>NC_133899.1:39185016-39512073 GCF_964199755.1 Larus michahellis | reverse complement strand
CATAACTACAGCCTGGCTCCTAGGATAAAATTAAAACCGCCGGAATAAATCCCGGCAGGCCGCGAAGCGCTCCCGCCCCTGCCTACCCCGGGAACCACCCGCCACAGGCCAGGCCAGGCCAGGCCCGGCCCGGCCGCCGCACACGAGACCCGTGGGAGGCCCGAGGGGCCTCCGCCGACCTGCAGCTCCCGAGCGAGCTCGCTCGCCCCGCCCAGCGCTTACCGCGCTCCGCTGCCCCGGGACGGGGAAGGACGGCGGGGCTCCGACCGACCCGGCCGCCGCTAACGCCGCCGGCCGCCGCGTGCGCTGGGTGCCGCCATTGCCGCGTGACGTCACTGCACGGCGCCGGCGAACGCCTGCCCGGGAGGGGGCGGCGCGTGCCCTGATGAAGGAGGGAGGCGGGCAGCGGCCCGGCGCGGCGGAGGGGTTGTGCGGCCCGTTCCCCACCTGTCCCCGCGGCCGGCCCTGCGAGGAGGGTTATGGGGTGCGCTTGCTTCGCGGGCGGTGGCCCTGCGGAGCAGAGGGCTCCAGGGCAAGCCCCTGCGGTAACGGCCGGGTTTCCGGGCCTCGGCTGCGAGGGGACGGGAGGGCATGCGGCGCCCTGTCAGCCCGGTGTCTCGGCTTGTCCCTCACCGGGGCGGCTGGCTGGGGACGTGGGGGGAGCGTCGGTGCTGTGTAGCCGCCGGTATCTGCTGTCTTCCCCAGAGGTAAAGCGTGGCAGGAGTGAGGGCTGCTCTCGGCAAGGCCTGAATTCACAGAATCACAGAATTCGTAGGGTTGGAAGGGGCCTCTGGAGATCATCTAGTCCAACCTCTGACGCGGCCCCTACGGGTGCTCTAGGCTCCCTCGGCAGCGTGATGATCTTGGGGAGACAAGCTTTCTAATGTGTAACCACCTAACCTGAAGGAATTGAGGATACTCCCTCTTCTTTCCAGTTTCTGGGTTACTAGAGAGTAACATGTGCTTGCTAGTGTTACTATTAACGTAACTTATTAGTGCAGCCTACATTTTAGACAAAGCAAACAGCAGGCTAGCTGTGGCTTGCAGTCTCCTTGGACTGTGGCAGTGCTGATGGTGACAGCTACTGCCCCAGCGTGGAAGAGGACGTGCCTCTTTTCTAATCAGGCACCGCCTTTGTCTTTCACAAGTACATTCGTAGCTATGGTGCTATTTGCATAAATAATACTAAAGTGTATATTAGTCGTACTGCTGCAGCCCTGACAAAGAAGGAATAGGAAAATTTGTTTACCTTCCTGCAACCGAAAATTTTATTTCAAATTATAATCAGCATCTCTATAGATCTTCCGTGTATTACTGTGTGCATAATAGATCTCCTTCAAGAAAGAATGCATAAAGGGCCTCTTAAATTTCAACACTAAAATTAGCAGCTAAGGTTGAATGTCATCAGCATTGCTCATTCAATAAAAAACCTGTTATTCATACTTGCTTATGTGTTAATGTGTTCTTTATTATTCCCTGTTTAGAAGAGTATTGTGGGTAAAGTAGTGCAATTTGGAAAAAAGTTGCAAATAACTAGAAGCAAGCATACCACTGAGGTCACAGCATGAATTTTTTTCCTTTTGTGTGATCAAGTGCTCTTTGCAGCTTGATCTTGGTGTAGGAAGAGGACGTCATAAATTATATACTATGATAATGGAAGATTTTTATTTCTGCTAAATATTGGCAGATGCTCTGAACAGCTTCTTTTGCTATGAGACTTGGGAAAGAGAAGAAAAAACAGGTTTCTAGGTGATAGAGATTAGGACTGTAAATTAAGGTGCAATTACAGCGATAATTACTACTCTGTGGTATCTGCAGCTGCCTGTTGGTTCTGTGAGAAGATGGGAAAATGGAGAGTTGCTTTAGGGTTTGTTTGTTTTTTTTAATGTGCTAAGGCCAAGGGCAGAAATAAGCATATTAAATGTTTTCGAGGACGGTTTCACTTCCAGTTAATCATCATTAACACAGATCTGCCAGTGCACAACATGAGGAGCTGCTTCCAATCTATATCCTCATGTGAGCGAGGCTGATGAGCATTTGATACTTTATCCTCGTGTTCTGTAAGAAATGAGTTGAAATCGGCGAGAGTCCCAAAGTGAGTTCAGGGAGCAGGATTTGATGGGGTAAAGTTTCAACCAGCAAACCTTATTTATGTAGTACCAAACTGGAGATAGCGATGACTGATAGCGCTGCTCGCTGATTGGAGCTGGGACTGCATCTTCACGGTCAAGTTTAATGAGGGGTCTTGGCAGTCTTTAAGCATTCCTTTATTAAAAGTATCTTTCCTTCCAGGTTGTGTAGATTCAAATGTATAAGTGATGGTTTTGCTAGTTTACAATTTTTCCACTTTATCTCTTTTTATTTTTTATTAGCAAAAGCAAATTTGCAGAAGCAAAAGAAAATGATTACTCTCAAATTATGGTGTGTCTGACTTAATGCTGATCCCAAATAAAGAGTGAAAAAAAAAAAAAGTGGATGTGAGAGTTCTTGGCTGTTAATATGGCCTTACATAGTTTCACTTTGCAGCTCTGTCAAGAAAGACTTAACAGGGAAATGACTTGCCAAATTATGTTGAATTATGCTTTTACAGACCATAGGAGCATTCTGATTTTTTCCCTCAAGGGTCCATTTGTGGATGCAGCTGACTTTTCTTCTTGATCAGTATTGAGCTCTATACACTATTTATAGACTAAAGGATGGAATTACAGTCCCTAAATCTTAATTTGAAAGAACGCACATGCCTGCTTGTAGTGAGTCTGGAGGTTCAGAATGGTCTTGCCTACACAGAGGTGGCAACTCTTCTTACTGCTGTGGTGTGAACTGGTTGTACAAGAGGCGCTAATTTTCTGAGTTGCTTTGACAAGGGATAACCAAGGGAACTAAACATTTTCTTAGTTTTGGAGTAACATTGATATTCCTGAGCCTTTGTAACCTGAAAGTGATGCAGCTTTGGTGTGTTGTGATAAGGCTTTGTCAACAAGAAGCGTGCATTTGTGTCTTACCAGTGAGTTGGCTGTTACACTCTTGGTCGCTACAATTCCATTATTGACAGTGCAAAGTGAGCTCTTGGTTAAAATGTCAACAACAAACAAAACAAAGTCTGCTCCCCCCACAAGACTTCTGTAGATCAACAGTTATTTAAATAACAGGAAATTGTGAACTGACGAGAATAACGTATTAATGATAGTTAATGAGTCATGCTATTTGTATGCTTGTATAATTCATGTCAGTATCATAGAATCATAGGGTTGGAAGGGACCTCTGGAGATCATCTAGTCCATCTAGTACTTATATACTTGATTATTTTATCAATAATTTCCAAATTATTTAAGACATTATGTCTGAGGGCCCAAGAGAAATTGAGGGGTTTGATGTCTTTATTAAGAATGTTAGCCAATAACAGATCCTTCTGTCCTTCCAAGCTGTAAATTTATGGTCCTGCAGATCAGTAGCCCAGAGGTCATGGTTTCGTCCCTACTGTGCAGTATTAGATACTAGATATTATATGTTTTTTTCAATTAATATTTTGGTGTTCTGGAAAATATAAATGATTTCTCCTAAGGTAGGTCAAGTGCCAGAAACAGCTGAATCTGCATGTGAGAAACTGAGGTAGGCTTTCACTTCGTAATCAATTTCTTTGGTTTCTCTCTTGCATTTTTGTCTCTTGCAGGAAGATCAGTATCTACTTAACTACTGATTTTAGTAGCCATTACGGCTAATAAAAGAATGTTACTGTGACATGATTTATATTGATACTCATCTTACAGTGCATTTTGCACATGAAGAACATGCAGCCACTGGCCCCTGGGGTACTCAAAGCCTCCAGGGCTTTGCAGGCTGTAGAATTTACTCTTCTGGCTTTTCCAGCATGACAGATGAGGCTCATCATCCTGGTCCCAAAGTGGGAAGGTAAAATCTTGGTTCTCATATTCAGAAGTCCTGGAATATCGTTCTAGGACTGACAAGATCGTAAGGCATAGCACCATAAAATTATTAACTCTGGGAGATGGGTTGTCAACCAGAGGAGAGTTTTAGGTTGGATTCTTCTTTCTGTCTTCTGCAGCATTCTGGAACACTTTTCCTATTTTTTGCCAACTTACTAGTTCTCTATTGTTAAACCTCATTTGAAAACATACACCCCTTTGCCTTCACTGCCTTTTTTTTTTTCCTTTCTCTCTTTGTCTTTTCTTCTAACTTCGCAGATGAGTTGTTTACATATCTCTGTGAAGCATTTTTGGTATATAGTATGCTTTATCAAAGACATAGAGCTGCTTCTTCAGCTAATGCTTTCACAAAGCCAGGAGAACAAGATAATCTCCAGGCATGAGATTTAAGAGTACCGGCACGTTTAACTCTAGCTACAATAGCAAAGACTTTTTCAAGTATATGTATATCAAGGTGAAGTTTTTTTTTTCTGTGTGATTGAAGAATAGCAAAGACACCTTCATTTAAGACGAGGGAAACATTTGCAATGGTTGCAAATGCAGTCAGATGCAACAGGTACTTCAGAATGTATTTTGAAGGGATGATATGAAGATTAACAGGGAATGAAATAAAAGGCTGCACTTTGTTAACCAAGGGGAAATGGGAAGCCATGCCATGCCACTTGATAATGTAACTGGTTTTCCGGGAAGAAAAATAAAGTTCATCTGATCTATCTGGACACCCTCAAAACATCTTATATATGAGAAATGATTAATAACAAGGAATAGGAGAGAACTTTGAGGTGAAACAAGTTGGCTAAAGAGGGAAGGGAAATGCATATTTCACTGGGGAGAGCACAGGTGTATGAAGTTTACTCAAGGAGTTCTTTAAAGCCTTGTGGAGTAATCGTATTTAATAAATAACTGTGAGAAAATATTAAATTTCCTGACGACACGGTTGTTAATACAGAGGGAGATTATCATATCGAGTAGACTGAAAGCACCTCAAGGACCAGAATAATCGGATGAATTTATTCATACAAAGTGCAGCACTGTTCTGCTAAGGTGAATACTGAATTTATACTATTAAGATGGGAGTTAATTAGTTTTAGGTCACTGTGGATGAGAATGACCTCATGACCTCATGTATTACTTGATCACAAGATAAGTGTGAGCTGCTGATGTAGTATATTTAGTAAACTAACTCCTGTACAGACATTCATTCTTCACAGGAGGCATTACTTCCCTGAAATTTTTACTTACTTTTCATTCTGGTCACCTTAATTCAAGAGAGGTGAAGTCAAACTGCAGCAGGTGTCAAGAGGGCTGTTAGGGTGATCATGGGAATGAAGAGCCTGTTTTAGAAGTGAAGACGAAATGCCAAGCTTAGTTTGTTTAACCCAGGATTAAAGCAGACATGACTGCAGTGTTTAAGTACCAGGAAAGTAAGAATAATTTAAAGTACAGGACAACACTGGCACAAGTAGAAACTTGGTAAACTGGCCAACAGTAATTTTAGGTAGGAAATCTGAAGTTTCTATGGCAACCAATAAGTAAAGAATACTTGAAGGCAAAAAGTTGTTTGTTTTAATATAAAGTTTGACACGCGTATGACGGGTAGTGTTCATGGTTGTCATAGCAAGGAACTGGCCTCATCGGCTGCCTCTATGTGATGAATATAATGGCGCCAGTCTTTGGCTCCGAAGCAGACTGGTGTGGCTTGACAACTTCCGTACTGGTAAATTCTCTTAACTTCTGCAGTTAGAGCACTCACATCCTTACTGCCCACGGGGAACGGGTGCTAATGCCTGGCCCAAAGCAGGGACCTGCATGGGAGCATGTGAGCTGGCCTCGGGGACCACACTGGCAATGTCACTGTGTAAAGACTGAACTCCAGTCCCTGTACCCTGCCCAGTATTATTTAATCTGTTATTGGTCCTACTGATGTTTTCTGTTCCCTGCTCATTGAAAAGGGTTGAGAAAATTGCTGGTAGAATATGGCATGGACTTCCTTACTGAAATACTGATGGCACTGACATTTTGGCCATTATTTTCCTATTCCTAAAATGTAAATAAATTCTGCTTTATGCGGATATTTGAAAAAAATAGTAAACCTGGGCAAAAAAAAAAGTGTTCTTTCTTTACAATAGAAAATAATTCACTTAAACTTTGTAAAGTAGTTTGCTATTAGATCCAACTCCCAGGTCAAAAATCCTACAAATAGCTGGAAGATATGAGGAAAAATGGCACTTTCTATTCGCTCTGTTGTTATTCTGTCTTTGTGCATGTGCTATTAACTGCTTTTGGAGAGAAGGTAGCAGATTAGACACTGTAGGAGGAGAACGTTAATAGTTCTTACAGAAAGACACGAAGAATGCAGTGATTGCAATCTTACACATTTTATACATTACATAAAAACAAAAACAAATTTAAGGATCTTTTCTATGTTCTTGCAAAATAATCATTCTGGGTTTTGTAGATCTTATTAGAGGGTACTAAGTTACAGGAGAGAATATGGGAGACCAGTTTACAGACGATGAAAGCATGAGTACATTCCAGCATTTTTTCCTTTGTACTCCTTTTAATTTTATAGCTGTTACTACAAGATGACCAAAGGGGCAAAAGAACAATCAGAAATTTTGTGCAAATCACAATAGGAAAATGAAGCAACAGTTTCTTAGCAACAAACTGGAAAATATGCTAAATAATATTTTTTCCTACTGAGGTTTGTGTATGCTATGTTCCAAGCATTGTTCTGAAGTAGACCCAGATTTTTGTGCGTGTTTCTTTTAGATTAATGATTTTATCAGTTTGCCTCGGCACAGAGTTGTTCTGAAGAACCACTGTTTGTGGAGACATTCTTATTTGGAGTACAAATGGAATCCAAAATCTTGGTTTTTAAGGCTAATGTGTTAGATGGAACATTAAAGCTGCATTTTTTTAAGGATTTGTTGAACTGTAAAAAAAAAAAAAAAAAAGTCAGTCAGAGATTGCTTGTTTGGAAATGGTGAGTGAGAGCTGATCCAGCTCTGGCTGTCTCTAGGTGGTGGTCAACAGACTGAACTGAACTTCTGCACAGTTTAGGTGCTGAATCCTGAGCAGAAATGTGGTTACACAGTGCATAATCTACATGGTGTACATTATGAAAGGGTATTTATTTTTTGTGGAATATTAAATTAACAGAACAAAGGGGATATTAAGAATGAAATTTTAATTTAATTTTGACCTTTACAAAGACTCTTCAGTGGTCTAAATTAAAAAAAAAAAAAAAAAGCCAAAAAAACCACCCTGGGATTGAAAGCATTACTTTCAAGTTGACCCAAAATGTACTGGGCTTTTTTTTCCCCAACATAATAAAAAAATATTCTGCTGAATTTTTCCTGCTTTTTTTTTGTTTGGCCATTTGTTATGGTTTGAAGAACCCACAACAATTTATTGTCATTTAGACAATTATTTTATCACCCAATGACCCGTCCCCACCAGTGAAGGCAAATTGTGAAAAAACAAGGAAACCTGAGGGTTGAAATATAAACAGATTTAATAGAATAAGACTAAATGATTAATAATATTAGAGAACCAATATTGATCCCAATACCAATACAAAACATACAAGGATTATACTAAGCCCATTCTCTCAGCAGGAAGCTGTGCACTCCCGGCAGGGGACAGCAAATGTGGGATACTGCAAGCGCTGCAGCTTCGGGAGGAAGGAAAGGGCTCCGGGGTCCGGCACTGGGGCAAGAAATTCTCAGGATCGCAGCCATCATGGAAGAGACAGAACTTCTCAGTAAACTTTCTAATTTATATGGAATGTGACATTCATGGTATGAAATGATCCTGTTGGCAGCTTGGGTCAAGTGCCTGGGTCTCGCTCCTCCTCATCCCTGCACCTGGCAAGCTTGAAAACACTGAGACCTTGAAACCCACATAAAATACCTGGTTATAAAGTAAATATTTTCACAGATTCAGCCACTCATCTTCTAAAAATGCAGTTTTCCCACGCATTAGAAGAGACTTTACTGCAAAGTAAAACTACTGAAAGAGAAATTAATCGTGTGTTGCTCAAACCAGGACACCATTGCGTAAGAAATTCTGGCTTTTAATCTGGAGTGCGCACATTTTGCCTGAAAGCATTTCTTGGCATATCCTTCTATATTCCCCAAACCAGTTCCTTCATATTTCAGCTGATTCAGGCGTTGCAATACATGCTGAGACTTCCTAAATTTTCAACTTCTCCGGGAATAATCTGATTTACAGGTTAAATCTTTGGGAATATATACCAGGTAAAGTAAGAATCACAGCCTTTTCAGAGCAATTTCCAGAAGGCAGACACCTAACTGCTGGGTAGGGAAGGTGAATCGTGCATCTGTGCGACATGACAAATCCTTTCACCCCAGAGTCCTTAGGTTGAGTCACTGTACCTGAAGAATCCTTCGGGTACAGAGTCCTCCCATCTATTTTGTCTTTTTTTTTTAAAAATCTTTGTCTGTATTGTATTTAGAGTTTATTGCTTTAGAAGGCATGAATAACACTATTTCTCTTCTTCTGCTAGGTATGAGTGCCATTTTCCCCGGTGCTCTGCAGCTGTCTCCATCAATGAAGGATTATTTAAAATCAGCCTTGTTTTGGTGTCGGAAGCTTACACGGCTCCTGTGTTAAAAATGGAGGCTCTAATTCACTCTGGATTTCACAAAAGCAGTATGAAATAGCTCTTCATTCTACTACAATAGCTATGACAAGGTTAGAATGAAGCTGAAAGTAGAGCTTTATTTGGGAGAAGAGAGTAGGGGAAAAGGGAGGAGCTGAAAGCAGCAGCAGTGGAAGGGAAGTCATGCGTGACTTTCATCACAGATGAGAATGACAAACCACTTGGGGCGAATATGCCTGCAGATTTACTATCAGAGGGGATTAATTTCTATATGTATGGTTTTGGAAGAAAATATGCAAGTTTTTGATTTTTTTTTTTTCTATCTGGCAAATGTGTGGGTTAAAAGGAGATATGTTTATATTGACTCCAAGCAAGCTAATTCCTTCTGTGATCTTTGTTCTGCTCCAGTATTCAATTTACAGAAAAAAAATACGTTATTTTTATTCTGCTTTTCACATTTCCAGGACATTTGTAGATCTCTCTGACATATTTACTGATTTTAAAATTAATGGGAGTCATGCCTGCACAGTGTTTCCTGGACTGAGTTACAAGGATAGATTTTTAAAGGTATTAAGAGAGCTGTTTACATGTTTATAAAACCCCCTCTTCTTTAGTGGCTTACGAAATTTATGTAAAACATAATATAATAAATCAGCCTGATTGTATATCTAAACTCCACATTCTTCAGTCTTTAATTATGAAATACCTGATTTGAAAACTGCAATGAGTTCCTAATTCGAGGCATGCAAAAGAAAATATCTTTGGTCTCCTAAGGTCTTTAAGATTCATAAGAACTATTTGCAAAGTGAAATAACCACAAATTGGCTGTGAAAGAAGTTGCAAAAGGATTTTCCTAACTAATTGAGATTGGGATTGCAGTATGTTTTCTCATACTCATCACTGGCAGTAGCCTGCATGTCAGGATTCTGAATTTGAGAACAGAACGTTTTATAAAACTCTTTTTTTCTTTTTCCTTGTGGCACTAGCTGGTAAACTACTCTGAGAAGACTTAGGTTCAGTTATAACTATTATATTTGCTGTCTGATGATGTTCCCTGGTTAAAAGGATAATGCAAAGGAGATGTTCAAAAGAGCATTTCTTACTTTAATTTCTCATCATGCCTTGAAATTCCAAATGGTTTTGGTTTTCTCCTATGTAAGAGTTTAATTATTTATATGTACTTTGGATTAGATTTTTCTGCTAGTAATTCTGTTGTACATTTGAAATTGATGGAGATGCTTTAATTTCTTACTGTTTTACTGGTTTAACTGTGCACAGGATTTGGTCTAACTGGTAGGGAAGTAACACTCAACGGACCACGTTTATTTTTCACTAAATAAAAGCCAAGGTACTTACCAATCATAAACAAAAAGTCATTCAAATTGTGAGCAATATACTATGTAGTATTATCTAATCCTTACAATTTCTGGAATTATTTTTATACTTTATCAACAAAACTTACTGGGTCATGTGGGCATTTCACAGTAATAGCAAAACGTTGCATCCACTCAAGTAAGCCCTTGTACAATATTTACAGGTTGTTTTTTTTAACGCCTGGTGTGTGATTGTTTAGTTGTGTTCCATATAATCCTTGCAAAGACAACCATCTTGAGGCCTGGAGAATCACTTCGCTCAGTAAATGTTCAGCTCAACTGTGGGTGTGTTGGTTCTTGCGTGGCGTGCATTTTGCGTCACTGACCCACCCCAAACAAAGCTGTCTTACTAAATTAAAAAATAATAATAATAATATAGCGTTTTCCATGCTTATTTCTCTACCAGTCAGGGGTAAAAATGGCATACCTTCATTTTGAAATAAATAGTCTCCATTGTACCCGCAAGGTACTCCATATTTGTGAGCCAGAATGATAAATCCTGCAGCATCCAAGGCCCAGCTGCGGGTATCGGGAGGAATATCCATATCCCTGCTGTAAATATGGGCGATACGTAACCTCCGTCAGGGACAGGGCTGTGGAGGTGAGGAATAAGAAGTTATGAAGAGTGAAAGCGATGCATTTGTTGTAGATTCACAATCCCCTGCCAAGGACGTCGAAGGTTTTTCCTTGGTTTTTTGTTTTGGTTGTTTTTTTTTTTTTTTGTTTTTTTTTTTTAAGTACTAATACATTCATTGGGGGAGGAACCCGCTTTGGACTTTTCATTAAAATCGGCACGTTTATAGATTTCTTCGGTGCAATTAGTGGCAGCACAAGGTCGCGGTGTCCCACGGCAGCGGGAAGGGGCCGCGGTGCGGGCTGAAGGGCCGGTGGGGGCGGTCGCGGTGCCCGGCGGGGGAGGCCGCAGCGCTGCAAGAGGCGCTTGAGGGGAACCCGGAGCTGCGGGAGGGGAAGCCCATGGCGGCTACAGCTGTGGAAGAGGAGTCCAACAGGCGACCACAGCAGGCCGGGAGGGGTAGCCCGGCGGGGCAACCTGGGCTACTTGAGGCGGCGGGGGGCGAGGCCCCGCGGGCGGGTAACGGCGGCTGAGGGGGCGGCGGCACCCCCACCGTCGCCCGATCGAGCGCCGTTTTGCCCCGTGGAGGCCGCTGTAGCGCCGCGTTGCCCACGGCGACCGGCTGGGAGGTGCTGGGGCGGCCCCACCGCGGGGGCCCGCCGCCGTGAGGGCCGCGGGGTTTACCCCGGGCCCGGCCCGGCCCGGCCCGGCTGCCGCGGTGGGCGGCTGACGGGGCTGCGGGACGGGGGCGGGGAGCGTCACTGCACCGCGGCAACCTCCCTCCTCCAGAGGCGGCACCCGGCGACGAGGGGAAACTTGACTCGAAACTCCCCCCCTCTCCCCATCCCCGCCGCTGAGGTACCGGGGCGGGGGGCGCAGGCGCTAGCCCCGCTCCCTCCCTTGCTCGCCCGGGGCAAGCGGAGAAAGTTTGTCGGTGTGGGCGAGCGGCGGCGGGCGGGCGCTGCCGCAGTGTGTGCGCTGAGGCGAGGCGGGCGGCGGGCGCGGAGGGGGGGTTCCCGCCTCCCTCGGTGCGAGAGACTCGGGGGGAGAGAGAGACACAGAGAGAGAGAACGAGCGAGCATCGGTCGCCAAAGGCGTTAGTTGTTACATGCATCCAATAATCTTCTCCAAAATGGATTTTAGTCAGAGCAATTTGTTTGGATACATAGAAGACCTGCAGGAACTAACTATTATAGAGAGGCCAGTTCGCCGGAGCCTGAAGGTATATACCTCAAAATACAACGATGCTTTAAAAATCCATTTGGAATTGTGTCTGTCGTATTTATTTTTTTTTTCTTAACAGTTTATTTTTTTTACAGCACCGGGATACTAAAAATTTTCAGTCATTTTGCAATAAAGTCTCGAAGTCTGTATAGCAGAGGCTTAATATTTTCATTGTAAGAATATTAAGCTGGGAAAAAATAGACGAACTCAGGTCTTCAGATTAATTTATATGTGACTTGTTTATACTTTAAGTGATTAATAGTGATAGTGTCTGACATAGAGTTGTGCTTCTATTACATTCCATCATTTCCTGGTGAAAGATTTATTTGATTGAATTTGAAATGTTGGCTAGAGATTTCAAGGATTAAATTGAAATTACTCATGGAATTATCCCTGGGTATGTGGGGAGGAAGGGGTTGTTTTAAGAAGATTAAAATCATGAAATAGTAAGGCATTGTAAACTCATAATCTATTTCACGCTTGACAGACACCAGAAGAAATAGAAAGATTGACAGTTGATGAAGAACTCAGTGATATTGAAAGAGCTGTTTATCTACTCAGGTATTTCCTAAAACATTACTGTGAAATGTTCCTGACCATCATGCTTACATACAGCTTTTCTAGTGCTTTACTCTTCACTCCTTTTATTTTCTGTCTTTCAGTAGTAGTTTTTCACTTTCTGCTATGTTAAACGTATAGACAAGATAAAAATAGGTACTGTGTTTTGGTTTTTTTAAAAAAAAAACATGCATGGAATAGGATGCCTGTGTACATGTGTAAACATTTCTTTTCTGAGTTTCTAATATGGTCCTCACCAACACTGAGTTGTACTTCATCTTCTTTTTCCCCTGCAGTTGATTTTTCAAGATTCCCTGAGTGTTAATGTTAATAACAGCAATCATTCAGTGACTTCGTATTCACTCTAAGGCATGAGCAGTTACCACAGGCTGATAACAGAGCTGTTTGAGCATACTGTATATGCCTGGGCTTTCGGAAGGGAAAACTTGAGAAATTATAGTCCTTGGGAAATATTGTAGAAGATGCTATATTAATACTTCCCTGTGCTCTGGTTTTTCATTTTACCTCCTTGTTCTTTGAAGTATTTGCAGTTACTTGAATGACTTAAATTTTGATAGTTTAAAATACAGATTCTTAACTACTGTGCATAAGTCATCTTTGAGAGTACAAATGTTCTGAGGGATTTTGATTTGAATATGCATTTTTAAACAATGCCTAGTAATTGGAGAACCAGCTGCAGCTCCCTCTCAGTTTGCTTATTCTGCTATTTTAGGTGCCCTTCTAGTCTATGCCTGTCCTCAATGTTTATAGTACATATTCACAGTCCCTTAATTTTCTCTTTTTTGGTGTGTGTGGCATTATTTTTAGGTAAACATTGTTGTCCACTGCTGCTACTTTTGATATTGACTTTTGTTTATGTTTTTTGGGTTTTTTTAATGCTGAACTTCATTAAATAGTGGATTTTAAAACTTGCTTTGCTAATAGTTCCTGTAATCAAAGCAGTCTGTTGACTCTAGGGAAATTCAGAGGAAACAGTTTGCATGTGGTGCGTATCATTGCAAAGGATGCATATCAGTTTTGGTTCTTACCTCACAGCAATTGGCACAGTTTACTTTTTTTTTTCCCTTTCCCTGTGTGGCAGCAAATTTCTTTGCTCTTTTCCCAATTAAAGATCATGTTTCCAGCATTATGTCTTTACTGGATCATTGCCTTGTTAACGGGTAAAAGGTTCCACTTTGTATCTTTCATCTTACTAATTGCTTTTCAACCTGGTCTTGAACTTCTCCTGACATCTTCATCTGCTTTCTCTCTACTTGAGCAGCTGTTCTGGGGGCATAATATTCTCTTCCTTGTGATGAAGTTTTCATTTTTGCCTCTGCATTGTCCTCATTGCTGAAAGGTAGCTTCATCTCTGCTTGATAAGCTTTTTGTAAGGCAATCACTTGCTGTGATTGTCCAGGTATGTTAATACAATAATCCAGTGGAAGCTTTTGCTATTAAATAGTATATTGCCTTCCCTGTACTGAGTGGAGTATAAGCAAACGGAGTTGAAAAGCTGCTTGTAACACAAGTAGTATCTTTTATATAATGTACAAAGGTATGTATTTTTGGCTTGTCTGGAGTTTTTTAATCTGTTATAATACAATACCCCTGCCTCTTCCTATTTGACAATAATGTCTGGTCTTGTCGTGCCTCGTTTTCTCACACAGATGCATTATTTGCTGTCCTTCAGGTTGTCCCTTATGTGGGACTCTCCTTGATGTTATCCTTTTCTGAAAATCTCACTATAAAAATTGCTTTGATGAGATTGAGTTGAATTGTTAATGATGTCTGTGTTGTGCTCCCTTTGGAAAGGATGATGCTATCTCCATATACATTAAAAAAATATGCAAGAACAATAATAGGGAGCAAATATCTTACCTTAAATATCTACAAATGGTATAAAAATACTTAATGTTGTGTCACATTGTCTTTTAAATTATCACTTATTTATGTAACTCTAATCTGCAAGTTGGGGATTTTTAATTTACTGAGGAGGATATTTTTAGTGTTGCTTGTACAGTACAATGGAGCTGACTAATACTGAGTGAAACCTTTATATGATACAGCAAAGCTAATGTTTAGTAATTATTTTCTGTGATAGTCCAAAAAGAGTCCTCACATTTTAATGGCTTTCATTCTGAACAAAAAAGCCCAACCACTTTCTTCTCTTTTCGCATCCTCTGTTCCCTCCAAAACCTGCCCCCAACTTCTCCTCCCCACCCTTGCACTTGGATGCTCTGGTCTGCTTATATGCAGAGCTGTAGTATGTTTAGTAGATACCTGCTTTTTCTAGATTTCTGCTTTTGAAATCTTTTACTGTTGTAGTCTGAAAACAAGTATATTGACATTCTGGTTGGAGAGAATAGTATGGTATTTTACTGTCTGAGGTTTTTGGTGCCTGAATGGTATTTTTAGTTTGTTTTGCTGTGTTTTTTTTGTCCCTCTGTTGTTTTTTTCCTGTGACTGATTCTTGCTATACTGTGTATATGAGGAGGTATTAATTTCCCAACTCTCATCAGTTTGTTCTCATTTTTTCACCTGTTGTATTACTTCCCATTTGCCAGTAATACTATGGAGTTTCTGGCATGCTATTTTACTTCTCAATATTATGAAGTTACTTGTTTTGCTTATCTAGTATGTATTCATAACCATCTAATGATTTTGTATTTCTACAATGTCTTGTCTGTCTATATCTGGCCATGAAGTTTTGTCATCGATTTTGTAAATTTCTATTCATTTTCTTAAGTATAACATAAATATATGTCTTAGCAGGTGGTGAGTACATTGACACATTAATCCTGTTTGAGACCTCTCTTTCATAGGGATGTGGATTCATTTTAATTGGTTTTCTATTGTTACTTGTCATACTTTCGTTTCACATTCTAAAGTGCTAATTGTAATTTGGATAACCCTAACAAATTTCTCTCTATATACATATTTTCAATTATTATTTTTAGAGGATTACTTTGCTTTGTCTCCCATTTTCTGACAGTACTCTTCTCCAGATAACTATGTAATGAGGTAGATTGAAAAGAAGATCTAGCTAAAGCTGATAATTTTTGGTCACATTAGTTTTCAGCTAAATCAACTCCTTGGTTTGGCTCATCACGTGGATATAGAAACAGTTGGGCAAGCAAAAGGAAAGGACTCAGTAGCTCTCCTCGTGGCCAGAGTCATTTTAATATGATATAAACGTGGGTGAACTTCAGTTTTAGATCATTGTTGCGCAGAGTACTCAGTTTTAATTAGGTAACATTCTGCAATTAGACCGAGCAAGTTCTAATTTAGTAAGAATGCAGTAGCCAATTAGACTGTCATTTGTTGTACTGTCAATTAACCTTGATTCTGGCTGAGGAACTGGGCTTCCTTAGATCAGGTTGTTGGGGATATTTATGAACTTCCCATGGAAATCAAACAGATTTAGGTCCCTAAAGAGGGAGAGGCACCTGAGTGTCTGGGATCTGTGTTTTAGAGCTGCAGCCTGATTGCTTGGGGGTTTCTGGTGGGTCTAGCTGGAATCACTGAGTTGTATTCTGACTTTGTTTTGCATGTTGCTGGCCCAACAGAAGAACAAGGAGAGCAAAATAGCTAGGTGCATCTCAACCGTGGCAGTGTCAAGACTGATGGCTTATCATAAACCCATCAGCAGATTAAGACAAGCTGCCAGACTGCGCTGAAGCGACTGAATAGTTTGCGTTCCACCTCAGGGCATCGTGACCTCTACCAGGACAGTGGCAATAAGCAACTCAGGGACAGTAATTTTATTCCTGCTATGAAGTTTTACCTGTAGTCTTAGTTTCCATGTTTGCTGATGTTTAATTGATGTTATTACTGATTTTTATTTGTCTTAACTGTAGCTCACCCTTTTGTGGCATACAATCAATAGTAAAATATGTATTCTTTGCCTGATGTGCAAGTGGTTTGGATACTTACTGGATGCTTACTGGCATGCACACTGTGGAGTGGTTTGTTTTCTGCGGACTTTTCTGATAGATTTCCCTATGGGTTTTACATTGTTGTGTGTACTGTATTATTTTGTGTTCAGCTACTTTTTGTTTGTTTGTGCCTGCTTAGTGTTAAAGCTTCCAGGTCCTGACACTTCTGCCATACTCAAAATAACAGGGTAATAATGAGTTATCAAGGTGGAAGATTGAATTATTCACCCCTGTGGGAACATACTGTACTTTGGTTTTGGAGTGATCCTATTTCTCAGTTCAGAAAACAACTCAATCCCCCTCCAAAACACTTAGCAGAGTTTCTGAAGACACAATAGATACTTTATCTAGATTGGAAAGAATTCAATGCCTATAAACTTCACATGTCTTAAAGAAAATCAAAACAGAGTTGTACTTTATTGTAGCCATCTTTGATTAGCTAGAGTAGTCTCAAATTCTAAACATCTTTTTATACAGTACATGTTGTCAATTATAAGTGTCAAAATCACTACTATGTAAAAGATTTTAATTTTCCTTCTAGTTTCTAGTCTTCATCATGTTTGTTTTGGAGATTTTCTTTTCTCTGTAGGTGCAGGCAACTCACCTTTTGAATTTAAATGAAAACTTCCATTTAAATGTAACTTTAGGAGCTGATTTTCTAATGTAAAGGTGTCATTTTCTTTTGTGTTACATAATCATGAAAACTGGCTACTCTATTCTGATTATATAGCTTCTGAATTTATGGTCCTGATGCATACCTAGTATTCTGAAAGATCCAGCTGCCATGCTAAGCACATTGGGAAAATAATTCTTCCAATGATACTGGCAAGCCATAAATACTAACAGGAAAAGTATTTATTCAGTCTTTTTTTTTTTTTTCCCCTGTCTCTTATTTTGTAAATTACAACTTAAATTTTATAAAAGTTTCATTCCTGATTCACTTAGTTGGACAGATAAATTAGTTGCTTGACCTTGACTCTGTTATACAAATAAATTAATGTATATGAAACTGATTCATTCACCTTGAAGCCAAAGGTGTACCTGTAGTCTTCTGCAATGATGCTAAGTTGCCTTCTTTTATTAAATTTGGATTTGTGCAAATATTTCCGTTGATCGTATTTGCTCAGTTGAAACTACAGCTGAGGAAACAGCTGTAAATATACAGAGCAGAGTTAATATAGTTCTCTGAGAAACCTAAAGAAGAGAAGATGAGAGAGAAAAATCTTCATTTGAGTTTCCTTTCTCGGGCCACGGTCAGTGCAGAAGATGGCAGTGCTGGTCCTCTCCCCCTTCTACTGTTTGTGCTACATTTGCCCTTGTGCCTGCACAGCACATTGGGGAATTTATCTGAGGCAAACCATGAAAATAATGGTTAATTTTAAAACATCAACTGTGTAATCCGGGGCTTAGTGCACCTTAAAAAAGACCTGTGCCAGCACAAAGGAATTGGGTAGCAGCATGGGAGCAGTGCTTGGGAATTGGTGAAATGGCTTTGAGACTCAGCACCACGTTGGGCTGCCTTATGGTTTCCGTAAAGCTGAGGTTTCCTGGTCTGTGGTTTCACAGTGAAGTTAAGCTGAATGAAGCTCTTCCTGTATCAGAAAGAGCAGCTCTTCTCTCCTTTCCTTACATGACTGTGTGTTACTGATAAATTTTGTGTGCCAGCGCTCATGCTATTGCAGCCGTGCAGCCTCGGTCAGATTAGGGAACAGATGCTAATTCTAACAAATGTTTCAGGTACTTGCTTCCAACAAAATGTGCACCTGCATGACTGGTGGCGCTACTGTGAGCGGGAGCATGGGCAGAGAAGTCGTCACAGCTGGTAGATCGCTCTCCCATCAATAGCAGAACAGATTTAGTTTGGGTTACTTGAATTTTGAATCTATACTTTGAATCTCTGAAGTCCAGTACTGGTTGAAATGATCAGAGAGTATAAAGTATCATCTGTAGTGTATTTAATGAAGCCTTTGACATTAAATGGACTTCTGGAAGTCTACGTGAGAGCTGCGATGTGTGAGATCGGTGGTAGCTCTTCCTTACACATTGTCAAATTCTCCTCTGGAGATGTCAATTGTATTTATGTTTCAGAGCATCTTTGTGCATGGCGTAATAAGGCAAAACTAGGTAGCTGAGTGGATGCCTTTTTTTAATAGTAAGCACAATTGAAACAACTGTGGGTTTTCTTAACTTCTAAAAATTGTTCTGTTGCCCTGTGAAAACCTTATCATGCTCTCCTAGAAAAGATCTGCACAGGAATATGCAGTTAAATATTTACAATGTTTCTTTCTTTCTACATGACAAATCCCATACAGGAATAGCATGTTGCCCAGCAGGAGATCGAGTTTGTTTTGTTTTTGTTTAGATGATCACTGGCATTTAATGAATAACTTTTAACAGCTGCACAGTTCATTTTGAGATGGCGCATAATTAATGTGTGAGTATAATAATTCTCCTTTATATCACCTTCCTGAGAAAGCTCCAAGGGTTTATAACAACATTTTGTACTTGTAAGGAGCTTTTATCCTCATGCTTGCTCGATGTTACTAAATTGTGTTTGTATGCTTTGCCTGATTTGGCAAGAGATAATAGTATTGCACTAGTTTACGTCAGGACCTGGAGATGCATCCAATGGAAACTGCATCAGGATGCAGAGGGGAAAATGTAATGTTTTGTGTTAGAATATATCACAGATACAAACTCCTGAAAGGGCAGGTCAAGCTGTCCATTTACGGCAAGCCTGAGAACACTTTCCCACAATGGTGCCTGTCTGATTGTGGTATGCTACTGAATGAAACAAGTATCTAGTGGATTTTCTTGCAAACTCCTGGTGTTTTGGGGATGCCTTTGTTGTAGACATAGGGAGCCCTTCACGTGTCACGGTGCGATGCTTCCATGGCCCTGCACTCAGACTCTACTTCATTTGTTGCTGACAGGGAGAAGCAGCAGTTAGTAGTGGTCCAGCTACTCTACCCCTAAATGCAGTAGTAGACAATTCAGTTTTGTGAGTGTAGCCTGCACCATTACCTGTCCCAAAAATCTGAGTACTCTGAGACTCTTCAGAATAAAGATTCTTAGTGCTGATATACCACGTATTTTTACAATCAGAGCTCTTTTAGATACTCCTCTGAATCTCCACAAAGCGAGGCATATAACACTCCATTATATATTGATTCTCATTGCTGCACTTTGTAAACTGTGTGAAAGGAAGTTTTACCGAGGTGAAATTCTGGTTATAATTTAAGGACTTCAGGAACTAGGACTGTAGGCTTGGGCCTGTGTCTGTGCCTCAGCTGATGTGCTGAATAATTTGGAATGAGACAAGAAATAGCTTCGTTGAGATTTAAAATTAATCCTGTTCTCTGGGGTATACTTGTAGAACTGTTTTATTTAGCTATTTTTAGCATTAACTTTCATAATATTAATGTTTTTGCCTTTGTTCCACCAGCTGTTAGTCCAAATGCCAACACTGTGGTAAAGTTACACTGGATCTTTGTCAAGCCTCAGAGCCCAAAGCTTTATGTCACAGAAAAAGAAACCAGGGTTATTTCATCTCTTAAACAGAAATTTTTACGCTGTGAAAACAGGATGGGAATGCACACAATTCTTGAGACTAAGCAATTCAAGGAGGTCTCCATTATTCATTGAGAAGTTCTGCTACTTTGGTAGGGGCATCTTAATTAATCTTTCAGGGGCAGCTTTTTGTATAAGAAAAGTTTGTTTCAGGTCTTGAAGACAAACTGAAGGGGAAATTGTATGTGATTTCCATAGTGAGGGTTTGACATAGCCTGGCAAAAGCCATATTATGGCTGAAGAACCAGCTGTTTAAATTATACACAATTACAGGACTCTGTGCCTGAAAAGAAGGTCACTTCAGATCCCAAAACTGATGCCACAAGTGGCATTTCTAGTCAAAGGCAGAGTTACGTCCCTAGGGAAAGATTTTTAAAGATAGGCTAGTGATGCAAAAGTAGCAAGAATCTTTTCACTTAAACATGATAGTGATGGGAATGCTACATAACTGATTTGTTCTCGAAGCTCACACTTTGAGAATGAACGTGTCACTATCATTCTTACATCTTGATTCCCACCTTGTCCCTCTGGATGTATAATTACTTTCCTAGATGAGGTTGTGTATGGGTCTTTCCAGTCTGAACAATAATAGTATCCTTAGCAGGCTTTGAAAATAAGGGTTCTCAAACTCTTACTCCTCAGCCTTTTAAAACTAGTTTTTCATGGCTGTCACAGTCACTGCAGTTCTTGAAGTCGCTCCTCTCTCCATGAATGGCTTTTCTGGTATCATGGAGACACTTGTTGATGAGATGGAGTCTTTCCCATTGAATATTAATTCCCTGTAGCCTATCAGATGAACACCTCTGTCTACGGAAGAAAAATGTCTTTCTGCTTCATGAGTCATAATAAAACAAAATGAGAAAAGAGACAAAGAACCACTTGGAAACTTCTGCTGAATCTCTTAGATACATCTGTCTGAGGCATGCTTTATTGTTGCTGGCTGGTACTTTTATGCAAGCAGGAAAATATGCCCGGTATTTTATATCCATGTTATTCTTTGAATGGACTCTTGATGATGCAGGTATTCTTATTTAAAGTCTACCTTTTAGCTTCTTTTGCATTCAAATAAATTTTCTGTGTGTTTCTTTTTGCAAAGCACTAGCCTACGAAGGGTTAATGTTGGAGAATAAAAATATCAAGCTCTGGATATATTCCTCCATATCCTGGTAGCGTTTGTTTCAGGAGCAGTTTTCTTTATTCCATGTTGTTGCATGGCTGTGGGTTCTGAGGATGTGTACAACTCTCGTGTGCAGATTAGCTGAGTCATTCCTTGTCAGTCCTATCAATTCACAGCAGGACCAAGGGGAATTGCAATGCTTTCTTCAACTTTTTTCCGACAATAGTTAACATCTTGCCCATCTACCCCTCGCATGCTGATGGATTTTTAGATACCTACCCCTTTCCTAGCAGACCCTACAGATAGACAGTACTTATCATTGTATAATTCCAAAATTAGACACTCTTTATTTACAGAAACACACTACAGTGTGATTTTAGTCCCCGTGTTTCTCTGTGATTCCTTCTTTCCTATTCTTCCACTGTTCTTTACCATAGCATAAGAAAGTCAGGTTCAGGCTGTGTGTAAGCAGGGATAAATGAACTGACATGAATGGAATTGTGTCATTTTAAGTGTGTATGAATCCAAGCTGAGTCTAGTAACTAGGGGTCTTGCTTTATTGACTTTATCTACCTAGAGTAGCCAGGAAGGTATTCGTAGGTCTTCAGACCTTTTTTTTTTTTTAAACTTACATTTTCTGTAAGACTATATAAAAAATGTGACCAGCATCACCAAATCAAAATAATGTATAATGATGAAGAAAGACTGAAGGCTCAAAGAGCGTAGTCTTACATTCTTTCTATTGGGGGTGAAAAAAAAGTCATTTATCCATTCTTCTTGTCCCTTCCATTTTTCAGTAATCATTCAGTTTAAGAGAATTTTTCTGGCTTTGCAAATAAGTCAATGCAGACATTTTTTTCCTAAGGCATTTTTCTCATAGGTTTTTAAAGTTAAGTCTTACACTTGATGGTGAAAAAAAAAAACTTAGGAATTTTTTTTTTCTTTCCACAGTGTATCTTAAATCAGAATGATATAATTTGGTTTTATATTTTTAAATGTGAATGCACTGTAACTTTGAATAAAGTTGCAGCAGCTGCCACAGGGTTTTCTGTGGCAGTCCAGGAGCATGAGGAAGGGTATAAGCAGAATGTCTTGGAGCCCCTGTTTTTTTACTTACGAGAGTAGCTTTACGTACAAATTGTCAATTATGTCCCTGACTTTTTTTGTATATGAGTATAGCTTTGTACACAAATTGTCAATTATGCCCCTGCTAAAAAGCTTTGAGCCTACGTTTCTTAAAGTAAAAACAGTGAATTAATTTGGGTAGGTATCAATTAGTTTTACCCCCCTGATGACTATTGTTGAACAACAAAGAACAACATTAAGCACTGGAGCCATCAGTTTATGCTCAGATTGAATAGTTATTCAGAGCTGCCTGTGTAACTCCAACACATTTCTCTTTACCAGCTGGAGAAGAGCAGGAAAGTTGGATTCAAGCTGAGTTGAAGCATTGATAACTCAATTGATACAAACAGAGCTGCACAGTAGGAGAGGTACTGTTGCACTCAGTAATACCAATACATTTTGTTTGCAAGGGGTTATGTCTGCAAAATGGGATGATTTGCTGTTTGCCTGTACTTCGTGAGAAGTGCACCTCACCAGTTTGTGGTCTGGCTTTCCAAAGTAGTATATACTCTATTTATTTCCCGCCCCGCCCTTTTCCTTTTTCTTTTTTCCTTTGTTCCCTGCCGTCCCCCCCGCCCAGTGAAATTGCTTGGTAAATTCTGTTACCAAGAGTATATTGAGAAGGCTAGACTAGGGACAGTAAGGAAATGCTTTAAAAATGCTAACTATGTTTTTGTTGTAAGTATGAATTGATTGTATTGTCTGTGACAGAATAAACATATGTAAAAGAGAAATGTGAAGGGCATCTGCTTTAATATACATATTTACATGGTAATATTACTTACTTTGTTTTGCAGGCCTGGAGATAAAAATGCTGGCTTTAAAGGAAGAAACAGAAAAGATGCCATTTTCACTGCTGAAATTGTAACTGAGCTTTTTGAGGAGGAGGAGGATTTATGTCCATATTAAATAGCAAAACATGAGTCACAGCCTCATTGCTGCTAGCACCAAAATTCTTCTGTTATAAACAGTTAATCTCCTTTATGTAATTTCATTTTAAAGCTCAGGATTAGGGTATCTGTTTTTCTGCCATTTTGAGAGCTAGAAGTTATTTAGGGTATAGTCTTCAGGTCAAGATTTATTTTTATTTTTGCTTTTCACAACTACAGTAAGTGCTAACTGCTAAATCAATGAAGAAAAGAATGATGGCTACTTAAAAGTAAACTGCTTCTTTAGCACAGGTTTTAACCCAAGAGTATGTCTATTTCTCTTGTTCTTATCACCATGTAAGGCCAACTGTAAGTGCATTTTAAGGATTACTTGTAACAGCTTTTGAATCTTGCATGCCTGTTGTATTACACACAAAGAAAATACTCACACCATAAGTTTGTAGTAAATGGAAAAATCAACTCTTAAGGGCAGATAAATATACTTGCACTTTCATCACTTAAACTGTCCCACCTACTTGAAAGCGATGTGTTAGAAAGTAGATAGATCAATAAAATTAATACTCAGATCTTTGTATCTTACTTATTGCCAATTCTGAAGGCTTTAAGTACTTACGTTTCCAGTGCATCATCTTACTTTCCGATTAAATGGAGAGGATTACTTATTTTTTTTTTTCATAGAATCAGAGAATGGTTTAGGTTGGAAGGGACCTTAAAGATCATCAAGTTCCAGTCCCCCTGCCATGGGCAGGGACACCTTCCACTAGACCAGGTTTCTCAAAGCCCCGTCCAGCCTGGCCTTGAGCACCTCCAGGGATGGGGCATCCACAGCTTCTCTGGGCAACCTGTTCCAGTGCCTCACTACCCTCATAGAGGAAAAATTTCTTCCTGATATCCAGTCTAAATCTATCCTCTTCCGGTTTGAAGCCACTACCCCTTGTCCTATCACTACGTGCCCTTGTAAAAAGTCCCTCTTCAGCTTTCTTATAGGCCTCCTTTAGATACTGGAAGGCTGCTATAAGTTCTCCCCAGAGCCTTCTCTTCTCCAGGCTGAACAACCCCAACTCTCTCAGGCTGTCCTCATAGCATAGGTCCTCCCACCCTCTGATCATCTTCGTGGCTCTGCTCTAGGCTTCCTCCAACAGGTCCACATCCTGAGAGCCCCAGAGCTGGATGTAGTACTCCAGGTGGGGTCTCATGAGACTGGAGTAGAGGGGCAGAATCACCTCCCGCAACCTGCTGGCCACGCTTCTTTTGTTGTAGCCCAGGATACAGTTGTTCTTCTGGGCTGCAAGCACGCATTGCCAGCTCATGTTGAGCTTCTCGTCCACCAGCACCCCCAAGTTCTTCTCCTAAGGGTTGCTCTCAAGCGATTCTTTGCCCAGCCTGTATTTGTGCTTGGGATTGCCCCAACCCGGGTGCAGGACCTTGGCCTTGTTGAACTTCATGAGGTTGGCCCGGGCCCACCTCTCAAACCTGTCAAGGTCCCTCTGGATTGCATCCCTTCCCTCCAGGGTGTTGACTGTGCCACACAGCTTGATGTCCTTAGCAAACTTGCTGAGGGTGCACTCAACCCCACTGTCCATGCTGCCGACAAAGATGTTGACTAGCACTGGTTCCAGTACTGACCCCTGAGGAACGCCACTTGTCACTGGTCGCCACTTGGACATTGAGCCGTTGACCGCAACTCTTTGAGTGTGACCATCCAGCCAGTTCCTTATCCACTGAGTGGTCCATCCATCAAATCTGTGTCTCCCAATTTAGAGACAAGGATGTGATGTGGGACAGTGTCAAACGCTTTGCATAAGTCCATGTAGATGACATTGGTTTTTTTTAAAAGGAAGAATTGGAAAGTGGCAGCTTTTGGATCTGTTGTGTATAATACCTGACACCTTTAAGACCCATGAGTTGAAGACGGTTCTAAGTACATTTTCGTACTTTTTAGGTCATTTGAGGTGTTCGTGACTCATTTTACATGCTTTTTGGTGAAGGATGCAATTGCTAGGGTTTTTTTTTAATTCTGTTGCTCCCCCTTTTGGAGTCCAACATACATAAGACTGACTTTATTTTTCCCCAAATGCTATTCCTTCCCTTGCAAGTGCATACATTTTACTTTCCTTTTGTTTGCCATCATCCCTATGGTTGAGGGTTTGCCTTAAGCTCGTTATCTTCAGGGACTACACACTTAATAGCAGTTGAGATGGTTTGTGTGACACCTGGAAGGACTGTGTTGGCCCTGTGGTACTCATACAGAACTTTGGAGTTCTGGATGCACTGAAATAACATTGACATTCTAAGCACTGTGTGCTGTTTTTAGGATAAATTCTACCCGTAGATATCCATTTGCATGGATACCATACCAGCTACCTAATAAAAGTATTATTCATTAAAATAATACATTGTGTTAATATTCCACAATGAGTTTAGACCAAAAATTTACTGCCCCACACCTTTAGTGACAGTTAATTCTGTTCCTTTTCAGTAACAAACTAAAGGGGGGGGGTATTTGTGTGGGGTGTGTGTGGAAGTGGTGTGTAAATGGTATTGTATCAATAGTTGCCTTTTACTGAAATTTTTATTTTTCCACGTTACTTTTGCTTCCATAGAAGGATATTGATACTAACATAGTAAATAGATAAGCCAGATATTCTGATGGTTAACACTGGTGTGCTGTGAAGGATCTATGCAGTTGAGTGTATTTGACATGCATTCAAAGGAAAGAGATATTCTTTTCTTCCAGAGATGATTCTGAACTAATTTTAGTAAAAGTGGGTGGAATTACTGGTAAATGCTTTATTTATTCTTTCCATTGCAGAATGTCAGACTCTTCTTGGGATAATTGTACCGTTAGAAATAATTTAAAATATGAGTATGTGAGGAAAAAATAGTCTAACAAAAGGCTGTTTAAGATCACTGTAGTAATTTTGAAGGTAGGGAACGTTATTGGGGTTATAATTACCGAAACCTAGTTGGGTAGGCAGGAGGATTCTGATGGTGTGCTCATAATGATTTTAACAGGAATGTAAATACAGATGAATTATCTATATACATAATACTAATTTATCTGCTGTTTGAAATTATTCTGCCAGAGAACTGGAAATTTGCAAAGACTTGTGTCATCACTTCAATTTGTTTATTATGTTAATTGTATTATCTGGTTTGATTATCTGTCCACTCCAAGCTGTATGCCATCAATGGAACAAATCTCATATTTCTGAGAGACATGACTCTGACTCTTTCTTCATTTTAATTAAGTAGCTGAATTGCATCCTACTTTCCAAAGTGAACATGAATCAAGCAAAGCACTTTTTTGTTTGACAGAATGTGAATCAGCAACAGCTTGGAATTGAAGTAATTTTTAGTTATTTGCATGTTTACCTCGGGAATCTGATTTTGATCTATGGTTGCTTCTGATGGATGAGGAAACAATACTAGAGTTAGCTGACATTGTATTGCTGATGCATCTAGCTGCTTCAGTCTGACGTAGATGTCCAGTACTACTTGAAAATGTTTGAATAATGAACAGAAGGCGAGCAAGCAAGGCTTTCCAATTCTGAGCTGTCTAAAAGCTAGCTTATATGAGGAGTAATTTCACAGTTATGTGTTCGTTTTCTAATTATTTTTTTTCTTTTGAGTCACCAGGCCTTTTGAGTATGACAGCAATAATTTGGTAGAAATTTAGTGTTAACTGTTTGAAGTCATTCTGAGGTCACAGTCGGATTTTCTTGCTTGGGAAAAAAAGAGCTGCTTGTAGAGCTAAGGTTTCAAAAGAGTTTTTAAAATGTCAGATATATTTTTTCAGTGCTCACGATTTTACTCCCATATTTTTCAAACTGAAACATGAGTTCAGCTTAGATTATTGTATATGATATCTGTCTATTTACAATATCCCTATAGGTGTATTTCTATCCCTATAGATACATAAATATATTTCTCTTGCATATGGGGGGAAATGCTGTGAGCAATAGCTTCAAACCCTTGGGTTCAATCTCTATCCTTTTTTTATTTTTCTTTTCTGGTGGCTTTTCATTCATTCACTGTACTCATACACTGTACTTCCATTCACTCTGTATTTAGCATTTTTTACAACGTTTCTACTCGTCTTTTGCATTTATTTTTTTTTGATCCATTCTTTGTAATTTTGAAAATGAATGGTCAACTCATGTACAAAGTATGTTTAATGTACCATTTGTCTATGTTACAGTGGTCGAGGCAGCAACTTAGGTTTTGTTGTTATGGATCTTATAAGCCTATTCTAAAACATCAGAATGTTTTGGAAGATGGCTCAAAAGTCCTACTTGTACTTTAAGTCTTAGAAGGTTATGGTTATTTCAGTCTTTTACCATGGTCTTCAATATAAAATAAACTCTTGTTACACAGAAAAGGCTTTTTTTATGAAGCAATGCAGATATAGAGAAATAGATCAGTAACAGTTGCTTTCCTGATCTTTCATGTGCTTTTCCTAATGGCATGCAGAGGAATTCCTCATGGAAATAGCGTAGTGTATTTCAGTTTTAAATGACTCATAGCAATGGTTGAGGTGAAGGGAAGTGATATCTTCTCTTAGAGCAGTCAATAAATCTTGACAAAATAGACAATTTTTTTTAGACCTGTGAGTCCATTTTCTAAAGGAGAGGTTGAAATGTACAGATACTGCTTTCTGGATCAGGAATCTTTAAATATTTTTGAGAAGATCCTCATCAACTTCCACAACTATTGAAACAGAGTTGTTGTTAAAAAAAAAAAAAGGGAATGGATACAAGATGGAATATGTTACGATACGAAAGGATGAGAATGTATGATGGAAAGACACACAGATAAGTAATAAAGTGGGAGCTTTTGGATCTATTGTGTATAATTATACACAATATACACTTATAAGACCCATGAGTTGAAGAAGACTAAGTAGATTTTAATACTTGCTAGGTCATTTGAAGTGTTCATCTCTTTCATGCCACAAATAGCTAACCTTGTGGATGAAATACACTGATACAAAAAATAAGATGGGAGAATTAAAAGAGATCCTGTGTCTAAATTAGACTATAAGATAAATTTAGGTCACCAGCAGTAATTTATCCTTCTAGAATTTGGTTAGCATCTGTGATTATTTTTTTTCCTCTCATTTTCTGTGTGAAAAAATTACAGGCCTCGTACTTTATCAGAAGACTTCTTATATCATATAATGCATGCTGTGAAATGACAAATCTTATTGAAAGTGAAAATTATAAATTCTGTGAGGGAATGAGGACTAGGCAGAAGGGAAAATAGTATCAGCTACTAGCTCGTTTTTCTTGTATCACCTAGGAACTGGAAATTGCATTAGCTCAATGCTGGGGTGAAAGGACTGGTTTTACTTTTTGAATGTAGACTCAAAATAAAAAAACCACCAAGATGAATTCTACTCAGAGACCATAAAAAACGCAGTATGTGTTATAAGTCATCTAAGGAAGAGG
This sequence comes from Larus michahellis, assembly GCF_964199755.1. Classification (NCBI taxonomy): domain Eukaryota; kingdom Metazoa; phylum Chordata; class Aves; order Charadriiformes; family Laridae; genus Larus; species Larus michahellis. The sequence continues at coordinate 39,483,683 of NC_133899.1, read as the reverse complement.
AAACACTTATCTTCTCGGAGATAGTAACGTTGATACTAGATAATATTTGGGAGGAAAAATGTGTTCCTTTGAGGCACTTTTTATAACCTTGAAACTTTTCTTAAAATTCAAAGGAGAGAAGCTCAGTGTTTCCTCATAGTAATTAGTGTCTAACCTCACAGAAACTGATGATAGCATGAACAATGAAGTTATTGTGTTATTATAGTACATTTGTTTTGGCTCAGGAACAGAGAGGAGTGTTTGTATGAATTAGAAATCCTTTTGCTGTTTGATACTTGTTCAGCAAGCAAACAGAAATAAGAAACTTCAGTTGACCAATCTGATCCTGGTAAACAAGGTTACTATGAATACAAAATTACTGTTCAGCTACATGTGGGTTTTCCATTCTTACTGTAATTGCACTAGAATTTTCTTGTGTAATGGTGCGCATTCAGATATGTACTAAGATCAGATTAATTTATTCTTTTTTTAATATAGATTACGTAGACATTATTCAGATGTGCTGTAAAACGACCACAGGCACGTACATCTGAAGTAGAAGATCAGGATGAGAAAGTGGTTTTAAAAATGAGATTTTAATAGAAAGGGGTTACAATGTCAATTGCAAGGAGATGTTCATATGGTATGGCGATATTATCAGGACTTCTGACTTCTTGAAAATAGATATTAATCAGATTCATTTAATTCAATCTTATTTTCAGCAAAATTATAGAAACCTGAAAATAAAAGTTTCTTTTATTTTCTCTGGCTAGACAGGTAACAGAGTGAGGGAAGGGTTAAAGGACAAAGCTGCTTAACGCTTCTTTGGCCCAAACACAGTCTTAAACTTAGGTACAGTCTGGTTTATATCCCTGTTCTAGAATCTTGCATATTACCATAAATGTTATATATGTGAAGGCTTGCATACATAAAAGTTATAGTGTATTAATACATACAGAAAAAGGCCATTGGTTTCTAGGACAATTTAAATTAGTTTAGAGGTTGTTACAAATGATGCCCAGCTAACTGTGACCTTAAGAAGGTTTTCTGACAGGGAAGAAAGTGAAGCATACAGTTTAGGAGCCCCAGTATTGTATTTGAATACATAAGATTGTGTTATAATATATAAAATAGTTAATATGATACATAGAGCTGTAATTATGTATATGTGTGTGTCTAAATGAGTAATGTTTTTTTGAATTCTTGTACTAGTTTTTTTTGAGAAGGAAGACTCTTTTTTTAGCAGTTACTGTACAATGCCAGAAATATAAGCAGTTTGATACATCGGGTATTTGATTTTAAAAATATACCCCAAATATCTCATGTATCTTTACAACTTCAAATCCTAGGGCAAATTGCCACATAAAACATCGTTTTTTGATTCCAGATACCTTTTTTCTTTTTTTTTTTTTTTTGGTCATTTGCAACAGGGTAGAGGATAATGTACAAACAATTTCATCCAGCACTTACATGGCCTATAAAATCTCCCTTGTAATATATAGTTTCAAGGCTGTGTTAATATTTGTACAGCTCATCCTTCTCAGTCTTTGTTCAACTGAGGCTCTTAAAGGAAGTTATTTTAATGGAATGACAGCTCCTTCCAAGGGACTGGGTCTGTTCATAATATACTTAATATATGTCAAATAGATGTTCAGATACTCCTGGTATGTAATTTATGTTTACAGAAGTATACATAAAATGTAAGCATGGATAACATGAAATAAAAGGAAAGTTACTGCTTTACACTAGTGTTAAGCAGTGTTAAGAAAAGTTTGTACTTTTACAGAAAATACCAGGTTGAATTTTATTGGAGTATTCACCTTAAAATGACATGAAAATTACTCTTAAAATCACTCAATATTTGTGATTTCAATAAATACTTTTACTTTCTAGAATTTTTTCCTTTTTTTGTTACCAAAACCCTGAAATTATACAAAGACAAAATTAAGAAATAAAACTTGTAAAAGTGTTAGTTTTTACTTAGCAAGAATAGTATGTAGAAAGCAGTTTAATAAATTGTAAGTCTATGTCTCCCTGTTGGCATAGCAAAGATTGCCATATAAAATTCTTCACAATAAAAGTAAAGAAGCTTCTCTAAGGAAGTCTTATGGGCTAAGCACTTTTATGTTATTTACAGAAATATTTATCTGGATTTCTAGTTTGCCTTGGCAACCATTATATTGTTCAGGAGAACAGAAATCCTGGAAGGAGAATTGCTATTGAATCATTATGTATAGGCTAAATTCTGTCAGATACTGAGCTTTTATATCAATAGGAAATTAAGTTTAGGATTTATGAATCACAGTCATAGAATAGTTTAGGTGGTTGGGGACCTCTGGAGGTAATTTGGTCCAATGCCCTGCTCAAAGCAGGGCTGACTTCCAAGTCTAATGTAATTTGGTGTTAGATCAGGTTGCTCAAGACATTGTCCAGATGAGTTTTGAATGTCTCCAAGGATCTCCCGACCTCTGGGCACCATTTTTCAATGTTTGACAATGTTCTTTGTGAATTTCTTTTTCCTGATACCTAGTTAGTTATTGAATACTTTATGACTTTGTTTTTATCATGTTATTCTAATCCCTCACTCATTGCAGATTTAGACAGCAGAGAACATTTTGGAATCTTGCACAGAAAATAATGTCACTTATGGGGTGTTGAGTTAACACTGTAATGCCCTGCAGCCATCCGTCAGAACTAGGTTCGTAAAACTAAGTTACGCAAAGCATGGACTTCAGTAGTTGATTCAACAATGGCCATTTAGCAAATCATTTTTGCTGAACTTGGTACAGTTAGCCACAGTGTTAAAGAAAAGTCAGTTTATAAACACAGTGCTTTAGTTAGAGCTTGGGTAAACATTGTACCTCAGTCGTCTTTACAATATTGTATTCCGCTCCTGTCATCCTGTTTTGCAGGCTAGTGCAAATGAAGGAGAGAGAGATGTAAATCTATCTTCTCCTTTTCAAACTCCTTTGTGGTAATATTCTCTTGGGGAACATTCAGTGACTAATCTCCTTTCTTCATGCTGTAGAAGGAGCTGTAGTCCTTCATTCCCTTTACAGATAAAAATTTTTCTAATTGAGTACCCAGGGACTTTTTAAAATTTTTTGTTCTTATTTTACAGAACTCGTTTTTAAAAATACTTATAAAATTAAACTCAAATTGGATTTTTAAGCATCTACTTTAATTAGTTACTTTCTATAAATATCAGATATCTTATTGTCTGCCCTGAGCTTGCTAAAAGCTTGCAAACCTGGAAACACCTATCCTGAATATGAGAACCATAGTGTAGTTGTGGTGTGAAGGGACCTCTGGACATACATCTAGTCCACCTCCCTACTCAAAACAGTGTCAATTAGAACAATATTGTTCAGGGTCTCGTCCTGAACTCAAGATTTTGAATCATAAGGATGGGGAGTCCACCACCTGTCTGGGCAATTAATTCCAATGTTTGAGCATCCTGACATTGAAGAACTTTTTTTGGAGGGGTTAAGTGGAGTTTCCTGTGTATTCAGTTTGTGCCTGCTGCCTCTCATCCTGTCACTGGGCACCACTGGGAAGAATCTGCCTCACATCAGGTTTTATACATATTAAATAAGGCCCCCAAGTCTTATCTTCTTTAGACTAAATATCCCTGTTGTATAAGCTTCTGCTCAAATGTTAGATGCTGTAATCCCTTAATCATTTTTGTGGCCCTTCGATGGACTCACTCCCGTCTGTCTATGAGTTTCTTGTGCTGAATGGAAAAGAATGATTGCCTCCCTTGAGCTGTTGGTGATGCTCTTCCTAGTGGGGCCCAGAAAGTCAGCCGTCTTTGCTACAAGGACGCATTGCTGGCTCCTGGTCAGCTTGGTGTCGATTGGAACCTCCAGGTCCTTTTCCCGCCAAGCTGCTTTGCAGTTGGCTGGCCCCCAGCCTGTTCTCCTGCATGGGGTTATTGCTCCACAGCTGCAGGACTTGCATTTCCCACTGTTGAACTTCGTAAGATCCCTGTTGGTTTGTTTCTCCAGCTTGTTGAGACTGTGCAACCATCTGGTCTATCAGTCCCTCCTCCCGGTTTTGTGTCATCTGCACACTACCTGAGGGTGCACCCTGTCCCAGGTCATTAATGAAAACATTAAACAGCATTACAAGCCGTGTAGACCTCTGAGGTAACCCGCCAGTGGCTGGCTGCCTTGCCATTGATCACAGCCCTTTATGCTCTATAGTTCAGCCAGTTTTCAGTCCACATCACTTTCCCTTTATCTAGCATGTACTTCATCAATTTATCTATGAGGATATTACGGGAGATGATGTCAAAGGCCTTGCTAAAATAAGTTAAAGAACTTCCACCATCTAGGCCAGTCATCTCGTTGTAGAAGGCTGTCAAGTTGGTTGGTCAGGCGTGATTTTCCCCTTCACAAATCCAGGCTTGACTACTCCAAATCACTCTTTTGTCCTTTGTATGTTTGTAAATGGTTTCTAGGAGGATGCACTCCAGTCTCAAGGCAGTCTCAAATATAATGTAGACCTCATTTTTATGATGGTAGGAAAAAAAACCCAAGTAAAACCAAAAGTACCAGCTCTTCAGTGAGCCTTGTAGCTAGACCAGGTCTGGTACCACCAGCTGGCTGCGAGCAGCTGGTGTTGCAGTGAGTATTAGAACAGAAGTGTTCAGGCATGAGAGCTTTCCCCCCTGGTTGAGGATTCCCAGCATTGTAAAGTCACTGGGATCTCCTGTAGGATGAACTCAGAAAATGGGGCCTGAATTTTTATATTTAAATGGTATTATCTGTGTGGATTTCACTAGCACAAAAGAGGTTGAGCTAAATTGCTTCTAAGTATAGGGCTCTGCTGAGTTCTTCTGCAGTTATCACTGTTAATAAAGGAGTAGAACCTTCCTTACATTGAGCTTACTGTGACTCTAAAGAAAAGACTTAGCATTTATTTTAATGTATTTATTAGTACAAAAATATCTAAATCTGAGCATTTAGCAATAATTCACTCTAAACCTGAAGTCTTTAATATATAAAGAAAATCTATGGTGCAGCTTCTTTGGTAGAAATAGAAGAAAAATCTTCCGCAGTTGGAAAATTACAGGCTGTGTAGGTGTTGCAATGCCTCCTGCTTCACATTCTTAATTGGCAGCAAGCCAGATCCTGAGCATTTTTGGTTTAAAGGGAAACGCTCCCCGTAGCTTTACATTTCTGACTGGTAAAGTTGGTTGCATTTTTTAGCAGTTAGGATTTCTTCCATCTTGGTACAAACTGAATAAAACTTTGGATAAAACAGCTTCTCCTAGTTCCTTTTGCGTCATTACTGCATAAATCAAAGGTACTCATCTCTTCCTTGCAAGTCGTGTTGTACAAAGTTGTGGGCCTCATCCACCCTCTGACCCTTTTCTGCTCTGGGGGCTCTGGATTTCTCAGTTCTTCTGTAAAGCTTTGTTGGAATTAATATGTGGTACTCAGAGAAATCTGCCATAAACATCAAAGGCTTTAAGATTCATGGCTTTACATCAGCTAATAAAATGGCTTTGAATAAGCAAAAAAATATTGCAAGCTGTAAATAGATAAGTTATTAATCATTAATTTAAGTCCATTTTCAGTAGTTGACAGAATACTGTCCTTTCACTGAGTTTAGAAGTTCACGGGAGACATGTTTTTCTTGAACGAGCTCATGCATGTTTAGCAAATAAGATTGCAGGGATGCTAATATTAAAATCAGTCTAAAAATCTGTACTCTCATCCATTCGTGCTGGTTTTGAATCACATTAAAAAGGGCTTTTTAAGAAAATCCCATTAGCTTAATTGAAAATTAAGATGATGTAACATCAGTAGTAGCCTTAACAGGATTAAAAAACTAAAAAATACTGATACATTTTCTCAGTTGGAATACACACTGTATTTAAAAAAAATACAATATTGGATTAGTAATTTTTTGTATTCCTAAAGTAAGGTAGATCCCAAGAGAAGATAATTGTATTCAAAAAAATACAGGAAATGGCGATTGTTTCTATGCTCTGTCAAGCCTTTTCCTCTTGACTTTGAAATGATGTCTCTTAAATTTGTCCTGTTTTCAGCCTCTTGAGGTTTTTTCAATTAGTATGTTTATTACTACACTCTGGTATTGTGAATTTCAGTGTATTTTTCTTACATCCGTGTTGACCTCCATCCACAGCTGCTCAACATTTTTGTTCGTTTTTTGTTATTGTAACTGTATAGGCACAATAAAGGTGAAGTCTCTGCTCTGGGAGTGATTCCCAGAGTTTGGTCAGCAGGTCAAAATGTTGTAGCCCTGATGACAGCAACGTGTGATAACCTCAGTACAGTGTTCACAGCTTTCCGCTCATGTGTTACTCAGAATGGATGGTAACTCTTCTGTTTGCATTCTTTCTAATATTGGGTTCTTTCTGTCTTTCTGCTATTCAAGGTGAATAGGGTCCATTAAAAAAGACACAACTATATTAATTTCTGGCATTGGTGTAATGTAGCACCTGTTTAGAACAGTCTGCCGTGACTAAGTTTGTGATGGATCCTTCTTGATCACTCTGGAACGTGGGGAAGTAAGAAAGTTTGGTTTTGTCCACAATAAGGTATATTAGGTGCTGTAATCACACAAGAATTTCTAAAGATGGTTCTTCACAAAGAGGGTGGCCGGTCACGGAAGAGGCTCCCCAGGGAAGTGGTGATGGCACCAAGCCTGCCAGAGTTCAAGGAGTGTCTGGATTATGCTCTTGATCGTAGGGTTGAACTTGACGTAGCCTTGCGAGGAGCAGGGAGTTGGACTCGATGATCCTTATTGGTCCCTTCCAACTTCAGATATTCTAGGATTCTATGATAATAACCTGAAGGCCGCACAAGGCTGGGAAATTTCATAGTGACCCAAGCTGCAGGGAGACAGAACACTCCCCGAAAAGGCAGGTCTGGTGGGCAGACCAGGGGAGTAGTGAATGAATTCTCTGTGCTTTGCTTCAGCGTGTAGCTCTTGCTTTACCTACTGCACTGCCTTAGCTGAACCCCCAAGTTTTCTCACTTTTACCCCCCGATTCTCTCCACTATCCCACTGGAGGCAAGTGATCAAGCAGCTGTGTGATGCCAGGCTGCTACTGGGATTGACCCACAAGCCCTGGGAAGCCAAAGCCCACTGAATCGTGACAGCAGAGCCCTCTGCACCAGCTCTTCTGCAAAATGCTCCCCCACTCTGTGGCAGCTGAGCTGTCAGCACCCTATGCCTGCGTTCCCCAACAAAGTGATGCCCAGACGCTCATGGATGCAGCATCTGTGTGTAAACAAGGGATTTATTGACACCTTTGCACAGGGTAAAGCTCCCCAGGGGAATGAATTCGGGAAGAGGGAGGGCAGTTGCGGTTCAGGGGGTAACGTGAGTGAGTCTCTGTTGCAAGGCTCCTGGCAATGGCCCCTTCAGCTGCATCAGATCCCACTGCCCAGAGGTGCTTTTGCTGTGGAGGAAAGGTGCGGCAGCAATTCCCACTGCTGATGGAGCAGTGTGTTCTGCATGTCCAACGACTCAGTTCTGCAGCAGCAGCTTCCCTGGGAGTGTCTTCAGGCCTGAGCCCGTGCCTGAAGAACTGTGCCTCTGCCATAGCATAGCTCTCTGGCCACGTCCTGCTGCTGGTAACAGTGGCCCCTGCCTACTCACAGCTGAGGGAGGCGTACGAGTTGCCTTCCTTCACCCCAAACATCGCCTCAGTCAGGAGGGTACTGTCGGAAGCGTGTGTGAGCTGGAGCTTGCGGCAGTGCCTGGAGGGCAGCACTGTTAGACGGCAGTCTCTCGACTGCGGCACAACCGCCCAGGTGTCTTTTACCGATATCTGCAATGAGCATGTGGTTCTATGTCCAGGTAGGGGCTGGTGCAGAGGGTATGTAGGAGGCTGGGACCCTGGTTTTCCATCAGCTCCTCCTGAGGGTGGTGGCGGAAGCACAGCACGTCCTCTGCCAGCTGCTCCCTCATGCAGGTGCACTGCAGCTCTGCGTAGAGGCTGAACTTCCTCACTGGCATGTCCTCGGTGGTCGTGCCCATCTCCAGGTGGAAGGCATGGCCATGGCGGGGCTTCAGGGGCACAAACAGGCGGTAGACAACATCCTCTTCTTTCCAGTAGGATTTTACAATATTTCTGCTGGGGTATTTTAGTCTGTGATGATTTTAACCAAAGCATTTACTTTTGCTTCTTTCTTATTATGCAAACATGTCCTTATTTTTAAAAACACATTTGTATGTGTTTAACAAAAAAGATTAAATTGTCCTACTTGACTGTACCTAGAATTTTGTTTGATCTTCTGAAAGACATGAATGTTGAGGATAATTTAGATCATTAATGGAACGTGTAAAGGTCTTTTCAGCTTAAATGCTGCAGAAAGGCTTTGCATCTGAACTGTGAATTCCCTAATATACTTCAGGGGCAGGACAAAATTGGAGGGTGGTTTTGCGAATCTACTGTCCTGTGACCAATTTATATACCTAGTCCCCTTCCTGAGGTCGTATTTTTCACTAAGAAAACTTGGAATGATGACGGGATGGGGAGTGGTATATGGAAATTTTTAAAATTAGTTTTACTAGGAATTTCTTTTAAAATGATGTGTATAATCATATTCCATATTTAATTGTAATGTCACACTAAGAAAAATGCTTTCACGTGTACAATTGAGCTTTGCGTGCTTGTTTAAAAATGAGCTGCTTAGCTGTTGGAACAAGTGTGAATTTATTTCGCAAAATGGATTTTATGCATTTCAACAGGAAAGAGGATGTGTTGATGTTTAGTTTTAGTTTTAAATTTGACATCCAGATCCTTTCCGATTCTGTTCTAGAAGTTAATCCACTTGGGTAGTTTTTCTTTTCATCTCATTGTGCCTTTTCTTCATTGCTGCCTACCGTTTCCCTGCTGTCCTCCTTTTTTTGGTTTTGTTTCCTTTTTCAATTGTGGGATAGCATTGAGAGAGACAGGATAAGGAGAAAGGTACAAAATCTGCAATCTAACCAAGTTTTTGCATCTTCCTTTAATCACATTTGTCAATATACATCTGATTATACCTGACTGTTTACCCTACAAAAGCAAAAAAAAGGTAGATTTCTGCTAAAATGTTGTATGTCGAGTGTATTCATTTGTATCTTCTATTTGTCCCCTTCTTATGCTTTATCACCCGTATTGTTATAATATAAAAGCTTTGACAAAACCACTGCCTTGATCATCCAGTTTTAAAAGATATTTCAAATCTTATATATTTTTTTTCCAAAGCTACACTAAAAATTAGAACATTCCATATTAAAAATGATACATAATCTCTTATGGTTGATTTTTTTAATGTTGTTTTCTGCTACATATTATATAAAAAAGGTAATACCTCTCGACTTACTATATGAATAACCCGTGTAGTGTGGATTTTTTTTGTTTTTTTTTTAATGAAAGCTGTGAACTTGTAAACACAGTAGAGAGTAATGTGTTGCACGTATATATTTTTGTAAGTTCTGGCCAGGATATCCAAGGAACAAGTGTGGTGGCAAATCTTCCAGTCCTGATGCGACAGAATCCTGCAGAAACACTTCGTCGGGTTTTACCAAAAATCAGAGTAAGTTGCATGTAATGAGGTTTGACTGTGTCTTTTTCTGCCAGTATAAGTATTTCAACAAAGGCAAAAACATCCCACTTCCATTCACTCTCCAGGATAGGTATGTCCAGTAGATCTTCCACATTAATTCACTGAATTTACAAAGTATTGTGGGTATTATATATAAAAAGCAGAATTAATACTATTTACATATTCTAAAGGTTTACCAGTGTTTTGACAGCTTTTTGAGAACTCCTTTTGAGGACCAGCCAGTCATAATGGTTCATTTTGATGTTCTCAGTCTCCTTCCATCCAAACATTTAGATTTTCATGCTGCTATCCAGAAAAGTATACTTTGCATTTAGCTGTCTGAAGTTTCATGTGCTGCCCTCCACGCTTTTAGTAAGTCACTGCGAGCTGTGGTAGATGCATGCCGGCCACGTAATGTTATATAGTCATTTCGTATGCAGATATGTACGTATAAAGAATATTTGGGTTGTTTAATCTTAATGTTTGATCTTAAAGGTCTTTTCCAACCTAAACGATTCTATGATTTAACCTGGAAGAGAGAAGTCTCCGGGGACACCTTATTGTGGTCTTTCAAGACTTCAATAGTCTTACAAGGAAGATGGGGCAAACTTTTTAGTAGGGCCTGTTGCGATGGGACAAGGGGTAATGGCTTTAAGCTAAAACAGGGTAGATTTAGACTAGATATAAGGAAGACATTTTTTACACTGAGGATGGTGAAACATGGGCCCAGGTTGCCCAGAGAGGTGGGAGATGCCCCATCACTGGAGACATTCCAGGTCAGGTTGGACGGGGCTCTGAGCAACCTGATCTAGTTGAAGATGTCCCTGCTCATTGCAGGGGGGGTGGACTAGATGGACTTTAAAGGCCCCTTCCAACCCAAACGATTCTATGATTTTAAGGAAGATAAATATCTCTATTTCCACTCTGCCCCAGGTATTACCCCTTGCCTAGAAGAAGTGAAAAAGTTCGTTTAAGGTGTGGTTTAAGGAGCAGCTTCAGCCAAATAGGAACAAACTGCATCATAAATGCAAATGCAAAGCCTAAGAACTCTAAAGCTAAATAACTCTAATAACTCTATGTAAGGCTACAACAGGAACTAAGACTTTGATTACGTTAGCCTGCCTCTTAGAGTTGTTTTCGGTGATTTTAAAGGCTACCAGTTGCGTGGAAAAATACATTGGGTTTGGCTAGCAAAATATCTGAAAGTTTATTTTGGTAACAGCAAATTTTTGAGTTGTGGTTTTTTTTTTTTTTTTTTTTTCATTAGATCAGTGTGTTGTCAGCCTTCTACTGATGCCATTGACAGTTTTTATGGGATTAAATAGAAGTTTTGATTTAGAACAGTTTCTGGCCTGGAATCATCCAATTTATCATTTTGATATAAACCTGTTTCTAGTTCATACAAATTGTCAGCTAAAGGAACATTATGTTTGTTAGTGGCTGTTTGGCTGTAGTAGCTGTTTTAAAGTATGTGCTCTCAATGGGAAAAGAGATAAAAATCACAAGGGTTTCTTGTAGAAATTTTATTTTCCAGGCATTCAGTTGTGTTCGTAATTTTATGGACAGACTCAGTTTCCCCATATGTTTTTAGAGATAAATTTGACATTTTTGGTATTGTGATTCAGTCATGATTTTACCAGGACACTTCGTAGAATTTAGGGCTTTTTCCCCCCATACAATTTAAAATTCTTTCCCTTTTTAACACAGTTTGCTAACAGGAATGTTATTTTCCTGTTGCAAACAACTAATGCTTAAGAAGAGTATTTAGATCCCTTACTTCAGAAAGACAGAAAGAGTAACTAGTTGCTGACTGAAGCTAAATATGAATTTGATGATCTAAAATGCATTGAACTGAAAGTCTGAGTTACATTAAGAATCTCCTCAGTTACTTTGTCCTCTCTATCTCCAGCACTTTAGGGATGAGAAGAAAAAGTCTTCTGTAGTAGCTGCTGTGTGTTTTCTTGCTATAACTGTATCAGTTTCTCATTGCCAAGTGTAAGAAAGTATATAATTATATTAGTAACAAAGGTGAGGTGTCTGAGTCACATGCTTACGTTACACAGTTTTCCATCTACTGAGGAGATGGTTACCAAATAGTAAAGTGGGCCCATGCGAAAATGATTTTCCCTTAGTTGAGGAGGACCGGGTCAGAGACCACTTGGCCAAGCTGGACGTTCATAAATCCATGGGCCCTGACGGGATGCACCCGCGAGTGCTGAGAGAGCTGGCAGATGTTATCGCTAGACCACTCTCCATTGTCTTTGCAAGGTCATGGGGAACAGGAGAGGTGCCTGAGGACTGGAGGAAGGCTGACATCACTCCAATCTTCAAAAAAGGCAAGAAGGAGGACCCAGGGAACTACAGGCCGGTTAGTCTCACCTCTGTCCCTGGGAAGGTAATGGAGCGACTCATTCTGGATGTCGTCTCCAAACACATAGAGGAACAGGAAGTTATTGGAAGTGGTCAGCATGGATTTACCAAGGGCAAATCATGCCTGACCAATCTGATAGCTTTCTATGATGTTATAACGGGTTGGCTGGATGAGGGGAGAGCCGTAGATGTCATCTACCTTGACCTTAGCAAGGCTTTTGACACTGTCCCCCATAACATCCTCATTAGGAAGCTGAGGAAGTATGGGCTAGACGAGGTGACAGTGAGGTGGATCGAGAGCTGGCTGAGTGACAGAACTCAGAGGGTTGTGATCAGCGGCACAGAGTCCAGTTGGAGGCCTGTAACGAGTGGTGTCCCTCAGGGGTCAATACTTGGACCAATTTTGTTCAATATATTCATTAATGACCTAGATGAGGGGACAGAGTGTATCCTCAGCAAGTTTGCTGATGATACCAAGCTGGGAGGGGTGGCCGACACTCCAGAGGGCTGTGCTGCCATCCAGCGTGACCTGGACAGGCTGGAGAGCTGGGCAGAGAAGAACCTAATGAGGTTCAACAAAAGCAAGTGTAGGGTCCTGCACCTGGGAAGGAAGAATGCCAAACACCAGTATATGTTAGGGGCGGACATGCTGGGAAGCAGCTCTGAGGAGAAGGACCTGGGGGTCCTGGTAGACAGCAAATTATCCATGAGCCAGCAATGTGCCCTTGTCGCCAAGAAGGCCAAGAAGGCATCCTGGGCTGCATAGGGAAGACTGTGGCCAGTAGGTCGAGGGAGGTCATTCTTCCCCTCTACTCTGCACCGGTGAGGCCACAACTGGAGTACTCTGTCCAGTTTTGGGCTCCCCAGTTCAAGAGGGACAGGGAACTACTGGAGCGAGTCAGCGTAGGGCAACCAAGATGATTATGGGACTGGAGCACCTCCCTTATGAGGAAAGGCTGAAAGAGCTGGGACTCTTTAGCCTGGAGAAGAGAAGGTTGAGGGGGGACCTGATTAATGTTTACAAGTATCTAAAGGGTGGGTTTAAGGAGGACGGAGCCAGGCTCTTTTCAATGGTTCCCAGCAACAGGACAAGGGGCAATGGGCACAAGCTAGAACATAGGAAGTTCCGTTCAAATACACGGAAAAACTTCTTTACAGTGAGGGTGACAGAGCACTGGAACAGGCTGCCCAGGGAGGTTGTGGAGTCCCCTTCTCTGGAGATTTTCAAGACCCGCCTGGATGCTGTCCTGAGTAATGTGCTTTAGGCAATCCTGCTCTAGCAGGGGAGTTGGACTAGATGATCTCTAGAGGTCCCTTCCAACTCTGAAGATTCCGTGATTCCGTGAACATCAGGAAACACTTTTACTGTGAGGGTGATGGACACTGGTACAGGGTGTCCAGAGAGGTTGTAGAGTCTCCATCCTTGGAGGTATTCAGAAGCCATCTGGGCATGTTCTGGCTCTAGGCGGCCCTGCTTGACCAGGGGATTGGACAAATTGACCTCCAGGGGACCTTTCCAGCCTCAACCATTCTGTGATTCTATGAATATCAGACATCACCTTTTAACTTCATGTATCTCCTGAGACTTCTGTGATCCCAGGAGACTCCTATTTCTTAAGAGGAGCTGATCCAACTTTTTTTCTGATTATTTAAATTCAGCAAATGGCCAGTAAATTCAGAAATAGCTGTCCTCAGAACTGAAGATTGGTGTAGACTGACAGGTTGTCTAGAATGCGGTACAGTACTTCATATTCTGTGCTATAAGATGCAGGTCAGTAGGCATTTTGTTTATATGTGTGTATAAAAAAAAATGCTTTGAGAAAAAGAATGACTTGAAGTTGCAAAGTAATCAGAAACCATTTAACTTACACCAAGGTTCTTCAGTTACTACCACATGTTATTCTGACATTCATAACACATTCTTTCCTAAACCAACCTACTGGTTTCAAGAACAATTTGTTGATTATTTATTTATTTATTTATTTATTTTCTGTTTAACACACTGAATCCATTTTTATTTCTGGTGTTTCTGCTTTGAGAGCAGAGTTCTTCCTGAAATGAAGGAGTAATAAGAAATGCTGGGGGTTTTTTATGCTTGTTTGTCAGGGTGTGGAGAAGTGGTAGTCTTTCCCTCTCTGTCTTTAATAAAAAGGATTACAGTTTTTGATTCTAGTCTTATTTTTTTTTATATAGGGATGGAGAAAAAGATTAAAAGGATGATTAGCATGATCAGGGTCTAGCGCCTGGAAAAAATTTGTATGGTAGGAGTTGGAGCTCAATGTGTTTAGATTAAGCGGTACTTAATTACTTTATAAAAGTATCTTCCTGCATAATGTTAAAGGACATTCAACTGAAAACAGCGTATGAAGAAAGAAGAGTTAGGAATTGAAGACAGAAATATTAGAAACGAGGCAGACAATTTTAATAATAAATCTCATCAATCTTTGAGCAAATAACTGAGAAAAGTAGTGTGTTTTTCATCTTGCGGTGTCATTTAAATCCCAACCGAATGCCTTCCTAGATGATAAATTAAATGAAACTTAAGTTAATGGGCTCAAGGCAGATGTAAAAGAGGGAAATATAATGAGGTCAGTCTAGATTTAAGTGTTCCTTTCAGGTTTAAGCTTTATAAATTAAAAATTTCTGGAATATGTATGAGTTAAATTTCTTTCTGTGGCTGTGCTTTTATAAAGCAGGTTCTTCAATGGGGCTCTGTTATCTAATTTAATCTTTAATAGAAGAACCACGTTATACCCATGTTCACTACACTTTTAACTGAAAAACAGTATTTGGCATCATTAATTGCTTGACCTATTTTTTTTTCTTATCCTTATTTTTATTGGAGGAATAGTCCTGACCATTAAATGGAAACTGTGATAGTCTTACAAAGGCATAATCAAACTCAACTGCGTTTAGAGTCTTGCAAATGTAGTCTGGCATTGCAGGGAAATAAGCTGACTTAAATTACTGCACTTGGTTTCACTTCTGTAGTTGGGGAAAAATAATTTATGAATTCAAATTTGCACTTGAAAAACTAGTTATGTAGTCGTTTCAGGATGCTATTTAACTAATAGTATTGTCACCATGTAAAGTTAGGGAAATCAGTGTACTTATTTAGCATAGCTGCAGAAACCCAAAAGCAAAAATAAATACAGTTTTTATTAGAGCTGAGGTTAAAACAGATAGAGGAAGAAATAAATGCAATGAATGTTCTAGCTCGATACATTACAAATTTTATTTCACTTATGAGAAATTGATAAGCCTGGTTACTTTTATAAATAAGTATAGAAACGGATATGCAAACTTATTATCATTCCTTAAAACCTAATTAAATTAAAATTATATTAAAGACCCTTTATGTATTTAACCTAAGTGGTTTAGGTCTGAGATGAACAAAATCGACATACAATAAATACATCAATAAATATGCCAGATCTAAGTGATGATTAAATTGGGTGTCAGTATTTTGGTTATGCTAATAAAACAAATATGTTGTATATCATTTAGATGTTAATGTAGGCATGAGATTATAAAATATATTCTTAAATTCTGGAGTTAAAATGAAGTGACATCCTTGTATGGATTCTTTTGCCTAGAGATCCCCACTCTCTGGATTTCTGCATGCACCTCCTCATGAACCGTGGAAGTCAGTGAAATGCAGATTTAGGGAAAGCTTAGACGTTTGTCCCAGCATTTCTTGTTGTGCACCAAATGGCTCCTTTCAGATGATGTTAGTACTATTTTCCCTGTTTTCCATCCTTGGGCACTGCCACCAGATGCCGTGGAGGGAGATTGCAGGTGTCTATCTGATTGACTAAGAAGACATTCTTCCAAATGCTGTGATTGCAGAAAACTATGGCTACTCTTGTTGATGTCTGTACATCAACCTTTATTCACCGCTGTCTGATTAGTTCCAAACTAATTTTCGCAGTTACTTATTTCCTTAATATATCAGTCTCCCTTTGAAAGCTTTTGCTTTTTTTCTAGTTGATTTTATAATTTAAGAAGAGGCGGGGTGATTTTCACCCTGTCTTATACCTAACATTGATTTTAAGGTCTGTCCTCATTGTATCTTTGAGCTTCTGTAATCTCAATTATTTCTGTGTCTTTCTAGTCCTAAATGAAGACTTCTGTCATATCAATGCATTTACTAAAATGCTTGACTCTGTTTCTGCTTGCAGCATTCTTTCAAGAGAATTCCGTTGCTGCACAACATAAAGTGCATTAAACTAGAGGTGAATTTTCTGTTTTCCAATTCATGGAATAAGCCTTCTAAATTTTGCAAATCTTGATGCCTGAGTTTAACTTGTAGGCATTAGGATAGTTCAAAAACATGCTAATACCCTTAAATTCCATTAAATACACTTGTCTGAATAAGACAGGAAAAGCTTTTTCCTCCAGAGGGAGAGTCTGTGGAGGATCCATGTGTAGAAAAATATATTACTCTCTAAATAAATAAATTTATATTAAGTAACTTTAAGTCACTCGAGTTCAGTGAAACTGGAATGAGGAGACCCATACATTTTCGTATGTGGAACAGTACATTTCTGAGTGCAAACTTCAATGCAGGCAGGTGTGTAAGCAGTCTAGAAATTTACATTTCAATGTCTCCCGAGGTCCATGAGGAGGCACATCCAGAGAATGTGTTCTCACACATGATTATCCAGAGTTGTGTGGATCTGTGGAGGAGACTATTTGGAAACTTTATTTAATGGTAAGTAACCCTGTTTGCATTGCGTACAAAGTGATGACATACATAAAAGTGAATTCAGCTCTGTTATGTTCTGATCTGCAGTGGTGTCAGAGCATCTACAGTGTGTAGATAGTTCTTTCAGTTATTTTGGGGATGTTTTTTTGGACAAGCGCAAGTCAAAATCCCAGAACAGCATGCATGGGTATTTTGATCCCAGAAGCATTCAGGTTACAAAATTGGTAGGTGTCCTTATTCTTGGCTGTACTGTTGTAGTAACAATGGAGGATCAAGGCCAGAGACAGGCTATGGAGATAACAAGAGGGTGGTTTCCGTGGCTTTTGAATATTTTGTCACACTTGGATTGGTAAACTGCAATGCTTTTTCTTTTTTTCATTTGGGGGAGCAGGGGCAGAGAGAATGCAGTTACAAATATACACGGCTATAAACTGAGACAGCTGTTGAGAGAATAAGTAATGATTCTCTTTGAAATCAGATAAGCTAAAAATTGTACATTTGCATGCACAAACTGGTTGACACTTGTGTAATGAAAACTTCTTGTTCTATTGCTTTGAAGTAAGCAAAGTCTACTAAATAATTTCTCAGGTGTTCTCTGCAAACTCTATTTTCTCAGTAAAATTCCTCTACTATATAACACTTAGGTGCATAATGGATATTTTCTTAATCTGGTCTAGGCTGACTTTTTTTAAAAAATAAAATATCAGCTTATTGTTGATTTTTTGAAATGCAATCTGAGAAAATACTGTTCATCTCAAACACTTTACAAAAAGAAGCAAACCCACATATATAAAGTGTTAAATAGGAAGTACGGGCTTTAAACTCTTACCAAGTTTGGAATGATTTGTAAAGTGAGTGTAGTGCTTTAGTAGTAGAATAATGGACTTTATTTTCTCATGAGATAGATACATTTAGAGAAGTAAACAAATGGAGTGTTCAGCTAGTTGTTAGATGTGTGCATACAATGAATGCTATGTCATAGATTGCATCTTGCAAGCTCTGTCATGTGTGTAAATCTGAAATTTTAAATTTCCTTTTTGTTTAATTTAAAAAATTTAGTAATATTTCATTCCCATATTATCTTTGTTTAACTTTTGAATTGATGCTTGTAAATACAGGCTAATTAATTATTTTCTTATATGTTAAAGCTAAGTACTAGTAAATGCCGAGTTACCTAGATAAATATTCTAGTACATCCTGCTTTATTCTTAAAGAGTATAGATATATACACACATTTTCATTTGTGTTCCATGTTAGTTGGCAAGGGATGAAGTTTAAATTGCCTTCTGCTATTTTAGTATCTCTCACTGGATGAATGAAATATTTCTTTTTAATTCATGTACATTAACAGCAGAAGTGAAATTTGTTGGCTGGTCTGTTTTTACCTCTCATTTTGTAAAGTTGAAAAATCCACACGTATGCATCTATGAAACTGAAAGTACAAATAAATTATATAAACTATAATTAACTATTTTTCTTAAAAGTTCATGCTATATTATAGGAGATTTGAATATCTCCAAGTAATTGCTGTTAAAAGAAAATAATTTTACAGCCAAGTTTGTAGTTTATCCAGGTTGTTGCACATTCACACTTAAAAGTCAATGTAAAAATTTGAATGTTTTTTCAGTTCATTTCTGCCTCATGCTTTAAACTGATGCAATTTGTTAATTTTACAGGAGGTGCTGCATGTTGCAGGAGTGGAAATGCAGTTAACAGCTGCTGTTTCATTTTTGACTGTTCTGCAAGAGGAGTCGGTGTCCATTCATACCTACTCCCACTCCTTCCTACACATCATTCTCCAGAACCTGGAACACAGAGATGCAGGTCAGGGCTGTGCAATTATGCTGATGATTGATTACTTCTGTATGTTTATGTTTGTTTCCATAGTGACTGTACAATAGAGTGTAAAGCAGTGAGTGCAATCAGTGTGACTTTGTTTCTAGATTTGCGTGAATGAAAATATTTTTGCATGCTGACCACTTACATACTGATATTTAAATATAATTATGATTGAAGCAAACAAAAACACTTTGTCTGAAGGACTAAATCCTGAAGTTGTTACTGAGTCCGAGCTTCTACTGAAGTACTGGAATTTTGTGACTGACAAAATGGAGGGAGGATGGCTGACATTTCTTCTGTGAAGATTAGTTTTTCTAACTACTTTGACGCTATTTTTAGTATACAAAGGAAAAAAAAAAAGGCTGCTTTTAAAACCAGAAAGTTTCAGTGGGCAGAAGAAAAGAATATGCTTCTAAATGAGAGAAATCCTGTTTTCAAAACAAACAGGTTAATTATTATTTTTTTACTGGAATTGAAGAGATAGAAGAAATGGGGACAGAATTTGCTTCTCACCTATCCTACTTCTTAGTTTGAAGTCTTGAATGTTCATTTAGTGGCTTTTAGATATATCACTCCTTGAAGAGATGCATGTAAAAAGTGAGAACTAATTTTGTGAAACTGATGTGTGTTTTCCTATACTCATATGTACAACATAACATATAACCCATTTCTTTCTAACAGGTGTCAGCAATGCATGGCTAGAAACTCTTCTTGCTGTAATAGAAGCTTTACCAAAAGAGACTATCAGACACGAGGTAATGATATTCTCACACTTATGCTAACAACAGATTAATAATATTTTGTAAGATTGTAGTTCCCTGAAAGTCTCATTCACTTTAGTAAGATTTGTGGCAGTTCTATGCCTGTGAAAACAGTAATGCTGGTTGAACATGTAAGAGAGGAATGTACTAAAAGGCGAGACAAGAAGGTCACCTTAAAAATTTTTGTGTTCTTCAGCAAATAAAGACTCTTTACTGTAACACTTCCACTGCACTTAATATTCTTAGTAACATGTTTTCACATATCCTGGTTTGGTTTATGGGGTAGTATCTGTGTCTTTATGAAGAAACTAGATTGTGTTTGCTACTGGATTAAAATTCTGGTTTTCACTAAATGGGACTGAACGCTAGGGATCCGTTTCATTGTGTATTTCAGTTGTTCTTCATGTACCAAAAACCTAATGCCTTGCAAATACTCTTAATTTTACTCTGTGGAGCTCAAGAAAGAGTAAGGAAATCTGTAATGAAGTCATAATGTCACTCCCCTTTACTCAGCTAATATATTTGGTTTTGTTTTAAGTATTCATATTTATATTTCATTGTTAAGTTTAAAAGCTTTGGAAAAGGCATAATCTACTGTGTCTGTAATTTAAAACAATATGGAGATTTAAACATATGATTGTTTTTGTAGTATAAAAATGCTCATTAAAATTAGTGGGCAATTGAAATCCAGCACTGTTCACAAAATAAACTTCCAAGGGGTGAAAAGTTAGGTTGAAAAAAAAAAAAGGGGATAAATTATTCTATTCACCTCTAAAATCTAATTGGAGTGTAATTTTAAAGATGCCACTTAAATAAAATGGAGTTTCTCCCCTGATTTGTATCTAGGAACACATTTGTAAGTTTACACAAAGATTTGCTTTGGGACAATCACAACTGATAAAGGAGTGTTGATTCAGCAGCTATACCGAAACCTGAATATGAAAAGAGGCCTTTCATGTTACTTGGAGGATCTTTCTGTCAGAAAGCTTGGAATATTCTAGTTGTTAAGCGTTTTTTGTTGGTTTGTTTTTTTTTTTTGGTAAGTAAAAATCAAAGTTCAGCCTAACACAGTGTCCTGTCTCTGGCAATGGCCACTTTATGGGAGAGACGGTGTCTAGGTCAGTAACTGGAGTTAGTATTACTAGGCATGGTGAGTTTGCTGCCATAGTTCAAAGACCAAATAAGTAATACACAGTTTTGTAGATAACTACTGATATGTTTCGTTATGCAGTGTTATAGTTAGAATCATACCTTACGTACTAATTCTAGTCTCCTTACAGTGGTAAGATTCTCTCAGCTCAAAATTTCACCTGGTAAGAGGAGGAGAAAAATGCTTTCAGAATATTGTTGGACTTTCCTGCCCTGTGTATTTTCCTTTCGTGGAGCTCTGTGAAAGAGACTGAGTGAGGAACTGTGTGAGGCTACAGGAGATACCTCTCTGTAAAGTTCCGCTTGGCCTGGCACCTGGATTTCTGTAATTCTTTCTGGGCAAAAAATAATATATCTAAACATGGTGCTCTGCAGGCCTGCCTTTGGTTGTTTCTGTCACTTTAGAGGTGATCCAACAAATGGCAGCAGAGCTCCAATAAAGATGCAGGTTTTCTGTGTCTGTATGGAAATGAAACCTCTTTCCTACAGATCCCCCAAGTATGCGTAATCAAGAGGGATCATTGCCTCAAAACTTTGCATCCAAAGAAGTGTTTCCTGCGAAAACTTATGAGGAGGAACCTTAGAGAGGCTTCCTTTTCGTTTCTCTGCATATTTATTTCTTTTGTGTGCAGGAACATATTTAACAACTGCCGTTAAAATTGCCAGCTAACAGCGACAAACATTCATATACAACTTAGTCTCAAAATAAAGACACAAGTAGACAGGTGTAAAACTGTGGCCATGATGTGAATCGTAAACTGATATTTGGACCAAGGTACGGGTTTAATATGCTGTAATTAGCACTGAATATTAAATGTGGGTTTCCAATAGACTCTTAATGTACATAGGCATCATTAGTGTTAGTACTGATTAATTCCATGAAAAGGGTGGATGACATTTGGGATATGTTTTCCTAGATTTTTATTTTTTTTTAAAGAGGAATACATTATTTACTGCTCACATTTATTCTATTCCTATTTCTTCTTTTTTCATGCAGATCCTGAATCCACTTGTTTCCAAAGCACAGCTTTCTCAAACACTTCAGTCTCGCTTAGTTAGTTGTAAAATCATGGGAAAATTAGCTAATAAATTTGAAGCTCATATGTAAGTAGACTGTACATATATTTTCATTCCACAGTATACACCAGTATTTCTTTGTTAGTGGGCAAAAACTATTACAAGAAAAGTAGACTTTATTGCACAAAGTAAATGCTTTCTTTTTACAGATCCCTTTATCTGGATGTTAATAATAATAAAAAAATGTTCATTATGTAACTGGCACACTCAGACTTGCTGATGTTTATAACTTCAGTTTGTATGGTCTTCCACAGGTTCGGAGGGGTACCATTTTCATGGCATTCTTCCCTATTGTTTTTCTTACTAGAAAATAACCCAAACAGTGGATTTCTCTGTAATTTACAGAGACAAAACACAACTTCAGCACCTTAGAGTTTCATGTCATAAAGAGAGGAATCCTGTTCCTAACTTTTTATTTGTCTAACCAAATTTAACGTGGAGATTTTTTTTTTCTATCCCTAATTATATGGAGATGTATCAGGAGACACTGTTGTTGCCTGATGATATCCAGCTCTTAGATTCAGTTTCTGTGGCTTTGAACCTTGGGTGCAGAACAGGGAAGCAATGGTGACAGGAAATCGGAATAACGTATCTGCCTGGAGCAGTTGGTATGGTGCATTCTTACCCAGTCTTATGATAGCAGGACCATTTCAACAAATGGGTTTCCTATCCAGGCAATTGGCAACATGTAACTTTTGCATTACAAAAGAAATCCACTGAGGGCTACTAAACGCACAGGAATCGTGCCTGGCTCAGGAGTCCGCTTTAATAATGATTTTAGTCTGCCCCAAAATGCAAGAATTCAGCATGAATTCAGCATGAAAATGTGAACAACAGAACCATATGACAAGACATTTAGGAATAAATTTCTTTAAATTATGTTTTTTTTTCTTCAATAAAAAACAACTAGGAGCAACCAAAAAGAAGCTATCTACACTTTAATTTGCTACGTAGACTACACTTGTTGGACATGCAAAAATTAATAAGCATGGTGAAATAGTTTATTTTGAGAATGTTACCAAAGCCTTTGTGTCCAAAGAAGAGCAGTGAAACTGGTGAAGGGTCTAGAGCACAAGTCCTGTGAGGAACAGCTGAGGGAACTGTGTTTGTTCAGCCTGGAGAAAAGGAGGTGAAGAGAGACCTTATTGCTCTTTACAGCTACCTGAAAGGAGGTTGTAGACAGGTGGGGGTTGTTCTATTCTCCTAGGTAACAAGGACAAGAGGAAATGTCCTCAACTTGCACCAGAGGAGGTTTAGATTGGATATTAGTTAAAATTTTTTCACCAAAAAGGTTCTCAAGCATTGGAACAAGCTGCCCAAGGAAGTGGTTGAGTCTCCATCCCTGGAGGTATTTAAAAGACGAGTAGACGTGGTGCTCAGGGACATGGTTTAGTGGTAACTTGGCAGTGCGAGGGTAATGATTGGACTCTGATCGTAAAGGTCTTTTCCTGCCTAAATGATTCTATGATTCTGTGAAATCTTTTTATCTTCAAAATTTGTAGAATTCTGGCAGAATCGCAATTGCTTTTATTTATTTGATGTTATATTCTCATGAACATGAAGAGAATTTCCAGATCACTTAGAGTCTTCTGAGAAATTCTAGTAGTGTTAGCCATAATAAGTTCAAATAATCATACCTTCTTTTGTTGGGTTTCTTTAATATGATTCCTTGATGTTCAGAAATAGGAAACCCCTCAGATAGTAGTGCCATTTCTGTCCAAAGCTACATGTTATGAAGGTGGCTGAGAATTTTCTGGGACATATCGATCCTCTGGTAGTGGGTTATGAGTGCAGTTCACTTTTACAAAGTATTTAAAAACTCCTGACCTTGGAATAGAACGTTAATTTTTCTACCTTCTGTTCCACGAGCTAGTTAAAAACCAGTCTTTTGTGGAAGTAGTCCCTACTTCAGAGTGTTCTAAAGACTGCCAAGACTTTGCACAGTTTTTGAAACTTGAGGCTACATTTTGCTGTAAGAAGTAAATTAATTTTCACTGGGATGAATGGAAGCTGTGCAAGCTGGCTTGAAAATTTGCTTGTCTGTGGCTTCGTATCATTTCTCTTGAGTTTCACAACAACATAAAGATTTGGATAGAGATATTTTATGAATACTCATGACAGCATCTTGGGCAGTGAAAGGAAACACAATGGCTGATTTTGCCAAGTTACAGTATGTGTTTTTACTTAAACAGAATTCAAAATAGTTATTTTGTATCTGCCATTGATTTAACATGAATACTTGGGTCTACTTGCACAAAGGCATTGCAGTGCTGAAGCTTTTAATCTGAAATTCTTTTTCTACTTCCCAAATATCTCTTTGGTGATACATGCATACCAATGATGAGATATTAGAGACAATTAATTGGGATTTGCACTTCTATTTATATAATTCTTTGTATTCTTACAGTGGCTGTTCAAAAATTGTACTGAAGATGGTTATTAAATGAGGACAGCATCTCTAAGCCTACTTTTTTTTTGTAGTTTTAAAAAAATTAGGTAAAATACGAGCAAATTGTAATTACTGTGAATAATCCTTTTCTGTTTTTTTATAGCACGTATTTGTCTGATGTACAGTATTCTTTCAGAATTGCAAATTTTCAGAAAAATCATTTGCCATATGTGATAAATAATTAAAAAAAAATGCCATTAGAAGTAATGTAAGGGTAAAATTTGAGTACTATGGAGTGGATTTTATATATCCTTGTTCTGCATATTAATAAAAAAATGTTCACATTTTTAGTATTAAAAGAGAGATTCTTCCATTGGTAAAATCACTGTGCCATGATGTGGAATATGAAGTTAGAACTTGTATGTGTCGGCAACTGGAACATATAGCTCAAGGAATAGGGTAAGTAAATTTGCATAACTGCTTCTAAACGCAAAATCTTTCTCTAGAATATTTAATGGTAGCCTAAAAACGCCTTTTAAGATTTCTAACAGCATACACAATGATGAATTTGGAGTGTACAGATGTGTTCTTAGGAACTGGCTGTTGACAGTTGGCTCTCTTCCATTTTCAGATTTTTATTTCTCTCTGGTAGTAAAATTGCTGAAGCATACAGACAACGGGTTTTTTTGTAAATAATGAGTTCATCTATAGCTTCTTGAATCTTCTCCGTTACTCACTGATGTCATTGGGCTTATTTAAAAATGGAAGAGGATTATGGCAAGTATTAGCAGTTTCTAATAACTACTGTGCAGTTTTTTTGTGAAAGGATGCTAAATGTGTTTTGTAAGCAAATTTCAGTTCAGTAGCAGCTTTTACTCTTAAGCTTGAAGACGTTCAATATTGCACATATAAGAATAGAAGCCTGGAACTTTTATTTTAATGAATAAAACTCACACAGGATTGGTCTCTGGGGAAACAAATATTTTAAAATTCCATGTCTGTCCACTTGTTATTGTGTCAGGAAGAAAAAAAAAGCGGTAACTTCTGTTACAGCTTGAAGAAAATATCATGTGAGGTTCCCTGCACTACGTTACACAGCAGGGATAGATTAGTTCTTAAGAGTCCCTCTGGCTTTTAAAATTGTGAATTTATGAGAAAATTCAAGGATGAGGCTGAAACTGAAATGTAATTCAAAAGATACGGTAAATGTGCACTTCAGTTTGTTAGTAGTGATGTTTGTGGAAAAGACGCTTTCCTGTGGCTGTGGAATGATTTTTATTTTTTTTTTTTTTTTTTTAAGTGGAGAATTATTTTGTGGTTTAGATTCTGAGTTAGTTTGTTTAAAAAACAAACAAACAAACAAACAAAACCAACCAAAACCAAACAAAACACCAGAAATTCCTGAAGCAATGGTATTTACCTCTCAGCCATGGAATACTGGAAAAGTATATGTTCAGGCAGTGTTTTAGCTTACTCAGATATAGGGAATGAATATTCACAGCAAGAACTAAGCATTACTGCCATGTACTTAATTTAACTTTGCTTTGTTAAGGTCATACAGGATAGTAATTTCTAGATTCCTGGACAAACTTGTCTTTATTGCATACGAAATAATTTTATATGTGTGCTTTTGGCACCTCTTTTGCAAAGTCCTTGTCCTTCCAAAGTTCAAAGGATGCAAATAATGTGAAAACACAATATTACTCATCTCAGTAAAGTTACTCATTTGTTTTTGTACTTACTTTCTTTTGTAACAAAATGTAGGCTAGCACGGTAAATCGTTTTAACATTTTCCATATTGAATGGCTTTGACTGTAAAAGAACTTGTGATTACAGAAAAGAAAGGTAGTATTTGTTAATATTGTTGATATTTGTAAAACTGGAAATTTAAAACACGTTTTACTAAATTGAATTACTGAATAATTTGAGCTTGCATTTATTTTTACTGTGTGCGTGTATCTCATGTATCTTAGTGTATCTTAAAATTTAATTCTCTTTAATGGAAGATTAAAGATGAGTGAAAGAGGGGACTCTGTTTATCTTCAGGGCGTGACTAGTTGGGTTTTTTTTAATACAACTACCGAGTTTTGAAGGAAGGGACAGTTCTAACTGTCATACTAGTTTGAGGATTTTTGATGTCACCAAAATGGAAATCCACAGAAACATATTTGCAAAGCATTTTTTTCCCCCCGCCATGATTTTTGGTCTCGATTTAGGTTGCTGTCCGGCCCTTTTCTCCCCTGACCCTTCCTAGGCCTTATGTTCTTGTCTATCATCTCAGTTGCTTTCCTCAGTCTTTTCTCATTTGTTATTGCTCAATCCCATGAGATTTTTTTCGTGTCTTATTTGAGATGCGGTCTGCATTGCCACGGATTCCTCTAACCTCCTCACTTCACCTCTGCTATAGTAAAGAGGTGAGAAGTAATCATATGAATTTGTCTTTGAAAATTATTTGTGACACAAAATACAGCAAAATTATTTTTTTTTTACATAGTGTAAGTATGTTATTCTGAGTAAAATAACTCATATCTAGGCTATGCGTATAGTTAAAGAATATCCCTTTCAGATATTACTGAAACATTTTTTTATGTTTTAAAAATGTACAGCTGCACAGATTTCCTTGCCTTCTGGCTCCGTCTGTTAAGAAATAGAAAATGTTTTTGGTGATAGCCTTTAGGAAGCACTCACTGTTCATGTTAATCTGTGTGAATTTGCTTTCAAAAGTTTTATTTTACATTTAAGATAGGTATATGTACATCCAGGTGTTAAAATAAGAATTAAATGTGTACATTTAGTTCTCGCTCCTCCTCAAAAGGCTGTTTAACTTCAATGTATACTAACCAGTGTGGAAGAAGAAGCAAAAAAGTTGTTTTCACTTGTAACAAGATGGCTGTATCTTATAAGTGACCGTTTTGGAAAGGAAATAAAATTTTCTTCATTCTGTTTAGTGCCTTTGAAATGAACTAAATTGCATTTATTATACCTGGGAGCTGAAAGTCTTAAAACAAGGTAGGTGTTATGCAGTGTCAAATGACAGTGTTACTGACAGTTTACCCAGCCTTAGAATAGTGGTTTAATAGGGCCAAATACATAGTTATCAATTAATGGTCCATTCTGTATATTTTTCTTTAATTCTTTCCTCCCCAACTTTTATTTTTAGCATTAATATATCCATGTGCAGTGTTCTCTCTGTGAGGTTTTTGCCTAGTCCCTTCCCAACAATTTAGATGCTTTAATCTTTAGTCTCATAAAAAATGGTGAACTGTTGGTATTTTCGGTATGTAAATTAATGCAGTCTTTCATGTTGAGGATGAATAGGTAGTAGGAAAAATAATAAATAATAATAAAATAATAAATAGAAATAAGTACATTTTTAGGTAAATATTGAAGGCATAATATGGCAACAGCCCCAATGCTTATTTTTACTATTTAGTGATGTTACCACTCAATGATATCATGTCATTTTCTCATCATTTTATATGAATGATTGATCCTCCGGAATAACACTGTTAAGCTACATCTTGATTTGCTGGTAACAATAATAAACTCTATAAGGTTTGGAAATCGCTGCTGATGATTATAAACATTTAGAAGTGTTATTGTTCATAACAGATTACCAAAGGGAAAGCTGTAACTTGTTTAGTCTGACTGGAAGGGATATTTGGGGCATTTTTATTTCAGTAAAAATCTGTCAGCCTGGATGTTGTGATTAGTTTTGTATTAAAAATCGCGATGGAAATGAGAGTCGAAACTCTTCATTCGCAGTTGCTCAAAGTGTAAAACCTGGTTTTGATTTTGTCATCTTGATTAATGCTCACATAGTGTAATTTTATCAGTGTTTCCCTGCAGTTTTATGTTTTGAGCAGTATAAATGTTGAGGGCCAGATCCTTGGCTATTAGAAACTGCTGAGGTCCCATTCTTGAGACGTGGTGCTTAGAACAGCTTTCACTAACTGACGAGCAGACCAAGAGCTTGTACATGTGAACAGAACAAAGTGGGCTTTTTAACTCAAATGCAGACAAACACTAGACATCTTGATTACTATAAATAAATAATAATTTAAAAAAAAATGAAAAAAAAAGTGGAAATACTGTGTTTGTCTTCCCAGTTCTCGTTGATAGTAGGGCTGTAATCTTGTAAAACAATCAAGAATCAGTTGTATGCTGGGACATGGGAAATGGTGCTGGATGATATCTTTTATATAAGCTATGCTTTTGCTCCAAGACGCGAATCTCATTTCGTTTTATTTATGCCAGTTGCCTTACTGCGCGTATGTTTCTGTGTCAAGAGTATTTCACTGCTCCTTAGTCACCTCTCTGATTAAACTCTGATTTCTAAGTCAGTCCCCAATACAGCAATCCACTGCCAATGTGTAGATTCAAGTTCTCAGGGCTGTCACACAGGCAGACAGGGCTAGTAATTACCAAGGCAAAAAGAGACAAGCGGAACCCCTTCTTCGTTACTTTAAAACAAGCCTAAAAGCTACTACTTGGACTAGTTGGGAAACTGTGTTTTCCATGAGCAGTAGTTGCTTACCCTCTGCAAAGGAGGCTTATCTTTGAAGCGTAAGATTTACAGACACTTCATTCCAACATGACTCATGTTTAATAATTTTGGGCTTTGGGCCATTGCATTGAGCGTTTTCTGCATCTTTGATCAGAAGAGTTTTCTTAGTGAGACAGTGAAGTAGCTGGACTCCTTTGAGTTTTTTCTTCAGACTGTATTTTCTCTGATTTATTTCGACCTAATTTGAATGCTTTTCTAGTGATGAAGTTTCGTATTTTAAACTTGGCTGACAAAGTCCTGAGATCGACTGGAGGTTTTACTTAATTTTCATTTCCTTACTACTTTGTCAAATTTTCTATCTTGACTACACAAAAAATATCTAAATGGGTATTTCAAGAATTCTGTTTTGCTGTGGCAGTACTGTTTCGTTATATGTTTTCTCTTGACTGCTTGCCTCGCTTTGCAGGACAGAACTAACAAAAACTGTGGTGCTTCCTGAGTTAGTCGAACTGGCAAGAGATGAGGGCAGCAGTGTACGCCTTGCGGCTTTCGAGACGTTAGTGAATCTGCTTGATATGTTTGATGCAGGTAAGAATTTAATTTGGGCTTACTAGTCCACTTCTTAATGCTTTAATGCACCTTATTTATAAATGTATGTAAATGTTTTTTGTTCTGGCTGCATTTTTCAGACCTTTCTGATTTTTTGTTTATTGTTTTATCCTTTATGTATTTCATGTCTTGCAGTGTTTTACACACAGTAGGTTTTAAGGAAAGTGAACCAGTTGTCCACAAAATCAGTTATCTTATTCGAAGCTTCTAATGTGATGTGACTAAATGGAATGGGTAAAATAACTGTATAAATGATAGGAATATTGGGTTGTTAGTATTTACTTAATGCTATCAATGCACAGAAAACAAAATGTTAGCTCAACAGATGCGATTGCATGTGCTTTTTTTTCTATTAACTAGTTTTTGCCTCTTAACTGAAGTAAAGCTAGTGCTGCCTACAGACTGCAGCCTGCCTTCTGAGCTAATACGGTATTCGTGTATGTATCAGTAAACCTTGCTGGTTTTAACATCTAGTTATATATATCCAATACATTTGTAAATGTTGGAACAGAAAAAATTTCTTCATGTCCTATGAACTGCAGTGTGCACAATTGATCAGGTTTGGAGGTACTAAGCATCAGCAATTACTACTTAAATCCATTTAAACTTGTGGGTAGATGGCCCTGAAAGCTTTCCTCTTTGCAATGAGAAAGTGTGTCTATTTTATAAAGCTTTTCCACATTTAAAGCAGAAAATGTAAATGCTTGTATTTTTCTCAGCACTCTGTATCTTTCCTCTGATCAACATACATATTTCATGCTTCTCCGGGTGTAGGGGTGAGTGTGTGTGTCTTCATCTGAGGAAGGAGAAATTCTCTGTTGTACCCGGTTCTTTTGGCATAGAGGCGGTGGGTTGCCTACGCGCGTGGCGCTCGGGTTCTCATCACAAGTTCAGTTCAACATTGATTGGGGCAAACTTTCAGGAGAGCGACTGTGAGTGCTCCAGTGTAGGGGAACATTCTGGGTAACCGCTGTGCCTTGGCCTCCAATCGGCTGCTCTCTCTAAATTTTTTCAGGGGGATGTAGAAGACAGTAACAGCCAGCTTTTCTGGCTCTATCACTTCTGCTCTCTGCTGGGTTTTCTTTCTTTACGACTGGAAATGTACAAAGCAGCAAAGTACATGATAGTGTGTATGAAAAAAATATTTTACATCATTGATCACTGTTCATTATTTGCCACTTTGCTCTTTATACTGTCTTTTTCCAAACTCTTTGGTTGTTTATCTTCATTAGCAACTCTGGATTTTGCACCACATTTTACTGACTTTACTACTCCTTCCTGATACATAACTGAGGAGCAAATATTTACTGTACAGGAACTTAGTGATGAATTACTAAAATACATGATTGCAAATAAGCCATATGGAGGAGTACATAAAAAAAGATAGTTTTGGGGAGAATACCGTAAATGGACATTTTAGCAGTTAGTGCTTATATCAGTAAGTATGATAGTAGGTTATTTTTCAAATTATTGAGCCTTTGCATTGATGCTATCAAGTTTATACTTCTCTCTGCACCTCCCAATATTCACTCTTCTCCCCCCCTCCCCCCCCCCCCCCCCTCCAGCCCCAATTGCTGTAACTACTACTTTTAGCTATTGAGAAAAGCTTAGAGAAAGCAATCCGGGATTATTTACAGGTTTGTAAGGAATGTGTTTCTAGACGTTTGGTTTGTATAGTTTCTTGGTTTCCTGGCTGAACTAGAAAATGAACATTTCAAAGGTACATGACCCACAATTATATGCTAGGGTTTCTTTCTCACAATATCAAAATATTTCTTCAGGTCAACCTAAATATTTTGTTCAAGCATAATTATTTGCTGGATTTTGGTATTGATCTATCATTAAAAAATCATAATCCCTTTAAAACTTGGAACATTTTAAAATACAATGGTTTTATTTAAAACAAGTTAAAACATAAATTTATTTGAACATTTACTCCTTTATTTTATAAGGAGACAGAGCGCTTGGGCTTGTCTTTTAATTTCTAAATGATTTCATTGCTTTCCTCTGCCATTAATTATTTTTTTCTCTGTGAATTTACCAAAAGATTTTCAACCTGTTCTTCTCAATAGGTTGAAAAAATTCACTTCCAGCATATCCAGATTTTTCTTTTTACTGTCATGGTCATGTTTGGTCTTGATCTCTCTGTATTCCTACTATTGTAGGAAATCTTATTGCAGGAGTACTGCAGTAGTCTTTCTATCCCTGTATTCTTGGTGAATTGGAGAAGTTAGTGTCTATTCATTTATTTTTTGTCTCGTCCTTTAATGGGGGATTCATTTTCCCTAAAAACAAACAAACAGGTAAGGTGTTAAAATTTAGGGCCTGTATTATGACAGTATGTTTGTAATTTTGTATACCTCTTGTTTTCTACCTCCAGTGACAGCTTGCCAAAAATACTCCCGAGCATGTTAAATTATATTTTTCATAACTTATTATGGAAGTCCATTCTCTGTGCTCTTTTTTAGATGTTGACAAATGGCTAACTTTAAAAATTTCTCTTGTTTTTCAGATGATAGGAGTCAAACTGTGCTCCCCTTAGTGAAATCATTCTGTGAAAAATCCTTCAAAGCAGATGAATCTATCCTAGTTTCTTTATCATTCCATTTAGGGAAGCTGTGTAATGGATTATATGGTATGATTTAATGTTCTTTTAAAAAAAAATCTTAAAAACGAGGGAAGACTGGAGAATTGGAAAACATCCAGATTTTGAACGTATCAAATGAAATGATAGTTAGGAAAGGAAATAGGGAAGTAAAAGTCTGAAATCATCTATTGCATATATATTAGATTTTGTGGATTTCCTCTTTGGGTGTCCTCTGTTTATTGGGGTTTTTATGTTTGGGCAGGTACAGAATTTTTTGTTTAGGCAGGGTCAGAAATGGAAGCATGGTGGTTTGTGTTTATTGGTTTGACTGATTTGATTCCTTCTTGGATATTCTGGAGCTTGTGAGTTGGCTGGCTAACTTTTCAAAACTGGAAACCTTTGAAAACACAGTACGATGTTAACTGTGTATGTTCACCTCTGTGCTTGATGCCCTTTTTGAGGCACAGTACGGAGTGTGGCCCATAAGGAACTTGAGGGGAGAAAGGAGACCTAATGGTGTGTGGATTCCCAGCTGCAGCTGCGGCCAGATCTTTTCCATAATTTTTGTGGTTTTCACTCAAGCACAGCAGATCTTTCCTTTGTCATTCTGCCCACCATATACCTGCTACACAGAGCTTACCTGGGGAGGCACAGCACAGAATCATGGTTTTACATTATAGAGAATTTCTTCCTAGACTCTTAAACCCTTTGGTCTTTCTTACAGATTTTTAAAATAATCCTTTATGAGTATGTTAGAGACCATCAAAGTGACTGTTGCTTCACTACAGATAACTCGAAAGGGCTGTTCCACAGTGACAAACTGTTATTTACAGAAACATAGAGCCAGGACAGTCCATCCTGTTTTTATCACGTCTTCCCAGTCATCGGTTCTCTAGGTTGAATGACTTTAATTGCTTATTTCTCTTCACCCCTGAACTCTGTCTGGCAAGTTCATATTTTTCCTGAAGTGTTACGCCTTAGGAGAGCTGAACAAAGTGAAAGGGTTACTTCATGTGTCTTGCAAGCTATATTGCTGTTTACATTTTCCAGTACGAAAAACTGCGTTTTTTTGGGGGTTTTTTTGCAACAGTTTGCAATAGTTTGACATTATTTGTTCAAGTGCAGCCTATGAAGCCTTTTTTTTTTTTTTTTTTTAATTTTTTAATAAATCTCACAGCTAGTTAGTCTTTCTCTTTCCTGGCTGCGTGCAGGTGATGTGAATCTAGCTAAACATGGTACTTTACCTCTGTCCTAATGGAATAATAGTCTAAAGTTTTAAGAACATGTGTCCAGTTCATGAAGAAAATTTTAAACTCCATCTTCTGTAGCATAAGCGTTCTCCCTCCTAGGTTGATGTTATCAGAATATTTAATAAGAAAAGTCTCTAATACAGCATTCAAAAAACCCAATGAAAATACTGAATAGTACCAGAACTATTCTTCATATATTCGCCTGTCTTGTCAGTGAGCCATGGATAACTTTCTCTTAACCACTTTTCCAAGCAGTTTTGCAGCACCTTTGTAGTTTTTCACCTTCTTTCCTGATCCCTTATTTTGCTTGTGAAAAGCATGACCTTTACTGCAGGTTTTGTATTCACAGGTCCTGTTATCCAGTACTAGAAGGAAGTGGAATCAGTTTGACAAGTTTTGCTTTTGCCATGTTGGCTGCTACTCATTTTCTTGTTTTCTTTTCAGTATTTACAAGTAGATTTTTTTATTTTTGTTACAAGTTTTTCAAAGACATGAAAGTAATCTGACTGATCTATTATTATATATCTTGTCCTTCCCCTTTGCAACTATTAAATATCGGTACCACTTCAGCTCTTCTCCATTCTGATATCTCACTTATTTAAGGTTTCCACACCTAGTACTTCACATACTTCTGAATACTAGAACAAAGCACATCTGACCCTGCACGTTTTGAAAATGTCTCATCTTTAAGTATTCACTGACCTGATCCTTCTCTGCTTAGTGCTTGAATCTTTGTCACGCTTATTAGTTGTGCTGAGCCTGATGATGTTAGTGGAATTTGAGAAAGAAAAGAAAAGCATTAAGCATTTTGACCTTCTCGATATGAATCACTGACAGCTTTCCTCTCTCTTTTGAGTAGAAAACTGAGCCTGTCCTTTATTGTTCTCTTACTACTAATGTACTTATGAAATGACTTGTAATTTTTGAAGTCATCTTGCTAGTTGCGTTCCAGTGTGTTATGAGTTTTCTAAATTTATTCTTATGCCTCTTTATCATCTGTGGTAACATGGCCTAATTTTTTGACTTTCGTCAGGCATGCATTCTTCATGTGACTGAGTTTCATAAAGGTCTGAAAATTTAATCAGGAAGAAGTCAGTGTTAGTGGAACAAACAAATGTATTCACAACCCTACAGTTAAAGTCCTGAGTATTTCAAGAATTATGTAAACAGAAATTAAGATGCATTCTGTTATAGTGTTATAGTTACCTGTCATTTTTCTGTAAACACTTGCGTAATATGTACTGATGATACTCTGCTAGACTCAAGGTGGGGGGAGGAGGGATAAAAATTGACGCATTTGATGGATTTGTAAATGAGACTTTTTTGGGGGACAGTATAAATAGCATTTGTAATGAGGAAAGTAAACTTTTTTTTTTCTTTTTGAGGCATTTTCACTCCTGAACAGCACTTACGGTTTTTAGAATTCTATAAGAAGCTTTCCACGCTGGGTTTACAACAGGAAAATGGTCACAATGATAATCAGCTACAACTTCAAACTCTGGAACAGGAAAAGAAGTATATTTCAGTGAGGAAGAACTGTGCTTACAATTTTCCAGTAAGTAACATTCATTTAAGGTTAAATAATTTGTGTCGTGCCTGTGGTTCACTAAATGGGACTGCATGAGTGATAGAGAAGTTATTCCCAAACTGTACATTCTTAACTAGATCCAGGCTGTCTCCTGGAAAGTTCAAGTTAATAGCTTAAAGTAGAAGTTGTCCAAAAGCGTTACAAGGAAAGATTCCTCTTTTTGGAGCCTAAGAAAATTACTGGCAAGTTTTGGCTGAGAGCGCTGCTCTAAGAGGTTACTGGCCTCATTCTTTCCTACACATTTCCTCCAAACCCTTATCACAAAGGCTTTGAGAAAATGGCTGTGAAACAGAGTCCCCAGTTTCAAACCAGTCAAAGCTAGGGTTTCGCATTTGCTGTGTTTCCTGGCATTTCAGGGAGCTGAAGATTGATTCTGAATGGTTAGATTCATGTTTTAGTCATGTTCCTGCCTGAATACGGAGAGTCTTTTCAAGTTTATGTGAGGTCTTTATACTTACCACTCATGTTTCTGTAAATCTACTTCATATTTTGATGTTATGCATTTATATTTAAAGAAAATATGTTTGTACCAAGAGCCAGTAGACAGTTATTTTTATTCTACTTTTTAAAGACAAGCACACTGTATGTAGGTAGACATCTGTTGGTTTTTTTGACCAAAACCAAGGTATGTATACATACATTTATATTGAAATTCAGATGCTTCCTTTGCTACTTGCTAAAATGTTCTTTGTTTTTGAAGTCTCCAGTTGCAACTTCCACTAGTGTATGGAAACATAAACAATATTTATAAAACTAAGGTTTTCTATCATGTGGTTTTAATCTATGTCTTCAGAAAAAAACCTGCAGCATGTCTGGAAGATATGTAAATCCAGTTTAGTTCTCAGTTCCAGAACTTGTATAGTACCTGTGTTTTGACACAGCCATCAAAAATGCCCCACTTCCTCTTTAAAATCACAACCTGTTATCTCCCAGGCGTCTTGCTGGTTGTGACTCAGTGTTTTGATCTGATAATCTCTGATAGTGCGGTCCTTTAGCTATACAATAAAAGACTTGTCTTTCCACAGGCCATGATTGTTTTTGTGGATCCAAAGAACTTCCATTTAGAACTATATTCTATATTCTTTTGCCTTTGTCATGACCCCGAAGTCCCCGTCAGATATACTATGGCCATGAGCTTCTATGAAGTAAGTCTATAATGGTTTGTTGTTAGTACTTGTGTGTTTTTATTTTATGTTGTTTTCTTCTTTAAACTCACATTTGTGACTGTTCAAAACAGCAAGATTTGAGAATACTTGTTGAAGTGGTTTAGTTTGTCAAAGGTGTTCAGTTCCTCCTCACCTCTCCATATCCACACATTAGTCCGTTGAAGTTGTGTGACTTCATGCGATAAGAGGCTACTGCTAGGTGAGATTTTAGGGAGCAAAAGCTAAGAGAAACTTGTAATGGTCCAGTACCACAAACATAAGCAATTGTAGTAATTACACTATTTGAAGGTTTTCAATGCTATTAGAAAATAACGAGACAAATGGGAGAAAGGAACTTGCCACCTCTGGTCCTGAAAACTCTCTCTAGAACTGTACAGTTTGCTACCATGCTGGTGTTCTATGGAGAACATTTATAAGGATCAAATCTAAGTTAAATGCTCAATTTAATATGAAACTACTTGGAAATTTATGCAAATGTAAAAGCAGATGTATTCTTATTATTCCATTCAGTTTACATAAGTTCCCCTGTATTATTTTCATAAAAGTTAAAGAATGTACCACTGCATAGATATTATTAGCTGTACGGGGTGAATTCCAGAAATGAAAATGCACTCCCTCCTGATTTTAGTGACCCAGGTCACTTTTAGGCAGGTCTTCAAGATTTTCATAGTGTTTTACTGAGAACCTTGTGTTTCAGTCCTTGAGCTGGCCTTTTATCCCATTGTGTTGCTAGGGAAATTGGTAAGTTAAGCAGCTTGCTGAAAACATTTAAATTACTAGTAGAGGCATAAATGGCTTTACTTCCACCATTATAAGAAAGAAAGATGGATTTCCAGTTCTTGTTACCTATCGATACCTTGTTTTAATGGATGATAATCCAAGGTAATTGCTGAAATTGTAAATGAGCATCTAATTCTACATAATATTTTGTGTTAGATATATAATACTTTTAAGTTACTGCCTGAATGTAAGCAAAGTCCTTCAGCTCATTCCAAAAAACCTGTAAAATTATACCTTGGTCTGAATGTACACTTAGTGCTGGTTGATTTAATTTTAACACCATAACTAGGCAACCACGTGACAGCCAAAAATGAGTAACTTATGGCATTCACTGCTAGGTGGATTTTTTTTTTTTAATTTAAATAAACACCCTGTAGCCATTTCCTTAAGGCTTCATCTTGATTGGAAGTAAGCTCTTGTTTTCATTTGGCTTATATAAAGAAAATCATTAAAAAGCACAATATAATAGTCTGTATGGTAAAAATCTCATTCCTCAAGTTTTTCTCATGTTTGCTATAAAACCTTTTTAGCAGTGTGGAGATGGACTGCTGGTGTTTCTTAGAAATTTATATCTGATTTATGAATCACAGTAAAAAACCCGAAGAAGTAAGGAGTGAAAACTTCAGATGCAAATGTTGGGAAAACTTAAAATCCAGCACAAGCTAAGCCAATTTTTATATTATCTTTTTCTAAATTATATAGCAGACTGACTGTTAACTCTCCTAAAGAGCATGAAGTACAACATTTGAATATTCCAGAAGGAATTTTTCTAGCCTTGCAGTGCAGTCTTAAAAATTTTTGGTAAATGTGAAATAGGGTTAATTCTAAAAGCATGTTTCGTGGTTAGGTAATAGACCCGTTTCTTAACTCATGTTCTTTATGTAAGCGTATTTTAATGTGATCAATGGAAGGTACACAATTTTAGATGGCTGATATTAAACAGTTGTTCTGCATCCCTTCTTCCTGCTTGCTGTAAAGTAAGCACATGTTTTATAGTTGTTGTAGTGCCATGGAACTAAAGAATGTTTCACCTTGCTGTCTTACTGTCATTTTTTAGGTTGCTAAGCTTTTAAATTCTGGTGTGTATACAATACATAAAGAACTGGTTACACTATTACAGGATGAGTCACTGGAGGTAATATACTTTTATTGATACTTTCTTTTGCTTATTCAATTGAGGCAGATTATCTTGATGTTTGATAACTCTGCAGTAAGATGGTACAGTAACTGTTTGAAGTGATCAAGAGCTTTTACTTCTGTTTCCCAGACACTGCATAAAGATACCAGCCTTTTGTGAATAAAAAGGAGGAAAACAGGAAGGTGTTTGAATTGAGTAAACCCCCACTGAATTTATGAGCTTTAAAAAATATTAATTCTAAATAGGTTTAACTGCTATATTGTTTATTACCTTACGATTTCCGTGGAAAGATTTGTGTTGGATACTATATTAAAATAATTGTTGATAGCATTCAAAGTTTTTGCTGTGTTTCATTTTCATTTCTCCAATTGAAGAGGTGATGAAGTAGTTTTGTATGGTTCAAAGGTCAAGATTTACAGAAAGAGTTTCAGTCCAAGATATGGTACAGAATCTCTGAATGTTTCTGAGACAGTTGGGTTTAGTGTACCTTGGTTTCAACCTGCATAAAACATGAATCGCTTAGCTATATTACAGTCAATATAGTGAGAATTTTTTGGATTGAAAAATTGCAAATATTTATGTTACTGATACCAGATTCTAGTAGCTTGTTGGAGGTTTTTTGGGGTTTTTTTGTTTCTTTTTTTTCTATGTAAGATCTTTGGATATGGCATGGAAAAAGAAGTTTTGCTTTTAGGTGCTCCTTTTTGTTTTGGTATCCTTTGTTAGACATTTTCAATGAAATTAAAAGTGTTCATAGAACATCTACTTACAGTTTATGAAATTTTGGTCCATTTTAAAAGATTTCTCGAGTTGAACACCTGAAAGTTGAGACTCAGAAACAGCTGGTGATTTTGAAAACTCCCTTGTTTTAATCCGTATACAGTTATGTAAATAATAAGAAAATATTTGGTGCTTTATCATATATGCCACCTCTGTCAGAATTGGTGCCAAAAATATTTAATTATGTACTTTTCTAGTCTAGTTTCAAGTATTACAACATTTGAAAATAGGGTTATTCTATTAATATAGACTATATATTCTATTCTAACTTATCAGCTGCAGTTTTTCTTAAAGCAGGAAATACTGCTTTTAAGATTCAGCTGACAAATATAAAAAACCCCACGTTTCTTTGTGTTTTTCAAGGGTGTTACTTAACTGTCTATGAAATACAGATCTTTCTTAAGAATGAATGTTAATTTTAAAATATTGTGTGCTGTGAATAGTTTAGACAGCATTGACTGTGGTATTCACATGAACCAAAACTATAGGTTGTTTTCTTAAACTGAAAGCTATAACACTTATATTACTTACTCCATTAAAACACCAATTTTAAATCGCAGTCCTCATCAGTGCAAGTATGTTGCATCTGGGTTTGGTTTGTTTTTTAGTTTGTTTTGTTTTTTAAATGGATGCGAGAGAACACTAACATAAGAAGTGTCAGCAGAGGTATGTTGGTGAGAGATAAAAATTGAGTCAAGTTAATTTACAGGCCTCGTTTACTCAGCCTTTCTTTAAATAGGTGTTAGATGCCCTGGTAGGTCACCTTCCTGAAATCCTTGAACTAATGACTAATGGAGGAGAAAACAGCGGATCAGAAAGCAAAGTGGGTATTCTCATGTTTTTTTAATTTGCTTTCTAAATGAAGGTAGTAGTAAAGTTGCTCAGACATATATTGTATGAAGAGGCTTTCATGATTAGTTTCTGCTTGGGAGACATATAAAGTTTCTGTCTTTTTTTTTTCATTGTTGACTTTATAAACTTTAAAATAAAATAAAAAACGTTTTGAAAGATTAGACTTAATATAAAATGAACAGTTTATCCATGTTATTTTTCTAATTAACCACAGATTTCCCATGGTTGCCATTTTCTGCTAGAAGGAAGCCTGTTTCCTGAAGTAAAGGCACTGAATTGTGATTTAGGAGATCTGTATTTGCTCCCAATTTTACTAATTTAATTGTATGTGGCTCTCTATGATGGTTTATTCAGTGACTCCTCACCTGTAAAATGGAGCATAAAAGATCATCTTCTCCTTCAAGATGCTGTATTGAGCATACTTCCTAAATGTATAGAGATATTGAGAAATTCCAACAACATAAGAACTGAATAAATTTATTTTCTTGTATGGGCAAAAATTGAGAGTGTAATTTAAATTGCGAATTTGTCGGGTGTTTACAGCTGTAAAAGTATATAACAAGTGTGATGTCAAGTGTGGGAGTCTGGTTCATTTTGCTTAGTACTAAAGAGAATTTAGCTTGGCTATTGTAAAGTCTTTGCCTCCTACTGAGAAAAGGTGTATAATTGCTACTAAGACTAATTAGGGAGCTGAGAAGAACAAGTGCAAAGATTAGGGGGCTAGAAGGAAAATGGGTTTTATTTGGTTTGAGAAAGAAGACTGAGGAGGGTTGTTGTAATGGTCTTGGTATCTATAAAAGGGATTAGTTTGTCAGGAGGAGGGCTTGGAAATGAAAGTGTGTTTAGTTAAGGACTGGAATAGCTTTTTGACTAGTTAAGTGGAATTTACTGCTTAGGGGAGATTGTTTAATCCTGATCATTAATTTTTTTAAGAAGAAGTTAGACTAGTGTCTACTGGAAATGGTCACAGCGTAGCTGATCCTGTCTGAGGAGAGGAATTAATTGATCCCGTAAAATCTCTTCCCTTCTTACATTGTTGTGATGCGCCTTTTAAACATAACAACATGACATACAGCTAGAAGATGTAAAATTGTTTTAATGTTTGTATTTTTATTTCTAGTTATTGTCTATTCCTGACTTGATTCCTGCATTAACAACAGCAGAACAGAGAGCAGCAACTTCTTTAAAATGGAGAACTCACGAGAAGTTACTACAAAAATATGCCTGTCTCCCTCATATCATATCAAGTGATCAGATTTATTACCGTTTTCTTCACAGAATGTTGACAATCATTTTGACAAATGTGAGCCCGCCTTTTTCCCGTCAATTTTTTATTTGTTTACACCATTTAGAACAACGACCAATATTTGCTATCCGTAGTACTTAATATATAATACTAATCTTAAAGTACTGTTTTGCATTGCACACGGTATATCAGGCTGTGTGTTTTTTTTTTTTACGAGACTGAGAAATTGCTCTGAGAACTCTCCCCAGTTTGAGGAGCAAAATGTGAATTGACAGATTGTCATGTTTTTCCTCCCACCCAAGTCTTTCCTGTCTTTGTGTTCATTATCAGTTTGTTTCTAGGTAAATCCAGATTTTTTTCCTCTGAGATATGCTTTCTTTTTCCTGATTCCATACATTACTTTGCATTGTGTTCCATTCTTTGTGAAAGAACACTTTATTCTGAAACTGAATGATGATTTAGAGCTACTAGTCTGAAATTTTATTGAATTCATTCAAGAGTAAAACTGTCTGTTGTAAGAGAAGACGTTGTAAGTTCTATTTTCTAACACCTACAATATAGAAGGTGTCTTCCAAACATGGAATACTTTAAGATGTTTATGAAATAATTGAATAAGCAAGTTAGACAAAAGGGATAAAGAAGTAAGTGTCTCATGAATTGGCCAAACTTCCTTATTCTCCCTTACATTATACCATTATTTCAAAATTTGTAAAGTTAGGCTAATTTTTAGCTATTTTTTTCTGCTTCTAGAATTTTTATACGTTTTTACTCGTATTCCTTCAAATATGTTTAATTGTGTTCCCTTTATTTTCTCTCAAGAATGTCCTGCCAGTCCAAAAGGCAGCAGCTCGAACTCTCTGTGTTTATTTACGTTATAATCGCAAACAAGAACAGAGGCATGAGGTTATTCAGAAACTGATTGAACGTAAGATAATTTTTCCTTGCTTACTTAGAGATGCAAGTTAGTTTTGACTGAAGATCTATTTGTGGTTATATTTATTCAGTGTAACTTCCTGCCATCATTGATAGGATTACACTTAGAAGACATTCAGTTGCTCATATGATCCCCAGGCAAAACATATTGTGCGTGTGCGAGGAATATATCTGAAGCTTACGCAAGGGAATTGGGAAACAGGCAATGTGGAAAATTGATAATATGCCAAGACCCCTCCAACCCTACTTCTTGAATCCAAGATTGCTTAGCTGTAGGCACTGCAATATACAAAGCAGAATTCCTCCATAGAAGTAAAATTCTCTAGAGGCTGCAGGATAAGAAGTGCTGAATAAATCCTCTCGGAATGAATTTATGAATGAGTTAGTCACCTAAGTTGACTTTCTGGTCTATGCTACGTGTTTTAAAGATAGATTAGAAGTTTGAATAGTTCCCATTAGCAATCCTTAATGTTTATGCAGTAATTTTGATACGTCTGTGACATGGTTTGAAAGGCATACAGGGCTTTGTTCAACGTGTTACCTGGTTCGTGTGCTATTTTTGCTTTTTTCAAATGGTTAAAGGGACAGGTTGTATTTCTGAACAAAATGCTCACTGACAGAAATGGTCATTGAGTTCAGAAGGCTAGGTTTTCACTGAAAGAACTGAGAGAGACTGAGATGTGCCATGTGATAAGCGTGCTTATCATCCTTGAGTCAAAGGTTAACCTTTGAAATGTTTTCTAGCTGACATTGAAAACTTAATATCCTGGAATTCTTATTTTTCAGAACTGGGGCAAGGAAAAAGTTACTGGAATAGACTTCGTTTTTTAGATACTTGTGAATTCATTATGGAACTGTTCTCAAAATCGTTCTTCTGTAAATACTTCTTTCTACCTGTGCTTGAACTTACACATGATCCAGTGGCAAATGTGAGGTACTGTACAAAGAGTATATAGCAGTGTACAGGAAAAAAGCTTTAAATAATATATTAAGAAATGTTTGTACAGGTTTTATGTCTTGTTTAAATAATGGGACTTGAGTAAAAAGGTACAGAGCCTTCAGGGTGACCAGTATTAATGGTGTAGGGGACTATGGGAATGATGTTGGGAAACCACAGAATCAGGTCAGTCTGAGTGTTTGAGAACTGATCAAAAGTGTCGAGGTTTGGCATGAAAGGAACAAGCAATAGATGAGAAGAAAGTAATACATGAATTACACACATCAGAAATAAGATTAAAAGTGTAAAATCACACAAAATACATGACAAAAAAAAATGAACTATTTTCTTATTGATAATAACTGCCTGGTCCCTATCAGTTTAGTGAAGAAAAAAACTGACTTCAAAAATAACGGAAAAAACCCTGTGTATAAATGAATAACTTATCAAATTCCCATATATTTTTCTATTCCTTTTCAATTTACTTTAACAACGAAGTAGAAAACTTTTACATAAGGTAAAACCTATGCTAATTTTTTAAGCTCAGACTACTGAAAGAATTGCTTGCGTGCTTTACTTTACATACAGTGACACTGAAATGGATGGGATTGACTTTGAGATACAGGACTGT
Source organism: Larus michahellis (assembly GCF_964199755.1). Taxonomy (NCBI): domain Eukaryota; kingdom Metazoa; phylum Chordata; class Aves; order Charadriiformes; family Laridae; genus Larus; species Larus michahellis. Next base: position 39,440,835 of record NC_133899.1, on the reverse strand, counting down.
AATCCTGGTATGTGGAGAAGTTTTTGAAAATGTTACAGCGTGTCTGGAAACAAAATATAAGTGACAATCATTTCTGAAAAATAAGACCTACTGCCTTAATTATTTTATCTCAAATGCTAGAAATAAAAAAATTAATAATGTTTATTAAACATCAGCATCAAAAGGTGAATATTTACTTTTTTTTTTTTTTAATAGAATGAAGCTATGCTATTTGTTGCCAAAAGTTAAGTCTACTCTGAAGATTCCCACTGATAAACATTTACTTCAGCAGCTGGAATTATGTATCAGGAAACTTTTGTGTCAAGAGAAAGACAAAGATGTCCTGACTATTGTAAAAAGAGTAAGTATTTTTCTTCTCCAGCAGCATTTTGTCTTGAGGTTATCATTAAAAGTTAAGATGATCCAAGTTATGCTTTCTGTTGATTCTCTTAATGTAGTAAGAGGAAACTAAAGAATTCTATTGTTTGTAGAAGATGTTAATAGAAGATGTAGTATAGTGTATTCTGTCAAATTTACAAGAGTTGGTGTTTCCGTGGTTACTTATATTGCAGTTATTTTCTAGTAACTGGGATTCCGGGTTTTGGTTTGACCATTTGTGAAAAAATAGCAGATGACTAAAGATAGGATTAAAGGTTGACCCTAGTAAAAATGATCAAGTCTTTGAAGTAGATTTATCTTGTTGTTCTATTTACTTTACAATATACAGATACAGGATTTGCAGGAATTTGAAACGTTACAAATGTCTTTGTAATATGAATATTCACAGAAAAGAACACCTTTAAAGGATGCCCATGCTTATTCTCCAAGAGGCCATGAAGTGAAGTAGCTGAAGTAGGTGGCTTCCTCATAGGGCCAGTCGGCAGGAGAGGTTGGGGGAACGCCTGTCTGGAGCATCCTGGCTTTTTCACAGATTCCGGAGCTATTTTTTCAGTCTCGATTCCTAGGTTCATGCTCCAGCCATTCGTGCTTCTGTGCTCTCCTCGACTATATTTTGAGTTCCACATAGACAGTCTATTAGTCCTTCCTTGTGAGTCTCAGCAGGGCTCTGAGAATATTCTCTGACAGTTTTTAACTACATTTGTAGCACAAATATGCAAGCATAGGCTTCAAATGTTTAGGAAGAAAAGGCATGGTTAACTTTGAATACTGCTATTCTAAGCTTCTTATCTGGACAATTTTTTAGTTAAGTGTGGCATGCTGCTGAATAATGGTAAATAATGTTTTGATTTTCTTTATAGACAGTGTTAGAGTTGGACAGAATGGAGATCTCTGTAGATGTTGTAAGTACCTCCTAACTTTAATACTTACCAAGTACTTTTAATTCCCATTTTCATGTAGTGATTTTTTATTTTTATTGGTTTTATTTTGAAGTTTCAGAAAAGATTTTACGAAAATGATTTATTGGATCAAGAAAAAGAAAGACAAGAACATCTCCTTTTGGAAATGGTATATTTTATCAGTACAATCTGTCCTTTTTTTTACTAGTTCGTAGCTAAATATTAATGAGGCAATAATTTTAAGGTAGAGGAAGTGCATATTATGGAGAGACCTGGTAGGTTCATAATCTGTGTGTGGTTTCATTTTATGCTTTACAATAAGTTTAAGTCCTTCAAAGTAACATGTGACTTAATTTCCTTTACTACCTAAATTTTACTGTCTCCATTAGAAAGGCAAACTGAAATTTCTCGAAAAATACTCATGCTTGATGCCTCTATAGTTCTAAAATTGCAAGCCTTTCAGCACACCTTTATGAAATCTTTTTGAGGGAGCTTAGCAATTTGTCAGGCGTATATAACATAATAGATTGAATAATGAAACACCTCAGAATTCACATACAGCTTCCACTGGCAAAGAAATTAATGTCATAAGTTCTTTTGTGCCAAGGAAGCCGAAGGAGGCTCTGTGTGTTGCAATCTTTCCTGTTAGCCAGAAAAAAAAGGAAGAAAGAAAGGCCGTTGTCATCTGCAGCCTGGCAGGAGGGAGACAGTGCAGGTTGTATACAGCGAAGGGAGCTACAAGTTAGGATTTGAAAGTGAAGTGTGCAGAATGCTTTTCCAACTTACAAAACTATTCATTTTCAGTCATGGCTGTAAGCGAAAGCGGCTTACAGCTTTGCCACATAGCCTACTGCGTCTTCACAAAGCCTAGATTTGATTCCTGCAGTCCTTCCTTCTGCTGCCGCCTCTCCAGCCCGAGGTGGGAGAAGCTAAGACGCTCACAGGATTTAGAAGAGGCCGAATTTCATTAGCATAGTTCCCCTGACTTGTAGTAATTGCGCTCCTCTGTAGTGAGCCAGAACAGATTCAAGATTGTCCAAAATATGTCACTTTTTCCTCTTTGGGATTGCTACAGAGCCTACATTTGTGGCCCACTTTGATGTCAGTAGGTACTGCAGTTGATGATACCTGTCTCAGGGACTTCCTGCCACCTCCCATTAGCTCCAGCCAAAGGTTCACCTTTGTTCCCAGGACCTGCTTACACATATTCAAAGACCTGATCTTAGCTTTAGCAGTTTTTAGGTAGATACAATTAATATTTGTATAGCAAAAGCATTTGGAGCTGTGGTAAAATAGCCTCCAGTGCACGCTGTGTTACCGTGTATTGTAGAATAACATTAGTTTTCACCTTGTTGCTACAGCTAGAGTTTAGAAGGGCACCTGTATTATTATGATATGATATGTATTATGATATATGATATGGGCTTACCTTCTGTATCACAAAGGTCTCATTAAGCATCGTCAGTAAAAGGCGTGCTTTTGAGGAACTGCAGATGTACACAGTAAATTGTGACGTCTTGCAGGCTCAAATAGATGAGGAGCCATCGAACCCAGTTAAATGTATCTGGATGCTACAGATTTTAATACCTAATATCTTGATAAGTTTCCTTAATTTTAGTGATTGACTCAGTAGATAAAATATTCCAGCGACCTTGACCTGAATTAATTACCTCTTTTTCTTTTTAAACTCTGGTAGTAATGAAAGTGAAATGAAACAAATAGAGTAGAACAATTACGGTTCACTTGGTGCTTTTTATTATGAACATTGTACAGAAAATATGCTAATAACTTTTTGAAGTGATGCCTATTCGCCAATAATCCTGAAGCAAGTACTGGCTTTAGAAATCATTGATGTAGCTGTATTAACACTGTCTTCTGTCTGTGCATGTGCTCTCAAAAGCTATTCTAAGGCTAGCTAAATTACAGAAAGGCAAATAAATTCCTTATACTTGAAGAACTGTAATACTTGGGTTTGCTTTGCATAAAGGCTTGTCAACTGTTGATGTTAATTTTAGACCTTTAAAAAGTTTGAGCATATGTGATACACCTTATCACTTCAGAAAAACATTTTAATTGAATTGTGTGTTTGAATTAAAAATGTTGTCGGTTCTGTTATGAGAATATTTGTGTAGCATAAAAATTTTACATTGTCAGTTGCCAATTTCTTTATCTTTTTAATTAAAAAAAGTCCAGGCATAACTTTAATAATAAGTTATAAATGCAAACTTCAACTCTGAGGTTCCTTCATAATTGAAATCAACATTTTTTGGTGTGATTTTTGTATGGGATATGTACCCTGATTTCATTCTGTACTGGTAGTTGTTTCTCTGCATATTCACTAGGAGTTGTACTAATAGTAGGAGAGAGTAGAAACTAACTGTTATTTTGATGATTTGGAAGCAATCCCTAATGGAAACGCAATTTTTTTTTTTTTCCTGAGTAATACCTAAGAAAATTATTCATTTTTTCAGGAACAATTAGAAAAAGAGAAGCAGCAAAATGAAGGAAGATCTACAAATGTTAATGATAAAATATTTGAAAAGAAGCGTAAGTTTGTTTATTTATGTACGTATTATTTGTGCATGCATTCTGCAAAGGTAGAAGAGAAGGGAGCAGAAAAGAGGCACTTTATACATTAAATTGCAGAGTTTTAGAAAGTGTCAATAAAACTTTTTTCCTATATACTTGTAAAAATATTTATGAAAACTGGCCTCATATTAGAAGGAAGATTTTTGGTTTTTTCTTTATTAATAAAATACATGATAGTTTTAGTTGTCTGTTATTTTTCATTTTGGGATGTAGTGTAAGTACTTGTCTGTGATGTGAAGCGTCTGAAGTGTTAGTAGCACGGGATTAGATATTTTTACTGTTTACCCCAGGACTGTGTCCTCTTTCCTTCTTTAAAGTTCAGCTTTGAGAGAGAAGTATTTATACTGGACTTTTTTTAGGTAGAGACAGCAAAACATCATCAGTGTTGGCAAAAAGTATCACGCTCTCTGTTCCTGTAAACTCTTCTGGTACATCAGCAGGTAAGAACTCCTTAAAAACTCTTCTAGCATGCTTTGATCTCACATCAGCAGGTTAAAACCCAGAAAAGCTGCTGTTGGCATCCGTGGGACAAAGTTTCACCTACTGCACATAAGAAAAGATTCCATTCCTAGAACTGCACGTGTTTGCTATGATTTTTAGTTATATTTTATTCTTTAGTATGTAAATAGGTGACATAAATAAAACTCATTGTTATTGAAGTAGTTAAATCAGTTCCTTCAGCTAGCATAGGTTGACAGAAAATTATATTAAAAAGTGTTCTTAATTACTGAGGAAATGCAATGATATCCATGTTAAAAACTTGTGCTCCTTCTAATTTTAGGCAAAGAAGAAAAGAAATCCAAGTTGGTTCGAAGCCAGTCTTTCAGTACTCAAGCACTACATCCAAAATACAGCAACATAGACAAGTGTCCTAAGTATCTTTATTGTCTTCATTGCTTACTTCATAGATAACTCTTTACCTAAGAAACTACTGTTATGAAATTATATGCACGTTAATTTGTGAAAGTAGTGATCTGCTCACCGAATTGTGACCTAAATTTTCAGCTTCGTGTTTAACTGAGGGAAGAAATACCATTTTAAGGCAGACTGAGGCCTACAAATTGTTATGAATTCCTTTTAATATGTGTCATGATATATTAAAAATATTTTCCAATACGAACTGCTAAATCTAAATTCATACATTTCTTGAAGAAATTTAAGCGTAACTTTCTTATTTAATTTTTTTATATAAACTCAAAAATAACCTCCAATATTATTAAACAGCAGGATGATACAACTGGGAAGAACACTTTTCTGTGATAAACAATTTTGTTTTGTTTGGTTTTTTTTTAAGTAAAAGCTCTGCTACAGGATATACATCTTCAGTATCAGGAATGGGAAAGGGTTGTATGTTATCCTTCAGTGGTAAGTAGGTTATCATATTTTACATTAGTTTGTTGTGGGGGTGCTGAATGTGTGGGCCTCATTAAACAGGCATGCTTTAAGATACCATTCTCTTAAAGAACATAGAATAACAGATATCCAACATGTTTGAGCACTTGAGTGCTAGTCCGTTTGGTTTATTTTATTTTATTTTATTTTATTTTATTTTATTTTATTTTATTTTATTTTATTTTATTTTATTTTATTTTATTACATGTTCATTGAAAGTTACATTTAAAAGTAGTAAAAGTAAAATGAGTTTGGCATTTCTTCATTTGCATTTTGGATGCCATAAAAAGGTTGGGTTTGCGGTTTACCTCCACCCATTTTACGTGAGGAAAGGGATATTACGTATAACTTCTACTGAATTAGGGGAGCAGAACTGCTGTCTGGAAATGCCTCCGTCTCCATTTGCTGTTGAAGAGTTTGGATGATTAAAGATTAGAATAAGATTAATTGCCTCCTAGAGAAACCTGTCTTTTTCCATTCACTACCAATAGACACTAGACAATTAACTTACATGAAATAGGTAAATTTTTATCAGCTAAACACTGGCAAATGAAATCCCACTATTTTCATATACTAAATGTAATCTTGCCTTCCAAAATGTATTTTCTAATTATTTTTGTTTACCATTTTTTCATAAAAATACTTGAAGAAATGTTAAGTTGCAACCATTCCCTTGCAGAAAGTTGAACTTTTGGATTAATGCCATAGGAAATATGTCACTATTACCACAGGAAAAACAGCTCATTCTGTTTACTCTCAGCATATTTTTTTCAGACAAAATTCTTTGTCTAAACTGCGACTCTATATTTCAGATGACTCATTCCGGACTCATTCTACTGGTAATAGTGGGAATGCTGCCTTCCCTTCCAGTTCTTCTTCTCGCAACTTATTTAACTCAGCTGACCAGAAGAGCAATGGAAACAAGGAGACTCAGTCCCGAAAGATGAGCATGTAAGTGGTTGACAGGAGGTTAAATCAGGCTTATGGGTAACATTCTCAAAGGGAAGTCAAAAGATCCATGTAAAATTAAGCCTATATTTAGGATACTTCTGCGCCCAGATTTTGAAATACTAAAATAGCAGGGTAGAAATGCGATGTGTGCAATTATAAGTGTTTTTAAGGTTGCGTTCCCTTTTAATTAGCCTTTCACATCAATAACTCGTGCACACATTTGCATTCAGCTGGTACATTGTGGGGAGAGTGGAATGGGATAAAGTGAAGGTTAGTGCATTTGATATGTAGTAACTACAGTCACGGTGATTTAGCTGCCTTTAGTTGGAGAAACAGAACCTATGTAGTGTTAGATGATTTAATTTTTCCTTCTTTTTATTTGTTTATATATCATTATGTAACAAATTCATGATGAAGTTTGAGAGTTATGATGAACTGGTGCTGCTACTTTTTATTAAGTCTGCTTTCTTTGCCTTACATTAACCGCTTTGATAAAAAAAAATTCAATGCTAGGCATTTCCCTCAGGCTTGTTTTCTTTAAACATCAGCCTAAACTGTTCAGTGCTTTGCAATAACAAAATCAAATATGAATTTGTTTGCTCCTGTGATAAAAGTATGACAGTCTTAGAAAAATCACTGTGATGTGTACTTACTCAGTCAAATCTCTGTAGACTCTAGCAGTTAATTCCCTGCACATTCCTTTTACATAGTAACTTGTAGTTCTAAATTACTGTCATTGGACTAGCTGTAATTTTAGGGGCTCAGACTGAGATTTCTCTTTGCTATCAGAGATTTTCTTTATTAGCCGAGGCAGAATGGAGAAAAGAAAGGAGCCAGCTGTAGCAAGAAGGGGAGGCTGTTTAGGAAAGTTGACTGAAGTGTAATAGAAACTAGAACTAGAAGCTGAAAAGTATGTGGAAATGCAAGTTGGGCCTTGGAAGTCTGAGTAGGTACGAGAGACCAAGAATGAAAGGAGAGCCTAGGATGTGAGGCTATGACTTGCTGGTCAAAGATAACAGAGCTGAGATATGGAGCCTACACAAGACAGGAAAGAGGAAACACCTTACACTGGTTTGCCCGGTATAAAGAGAAAACAATAGCGATAGTGATGTCTCTTGAGTGGTCCTTTCTGGAGGACTAAGTATCTGTATGAACTCATATTTTTCCACTTTGGTATTTTCAGGTTCCTTTAAAAAACAAACCAAAACACCCTCCTCCCCCCCCCGCAACTTTACTCACAAATATAAGTTAATAAAATTCCTAAATTGTAAAATAAAATACCCAAAAGTTTAACAAATGTAAAAAGATGTTCTCTGAACAGCTTGGATTCAGTTACTTGTAAACATTATATTATGATACAATTTCTTGCTGTGTGATCACATAGGATTTTTTTCCTGATGTAATTTTACCACCTTCACTGTACAAGATAAATTTATTCTGGAATGAAATCAAGCTTGCATAGTGACCTATTGTTTTTAAAACTGCATTTTCTTTGTATGAAAGTTTGGAAGATAAGTAGTGAAAGAAGGTGGGCTGTTTGTGTTGAGTCAGTGGTTTCACAGCAGAAGTACCTTCAGGTGCCAAGTCAAATTGCATTCTATCCCTGTCTTTGCCAGAGTCTAATGCCTTCTCTTAAATATTACCCAAAGTACTTACTTAGACCTTTTTATAAGTGATCATTAGGTGGTCACTTATTTCAAAGTGCATGATTTCAAACTCAACAGTTAGATTAGTAGACATGCTGACATTTTCAGCCATCTGTAAAGTAAATGGGACATGTATCTTGAGTACATAAAATGAAACATAGTGCTATATACTTTGAAATATTAGGTATGCTCAAAACCCCATGTGCTTTCACCCTAATCACTGCATACCTCTGTTCCCTCTCTTTAAAACCAGAAATTAGTTCAAATGTTGTAATTTTTTTTTAGCAACCATTGTAGAAATTCCAATTACTCATCTGTCTCAGAAGGATTTGGGGAAAATAAATGGATTAGTATTCACGAAGCAGTTAGATGCAAAGATTAGTTAGACATATTTTTTACATCATATAAAACTTTTCCAAATTTCAAAGGGTTTTCTATCTGTCACTTAAATAAAACCGATACCTTTTGTTTGAATACAAAGGGACAGAAAAAGACTCACACAGCAGTTTGTACCTTTGTCTTCAGGCAGGCAAGTGGAATGTAAGAGACTCAGCTTCAAGTCTCAATGTACCGTTCCCAAGTGAATACCTTAACAGCAGACTATTTGAAAGTAGGTATCTGATCAAACACAATGATCTGGATGCTCTCTCTGATTCAGAAAGTCCCTAAGCTGCATAGTGTCAGAAGCCAAGAGGATATACCAGGGGAAGAAAAACAGTTTTGGTTAAAGAGGAGCAGGCTTAGGATGACCTACATTTAGTTCTGAATAAGAGTTTTAATGTTCTATGTTCTTCTGGGAAAACACATCTCTCAAGTCGGTATAATGTCTGCTGCACTGTAGATTCAATTTCTCTTTTGTAATCTGGCCCAATTCTTAATCGTTTTCCTAAGAAAATGGAGCAGCTCTATAAGGAGATATTAAGAGATACAGATACAGGAATGGTTGGTGGTAAATGCGTTCCTCTGCATAACCTCGTTGACCACAGATATGTTTAGGTGTACCTCTTTTATATTTCTTTTGTTGAGAAAGTCAGTCCTGGTGCTAAATGTACACATACTAAAATAGAAAAAAAGTCAATTTGAAGGAAACGTTATTTTCTGAGTTGAATGATGGAAAAAATTGATATCCAAATATATAAGCAGTTGATGGAAATGACTCTTCCTGAGAGAAGAATTTAAATATCGTCCAATGAGCGGTGCAGTTGAATAGATGCTCGTGAATGAGTGTCACCATCTATGGGCTCACTAAGGCAGAAAACTTGTGAGAAGGTAATAATTGAGTATATATTTAGATTATATCATCACATCAATTTACATATGTGCTGGTTAAACATTGTACTGACCATCTTAGTTCTGGCAAGTCCTAGCTTTTAGTTTATTGGCTTTGCAACATGAATACGGTAACTTCTCATATGTTTCTTTTTCTAAGGAATTCTGTGTGTTTGGGAAAAGTGGAACATTGGGCTTCAGTATGTTGCTTAATAATTAAAATATCAACAGATATGATTAATGATTCTTAGTTCAAAGTGATGTGTGTTTGGACAAAATCTTATTTAATTGCTTAAGTGTAATCTTTTCCATAAAACTACTCTACTGAATATTGGCAAGTGTTCACTTTTGACAATATAGTGCAGTTTGCAGGTATGAAGAATTTCTCATTGCATATATTCATGTTCCAGGAATTTCTCAAAACCCAAAATTACTTTGGTGGACAACGGAGGTCTTTACTTACCACGCTCATGAGTTCAAACATTTTGTTGTCCCAATTCAGAGATGTGTGTGCCAATTAAAATATTCTGTCTTTTTGAAAATAATGTAGAAGCAAGAAAAAAATATATCAGTAAATCCTGATCCAGTGCTCACAAGCAGGTGACAAGAAAATGACCATTAGCTTTGGTGTCATTTGCTGGCAATAGAAAATGCAAGAACTATGCTAAAGATGCACCCATAAAACTTAATGGTGGAATGCAAATTAATATTTACAGACACTTCTAAAAGTTAATTCCTGTTCTTTGAAATATTTCTGAACAATACAAACAGTTGTTAATTGACAGAGCTACAACTGTGGGAAGTTGGAAGAGCAGTATACTTAAAGATTAAAAAATTAAGGCTGTGAAAAATGCAGAAATTGCCCAAATGATATTGTGGTCAACAGAAGACCTAGAAATAACTCTGTAAAGAGCTCTAAGTTTCTCTCTTTTCCCCATCTCCACTTTCCCCAGATTTTATCGTGGGTTAAGCTGGAGACCTCTGGCATTACTTGAAGCCATGAGTAGACTGCATGTATTACCGTAACCGTCTCCCTTAGAGGGATCTCTACATGACCTTCTGTAGAAAACTAGAAAACTTAATGGAGAAATACACCCTTCTTGTGAAGAATGCCCTCAGAATGTGTCCATTTGGCTTTTTCAGTGGGTGCAATAGAGCAGCTTCTAATTTTTAAAGTACAGTATCTAAGAGTTACGTTAAAATGTTACACGTAATAGCAGTTTACTATGTTATGTCATTTAATAATATAGCAGCAACATATTATGTGTGTTTCTTCTTTTGTATGAAGAAAAAACAGAAAATCAAACTCTTAGATCTTCTGACAGAAAAAGAAGGGAACCAGAGGCTGGTGGAAGCAACTTACGGTGCCATAAGGTGGGAGCAGCAGATGGGACTTTCTAATGCCTGGAATGAATAAAATGCATCTTGCAATGTTCAAACTTTTTATCTTTTAATTAAAATCCCAAGCTGTATAATATGTTCCGATAAGTAATGTACCGGTTGCAGAATTCCAACGTTGTAGTGAAATGTTATGAAATGTAACTTCAGCTATGTGCTCTTCACTGCTGCAGCTAAAGAGAGGGTTTTGTTTTCTTCAATTATGCCTTTGTAGTTCAAGTTCTTGGATTTAGAATGCACATATCCATTACTTAATTGGCTTATTTACAATTTTAGCAATTCTTAGCACCCATTTTTTTAATACAAGAAATAGAAAGAATTGTTATGAATATGAAAAAGTAATCCCACATTTGAAAGAATCTTCAAACCTAATTTAAGACCAAAGTCCAGAAGCATCGATCAGTCTATAAAATATATAAACTTTAGTAGCATTGTGCTGTGAATTTGGAGGTAATGTTTTTTACAAGTGCTAAGTGAAGTTCATAAAAATCCTGTGTAAGTTTCAAAGCAATCTAAAAACAGATGTCTCCAGATGATATTAAAAAAACAAAAAGTTTTATTTAATAAGCTTTGTTGTATAAATACTTGTTTTAATTTTTAGTATTTCAGATTGTATTTTCACTTCAATAATTTATAATGATGAATCTACTTTTTAATCAGCTGCTATTGCAAGCTATCATGCTCCAGTGATGTCATCTGCATTTGTTTGTATTAATGCTAATGTTTCTATCAAATTTGTCTGTGGGAAAACATGCAATTCTATTTTAAAAAGTTCTATTTATGCCAATACTTGAGAGAGAGCCTATGAAGCTATTGTCAGCTTCTCTATTTCAAATGGAAGCAGCGTAAATATATTGATATCAGAAATACGTGGTTTTTAAAATTTATTGGTGTATGATAAAGATGATCTGATCTGTGAATGCATATGCGTGTGTGGTTACTTTTTATAATGTAAAAATATGAATGATGATTTACTCAAAATAAAACCTAGGACAATGCTGTACATGCATGTTCTTGAAAAAACATTTCTCAGGGCATCTTTTATAATTAAAATAAATAAAAGCATTTACCTATAGAAGGTATATATTTTAAATAGTAATAATGCTGGATGTATGCTGTCTTTGTGAGGTACAAAACGTGTCTTTGGATTTAGCAGTGTTTTACTGTCTGAATTCTTAAGCTTCTTACACTGCAGTTGGATTTAGGTGTATCCTCTGTCTTTAGTCACAGCCATTGTTTGGATTCTGTGGAAACACTCGAGTTTTCAGTTTGTTCTGCAGCCTGGAGTAGGATCTTGTAAATCACAGATTTCTTTAAAAGCTTCTTCAAGTACTATGATGTTTATCGTGCAGTACTGATACAGATATACAGATGACCTATACTGGCTCCTCCTAGGTCCTGCTTTTGTCTCATTAATGAGAACAGATGCTCCCAGTTCCCTGGGGACAACTCGCGCAAGGTGCCAGCTACAGCTGCTCACCCCTGGCCACAGGAGACCGCTCAGTCTGTTCTCAGTCTGACTTCTGCCAGGGACCAAACTCAGATCAGCAGTACCCAGCTGCAGAGCAGGACTCAAAACTGTGTTTGACCCACAAACTAGAGCAATGTAGAACCGCCAGTAAGTTCAGAAACTTGAACCCAAGCTATTTCTCCCCTTAATGAGCATGTAATGAGTTCTGTATACAGTCTGTCTTTTGTTTCTTATTGGCTGTCATTTGTCTGTCATTTTTAACTGATTAATGCTAATAACACGTGTTGCACTCAATAACCCTACTATGTATAAATTCCTGCTCTGTAATCTTTAAATACTCTATATAGGTATTTTTTTGGTCTGCATGTCTTCCTTGTACAATACTCCTGGTGTCTTGTGTATACTTTCATCAGTCCTTCACACTACAGACCTCCATCCCAGCAGTCTTTTTTGGGGCTGCTTACTTCTGGGTTACTTCTGTTGGGCCGCACCAATACTGTTGAACCCTTTGTAGCATTGTTTTTACCTGCAATTCAGAATAACAGCTGGAGATCAGCTGCGCAGTTATAATTGGGTGGTTCTCATCTAGAGCAGCCTTCCTCCTGTTATTCATTCAGAGGCAAAAGGGAGTGATTCTCTTTCTTTCTGGGTACGTTCACGCTGCCACGTGGAGTTAGGTTAGAAGCACCTTCACAGTCTCATCAGATACCAGAGTCTGCCCGCTAAATCCTTTTGTGAGTGGCTTACACCAGCATCTGGGCTGCTGTGGGTAGACATCTCATGGGAAGTGGTGTGATTTTTAGAGGTGTTCACCAGCTTTGCCCTGCAATGTGTCTTTTGTATCTTCTCTTGCGGATGCGTCTGTCTATGTGCGTTTACTGATGGATACCTTTGAAGCTGCTCTGCCAAATGATTTTGAAAACTCTTCTGCCCCCTTTTGGGCAGCTATTTTTGTGAAGGCTGTTATGAGCAACTAGAGTAATGCTTAGATCTCTCAGTTATATATAGCTAGAAGTAGCTTTTTGTGTTGTTTCATACTTTATATATAGGACTCTGCTGCTAATTAAAATTTAGTAAATGTTAAAGATCTTGCTGTTCTGCTGGAATCACTGCACTGCTTGAATAAAGTGAATTGTATTTAGGTCATGGAAATATTTTTCTGAAAAATTTTGGCCACGCCTCTTGGATTTTAGGATCCAACTCTGAAGAGATTTATTCCACTTTTATGGAGGTATGTTTTTTCCTACCAAAGCGTGTCTTAGTTCAGGCATAGAGTCCTGTTACATAGTTCATCCTGATATCTAGATGATAATACATGCAGAAATTCTGCTTTAAGGAGAGGCACAGTTTGGTCTTATGAAGCAGTACAAATTCAGATTTTCCACGTTCAGAATACCTAATTATTTTTCAGAATTATTTTGTCTTTAACAGAAAGAATATTTTAAAAGCAAACACATCATGTACCCTGAGGAAATGAGGTGATTTGATACTCTGAATAAACACTTGGAAAGAGGTCACACTCCCAGAGGATGCAGACTTCATGATAGACTCAGCACAATTTCTACAGTAATAAAATAAAGATCTAGGCAGAGGCTGTAAATTCTCTTTTCGGGCTTGATACTGCTTCTGTTTCTATAAGTGGCAAAATTCTGCCAACATTGAAGTCAGTAGGCTCCTAAGTCTCCTCACAGCAGAAGATAAGATTGAGGAATATCAATCAAGCCTGCAGTGTTTGGGAATGAGCTTCCTGAATATTTTGGCATATGAATCTCTGGTTTTCATTCAGACTTAAATGTTGAATTTCAAAAGTTCCGTTCTGTGGGGTTTTTTTAATTGGCATGGTAGATTTTATAAGACACATTTTTGTCACTTTGTGCCTTAGTGAATTTCGCTTGTTACTTGGGCATTAATAAAATATTAATAGGGTGACCTACTGCTAGCTGGAGAGGCAAAACAGGTTTTCACATTTCACTGTCTTTTTATTCTAATGTAAATAATTAATAAAATAAAAATAAAACCTCTTACATACTCCAGAATAGAAACTGTTGCTTTTATTCACATTTCTGTTGGATCAACCACCCTGCCAATGAACAGTAATGTTTTAAAAGTTTCTTCATAAATCATAAAAAGGAACGGTTGATCCACTTTGATGACAGGAGGCACTGTGAAGGCGGTTATTTCTGACCCACTTGCTGCTGTGGCCTCCGTTCCTTCTTCATCCACTTCAATTACTGCCTTTTGGACAACCTGAAATGCAATGCAGCAATTAAATATGTGACAGAAATAAATACAAATATGTAAATAAATATAAATAAACAGTTCTGAGCATAGGCCTCACTTAGAGATTTTCTTCTTGCAGCTGGTAGCATGAAGTGACCATTGCATTTGTGTGGTGCTCCTTGTTGACACCTAGCTAAAGGGAGAGTTTCTCAAAAGTGGGAGGTGGGTTTTCATCAGTCACAGACACTGGCTGGGTATGTCACCCACAGTTGATTTTGTGAAATCTTAGGCAAATGCACCAATCCTGGCTTTTTTCCTGTATATTTCTAATCCGTACATGTGGTAGCATAGAGTGAGTATGTACAGCAACGAGGTGCAATCCTGGACTGGTTTGAGGACCTTCCCTTCCCCCTGAAATCGCAACCTGGCAGGATCTGATCCCTTTTTGTTCTTTCAGCCTGTGTGTACCTCTGAGTACTTCTGTATTGGTGAACTGCTTAGTCAGCTATTGCATTCCCAACTCTCCAATTCCTAATTCTAGGAATGACTAATGTGAAGACAGTTGAAAGACTTCACCAGCGTTGAGCTCTCTGCTAAATATTCTTAAATAACGAAGTTGGTTATCATGATTCACAGGCACAGGATGCTCCTCTGGCACTTTGTAGCTGATGCACGTATTGCTTCTAGTATCAGTTAGCAGCTACTATTCAAGTGTGATTTTTCCATAACACAGTAGAGTTAACTGCGGAGAATCAGCATGAAGTAGCTGTGTGATCAAGAGGAAGGGAAAAAAGTGCTGCGGATCCTTGAAAGTGAGACAGTTTATACCAAACTGAAAATCTCTGCAATTTTATCTGTTAAATATTTATTCTTAGGATGTTAATGTTTTCCCAGAAAGGTTATTTTGTTAAGCCAGCAAAATTTTGAAAAACTGTAGTTCAGGGGCTCGAGTTTTTGAAACTTAGATCAAAGTGTTTATCATACCAGCTATTAACAGTTTTGGCAAATCACAAAAGCTTCTGTAAGGGTTTGGTGTGTGGACACTTGTAATAGCAGCTCCAGCAGCTTAGAAGGATTCTTTCTGGTTGGGTACAAATACCTGAAGTGAGGTTGCAAATAAGATGGAGCCAGGCTCTTTTCAGTGGTGCCCAGTGACAGGACCAGAGGTGATGGGCACAAACTGAAACACAGGAGGTTCCCTCTGAACGTGAGGAAACACTTTTTCACTGTGAGGGTGATGGAGCACTGGCACAGGGTGTCCAGGGAGCTTGTGGAGTCTCTATCCTTGGAGATATTCAAAAGCTGTCTGGGCATGGTCCTGGGCAACCAGCTCTAGGTGGCCCTGCTTGAGCAGGGGGGTTGGACCAGATGACATCCAGAGGTCCCTTCCAACCTCAACCCATCTGTGATTCTGTGACGTCTCTCCCAGAGTTATGGTCCTAGGTTATTAATGCTATACATCCCCAAGTAGTTGCATTATATAAATTCCTTACATAGGTTTAAAAAACTGTTTTTAAATCCTGTATCAAATTAATCTCATTTGAGTCTGTTTTCCTCAACTGTTTATCAATCCAGCTTGTTGCAGAAATTTTGTTGCATTTTCTCTAATGTATAAATTTGCATTTAGTATTAATCGCATTTCATCTTGCTCACACTGCAGTTCTTGAGTTCACCAGTTTCTCTGTGTGGTATCTTTTTTATCTTCTTTCTTTTACCATACCTCTTCATTCTCTGTCATCAACAAGTTGTCTTTTGTATAGACTAGCTGTTTCTTCTTCGTGGGACATCTCTGGTCACGGAGACCTGTTCCTTCTTGATATTGGTGTGGTGTCTTCCATTCTTTTCTGCTTCTCGTTTTGCCTCTGTTTTCTGCCAGTCATCTGAAAATCATCTTTGCTCTCCCTTAAATAGCGGTACCGAGTTGTCTTCTCCTCCTCTTTTTCTATGGAGCTGTGTTCCTCTCTTCTTGGCTGTTCCCCACCGTTACCTTTGCCTGTTTAAGTGATGATCTTTGAAAGTTTCAGTGTATGAAGTGGAACATTGGTATGGGTCAGAGTGCAACTGTGTTGTGCTGAGGCTTTGCTGTGACATTCTGTTTTTTCTCTGCCAAGGTATGCAGAAGAAAAGGCAAGACTGCTTCAACTTCTCTTTCTCACTGTCACTTCTTGAGATTTTATTATTTGAGCTTTCTAAAGTTCTTTATTTTTAAGAAGAATACCTATTCCTGGACTGTGTGTGAGGGATTCCCTCTCTAGGTTTCCTGCCTTGCTCTGGCTTTTGCCATTTAACTCTCATTTCCAGTGCTTTTCTTGTCCATAGTTTTTGTTTAATTGTGCTCCTTCCCCCCCAACTATATTCTTGAGGCAGAGCTTTCCTCTAGGAAAAGCTTTCCTCCTCCTTATCTCAAGATAAGCTAGCTTCGGAAGGTGTTCAGCACATGTGAAGTGTGACCGCCCCTTACTTCTACACACTTCATACTTGAATGATGCAGAGGAGGTCCTTTCCTATTTAGTGTCCCTGTAAGTGTCTCTATATACATAAAGAGAGACTATATATAGTTGCTCGGCTGCGCCCTTTATATACTATTATAATCCAAATAGCAAATAATTTTAGAAGGCTTACCTGTGAAACTGCTACATATCCTTCATCTGTGAGATGACTAAGATCTGCTGTACGTGTAAAGAGATTTTTAATTCCAAGAGCATGAAGCAATTTCTTCATTTTATATTTTTGTTCTAGTTTGAACTTTGGAAATGAAATGTCCACTTTTCTGTTGGAAAAAAAAAATCAATGCAGACTTGGACTATGTAGTAGATCACTTGACTGTTGAAATGCATGCTACTCAGGAATTAAGCTTTACACGTTAAAAAGAAGAGACAAGAACTAAAGAGTCTCTGCAGAAGTTTCGGTTGGCAGAATATCCTCTCTGACCTGTTGACTGCCAAAGATTCTAGAAATCATTTCCTTCTCTGTGTAAAATCCACCAGCATTTCCAGTGCCCTGATACCAGGCTGACACATGAATTTACTGACCAGTGGAAAGAATTGTCATTTCAGGAATTGCATTTCACAGGAATAACTTGGGTTTACGTTTTCATACTCTGTGTTTCCACTGGTAGGAAAGATTTCATAAATACACTGCATATCTAGATTTATTGTGCACTTCGCCTGGCAGTGTGAAATTTACAGGGAGAGAATGGAAGGTGTAAGGAAGAATTTGGAAAGACTGGATTGCCTGTGCCCTTAGAGAGACATTTCTAACTGAGACAAGCCACAGAGATGTCATCTCAGAGTAGAAACTTTCATATGGGCTGTGGGTTAGCCATTAAAGGACCTCTACTTTGTAGATACCTAATGCCACAGAGACACCAGCGTGTGAACAGGGTTAGGAAGGCTAGCTAATCTTTATTGTGCTTTTGTTGCTTTGCTGCAAGACATAAAAGACATTAAGGTCAATGGATGTCAACGCAATACCTTGCCTTCATGTTTGCAAGCCAGGATTCCACAAGCTCTGTAGTCAGGTGGTCTTCAAGTGACATGTAATCTCCCTCCTTTTCTGGGATGGCAATCAGCATGTGGGCTTTCCCTTTGTAGGGTAACTTTATCACAGTGCATCTTAAGTTCTCATCAAAAGTTGAATTAACTTTATCTGACTTAAACATCATGGGTACCTTTACGTTTCTGTATTTGTTTATGTGGAAAGTCTCCATTTCTGTGAATTTGGAATTAAATGGGTAGACCCACTTGCCTGAGGAAAGAAAGAAAAAAATAATTATGTGGATTCAGACTTGTTCAGAAACCCTTAAAAAAAAGTATAGGATATTTTCTGTGTCTAGTTGAAGTGGATGTCAGTTGTGTCTGGGATAAGTGGATGGCAATTGCTGTATGTTTAGTGTATGTGCTTTAAATTTTTTTTACAGCAGGAAAAGGAAGTGATCGACAAAATAAACTCCTTCATTTGCAGGAAAGAAGGGAAAATTTTTTCCAAGGTTGATTAGCTGCCAGTCAAGTTGAGAACTGATAACCTTTTTGTTTATTGAATGTCATATGAGCATCCATCTTTTATTAACATATTAATTTATCTGAAATTCTCTACCAGCTGTTCAACATCCTGTTTTTAAATTAATTACACAATCTTTTGGATGGGGATTCAGCAGTGCACTGACTTGTAAGGTGCACTGGAATGTGATCTCTTCCGTACTAATGATTCTGATCTCTACTGTTACTTTCAATTGTAGCCAGAGCCATTTATCTCTTTTCTCTGATTTTCTGCCAGAGAGGGTAAACCTTGGCATTGGACAAACTGCACTTTTGTAAATACGGAAGAATAAAGTTAGTCCATAGGAAGGCTGTATGGAAGAGGGGTAGTTTTCTTTGTTCTCATGTGTGCACTTATTTTAGTGGGGTTTCCATGGATGACATCTGTTGAGGGATTTGGACTTTGGAGTAGTGGCTGTGACTGTGGGTTCTCTGCACAGCATTCATCTCGTCCCCTTAGTTGCCCTAGTTCTTTGTCTTTGCATTTTACTTAACCATGTGTCTCTGCCTTCTGTACGGCTGTTTCAGAGTAAAGGGTGGGCCCTGGCTCCCTGTCATTGCCAGGACCTCCTTTTGGAGACCCTAATCTATCTTCTAAGCTGGTGGTCAGAAAGACCCCAGCCACAGGAAAATGAGCATAAGATATTTGTCAGTAGAGGACCCATCACAGCTAATTCTTTCCCGCTCCCTGTAAGGTAATGTGATGGGGTAGTTTGTTTCCTCTGGGGTGAAAGATTCTTCACTGAAATAGAGAAATTATTTTTTTTTCATGGTTTTGTGTACTATGTAAAATCAGTCAATGATTTTATGCCCTACTGGGCATATCCAACATTCAAAAGACTATCACAATTAAGGCTTTTTCATTTTAATTGCTGAAAGAAAATTAAACATCCTTTTTAGTCATAAGGAGGGATCATTCGGAGACAGATTGAGATAGGTTGGTGCAGGACTTCATGTTCTATGGAGACTCCGTTGTATGGAAGAAAGCACAGAAGAATTTGGTTGCCTTTCATGAAAAATCATTTCCTGTTAAATAAACCTAATAGAAGAAAGTAAATCTAGATAGAGATGTAGAGAAAACAGGACATCTGAATTAATTTAAACTTCCCCTAATGTAGCTGAAGTTAGAGTCTTGATTCTTCTAATAAATAATCATTTTGCAAAATAAAAACAACAATTACCTTTGAAGATGATGTAGTCCACAAGCAACAGTTTATTATGGCGGTCAAGCTCTTCAAACAGCTGTGGGATTTTTCCTTTGGTCCTTTTGTTAATGTTTTGATTTATTACAGATTTTGCCTGTGTAAAGTTTTGAAAGTCCACTCTCAGGAATTCCATATCAAAGTACTGCTTAGATAAATTGAGGAAAGACTCCCTGAGTCTGAAGTCCATTTGGATAAAAGAAAGAGTACCTTGCACAAGGAGAAGTTCTTCATTCATTGTGATGTTATCTTTCAGTTGTTTAAACAAAGCTGGCAGATGATGGCGATCCATTCTGTCCTTCAAAGCATGGAGGTTTAGACTTTTTACTATTTGTCTGTGTGTTTCCCCTTTGGCTGCCAGCATATAAGCAGTCATGAGAGCTGATACAGAAAGGGGAGAGATGATTACATTGTTATCATGTGTCATTGCAATTTTTCTGTAGAGGTTAAATCCAAAATTTGCAGTCTTTTCAGTAAAGTTGTAAAGAGTGAAGTCTTCGAGACCTCGCTCTTCAAAAGGCTTGGAGGTATTTTTATGATAATGCCACTCTTCAGAAATATTGACATTTTTATTTCTTTCCATTAAATTATTCTCTTTTTCATTCTTTGGACTTTTAGATTTGATGCCAGCCTTGCTGATTTCAACACAAATTTCACTTAAGAGAAGTAGGTAAATTCCTGTTTTCATGTTGACATCCAGTAGAGCTCTTTTTTTTTCTAGTAAAGAAAACAGAGAAATAAGAAAAAAAAAAAAACAAAACGGAATTAATTTTTAGTTTGTTCATCTATTTGCAATGCAAAAGGTCATAGATGTGGCAAGGTGGTCTTTCTGCGTCTTCAGTGTATATACCCTAAACTTAAGATCTGGTTCCTATCTGAAAGGTCAAATTTAGATCAGTGAAAGAGAGAGGTTTCCAACATCATGAAGTGCATCCAGAAGAAGTATCATCATCTTCTGGTATTGGTGATTCACGTCAGAAGCATTTCACTGATTTTCCCTTGCTAACTTGTAATTCCTTTACAAAATCCGAAATTTCAAGTATGACATGCAGCTCAAAAGATGAAAAATCAGCTTGTTGGACCTGTGTCGCAGCTTTCGCTCCTGTGAAATTGATTTCATCTATAAGCACAAGAATTCTAGGCAGCATGTGATGGAAATGACATTTTCCCTGGAGAGCTCTAATGCAGACTAATCCTAGCAAATTTGGATGGTGACCTACTAAAAGCTGAGAGACTTGTAGCTCCCTTTCTGCACTTCATTGGCACTGGTGGGTGGATTGTGTTCTCCACGGTACGTGTCTTAATCATGGTTACCATTCCTATTGGATCCATCCTTTCCTGGATAAGGGTAGTGGCCTGACAGTTACCATCCCTTCTGTAGAAATGTTAACCCTTAATATTTGTTACCTTACATGTTTTATATTAGTGGCATACTGTTTCAACAAGATTCAACTCCTTAGGGGGAAAAAAACACTTGGGAAGCACAAAAAGTGTCTGATTTTCTAGTACGATAAATGCCAACCTAGAAAACAATCTGGTTTTGACAGTGAGAGAGTATTATATTAAAAATTGTCTTTTTAAAACACACTTAAATACCTGTTTGTTCTCCACAAAAATCAAAGTACAGCCACTAGGTTTTGTTCCAGAAATGGTAACTTTGAAGAACCATGCAGAAAAATATATATGTATGTAAATATTTTTAAAATATTTCAGACGTGACTCAGAGAATGCTGGAGTTCTACAGTGCAGATCACTTTTACAAACTTTGAAAAATGGAGTCTTGCCACGCCAAACTTATGCCTTGTTTTCCTGGGAAGTTTTTTTAGAAGGATGTATTTATCTGGTTATGTAGAAAATTAAAATCAGACAAAACCAGTCTGTCTTTAAGAGATTGCTTTAAGCCAAACTCACCAGAATAAATCAGGATTAACACCACTCACACACGGATTGCACAAAGCTGGTCTAAGTCAAGGCAGACTCTGTGCCTATGGGATTTTTACACATTCATTCTTCTAACCACATAAAACACCCAGTTTTGAAATAGGTAGCCATGGCATAACAGGGAACCACACAGTAACGACACCTAGGCAAGGTGAGCTATTTGCACATATGGGAAGGAAAACAAAAGATCCAAATGCTAATGTGGCACCAGTAGCTCTTTGTCAAGCAACTGTTCTTTCAGGGATACCATTATCGAAAGGTTGTTGTGCTCAAAGAAACCCAGTCAGTGCTTTTATACTTTATCTTGCCCTTTGGTTCACTTACAGAAAAGTTAATTTGGGGAAAAAGTGAGACACAGTGCAGTTTTTAATGGTATCTGTAATCATACTTTTTCCCAGTCAGCTCTTCCCTTGCTACGTTGTGTTCGTAGGTTGTTGGAGAGCCGGGCTTCAGATAATCTCATGACAAGTATAAAAATCCACCTATCTATTTCATTTTTAGTATTGATAAGACATCTGGAGCTTAGTATAGAAGCAGTAGGTGAAGCATTTCTATAAATGTGAAGGGAGTGTACTGATGTGACCCTGGAGAAGCAGGAATGATTTAGACGTAGGAAGTTTTTGCCAATGAACCTGATCAGCACTCCACTGCCAAAAACAGCTTCAGAAAGAAGGTCAAAGTTCTGTGAAAACTTAGATACATATTGTTAAGACATGCCAGATTTTGTATGCAACATACACAGCAGCGGTCAAGGAGACGTTATGGCTACGGTGTTTGAATCCCTAGGGTAACATCCTAATATATGGCTGCATTGAGAGAGCCAGTCTCTAGCTCAGCAAGAGAACAAGGCTGAAGTTCTGACATCGGTATCTGTAGAGAGCTAGGTGTTGCAGCTGCTAATGTATTTCTGTCGAGAGCCTGCTGTCTACTGTTCTTTCTAGCAAGTCGATGTGAAATTTCTGTGTTACTGCCCATACTGACCAAGCCCTGAAAAGATTATGGGGCCCAGGACTGCAAATACAATGTCGTTGTGAGGAGTTCTTGCCTTTCCTCATTTCATTTCACTTCGCATCCTTCTGCTATAGCTTGCTTGTTACTCCATTCAGCTCATTCTCCTGATCATGTGCCATAGGATTCCCTGTTCTTTTATACTTCAGTGTCCAGCAAATGGTGAAGGTTTGTCAGTGCCATCTCCTCCCTGAAAATGCCATCTTTCAGTGACAAATAGCACAAGGATGAAACAGTTGTTCTGTGCTTAAAAAGACAAGTTGTGATTTCTGAGCAAAGTTGATAAAGGTCTCTTCGTCTGTCCAACAAAAGGTTTGGAGAGAACTGGACGCATTTTACAGAAGGCCTCAGGCAAACTTTAGTGTCAGACATTGCTTGTGTAAATTTGCACATGCGAACGCGGTTTTCAAGCATAAAGTGAAAATATGCTTATCATTCATCTTTCCATCAAAGCAATATATGAATTTCTCTCCCATACAGCAGTGTTGAATTGCACCTTATGGAAAAATCCTGAATGGCCATAATCCTTGGAGACACCTTTTCCCATTGTAAATTAAACAGGATGTTCAAGACCACCGAGCCTGCACAGAATCCTTTTGTATAGCAGTGGCATGCGAATGGATAAACGAGATGAAAAGATGGATTATATGGCCCATCATTAAAGTAGTAAGTGATTCAAGAATCTAGAAAACACATGGCAACTATTAACTACTCCTTTTAAGTTAAGGATCTGTAACAGCAAATTACGGTCATTGTATAATTTGTGATTTGGCATATGGGAAAGCTGGTTTTATTTGATTGCCGTTGATTCAGAGTTCAGCTGAATTTCACAGTTGCCTGATTCAGGCTGTGGGAGTTAGTCCTGAAAAGGTATGTTGATGTGAGTACTGAGACATTTGGGTGCCAAGTCACAGGGTGTTTTTGGCACTCAGGTGGTGTGCTATTTTCTTTTGAGATAATAGGTCACGTTCTGTACTTGGTGCAACACAGATGGGCTGTAATGACTTAATCGGGAGGCAGTGAAATCCCTGAATGTTATGCCTCCTCTCAAATGCGTGGCAGCCAGGGAACAGAGCAAAATATGCAGTGCACTGTGGTTCTGAATATTTTTTCTTTATTTGTCTTTCCTATTAACTCTTGTTTTGTTTTGAATGAGATTCCCAGTGTCTGGATTCTGCAGGACTGGAATAGAGAAGGGGATGACTTCAGCTCCTGCCTTGCTGGCTAAATGGTTTTGTCTGATTTTCTGCAGGGTTGGGATGCTTATTCTCCCCTGACAGACTGCAAGCTGTGCTGCTAAGAGCTATTACAGCAACTGCAAGGCGTTTCTGCTCCTTATGTAGTGACCCACTTCTGTGGGAAGTAACATAGGCACCGAGGTACCATCCTGACGTGATGCTGTGCCTGCCCCGGCAGCAAAGGAGGAGGTCCTTTCCCCTGGGAGCCATCCCTGCTTCAAAGAACTATCCTGCAGGGTCAGCTCTAGCATAGGGATGGGGATTGGAAAATTTTGCTTTTGATTGTATTCAGTCACAGAGAAAGGGCTTTCTGCAACAGCAGCAGTCCCTCTGAAAGAGCACCAGGCCTAACTGCTCACTAGACACTGCAGAGCACCAGCTCTTCCCCCTCCTTTCTGGGGACAGTGCAATTCCTGTGCTGACAGCATTGCGTTCCACGGACGTCACTGTTGCGTCTCTCTCTCAGAGGTCTGGGACAGTGCTTGGCTCAGGCAGGCCACCAGATTCACCCCGGGAGATAGGAAGTGACTGGATGGGGAAAGCAGGAGTTGCCCTCCAGAGGGCTCTGCCTTCCTGACCCGGGTGGGTTTCAGACTGAAAGGACAAGGCAAACAGGCACATCCCAGACCACATCATTCAGTGCTCGAGAAGAGTCCTGCATTCACAGGCAAACACAAATGCTACTGGCTCGGGTGTTATGAGCGTCACAGAAATAAGAACCTCACAGTTGCCCTAAGCATTCACTGCAAATTTGAGATTGCAAAAATGGAAGTTAACATTACAGCAGTTGTATCATTCACTTTTAGTAACAATTAGAAATAAAGCATGCCCTCTAGGACTAGGGAAAACAGTTCTGGAAACAATAAGGTGATATTTTTGCACATTTTAGGCTTGTATTTTTACACCTGAGTGAAGCTTATTGCGAATTTCAGAGCTCAGTTTATGCATAGAATAGACAGTTAATTAATAAACATATAAGTGTTAGAACAAAGTGAATATTCCTTCCATTTTAAGAACTTTTTTTGTCTAGTAGTCTCAGATGCATTTTTCTTCTGAAGGCATTAGAGCAAGAGAAAAATAAAATATATTAGAATGCTGATTATAGATCTAGAACCATTTAAAACATCACATCTAGAAAATAGCTGATAAATATATATAATTATGTATATATAAAAAGATATAATAATCCTTCCCTTTAGAATCTAAATGCTTTACATAAATCTTGTCTTACCTATTAGGTAGCTCCTCTGTTACTTTTCTCAATCAACTATGTTGAAAAATGAGATGAAGGTGTCTGTCCCATATAGAAGTTTTTCAACAAATATTTGCTCTTCCAAAGAGTGAAAATCTGGTTTTGTCTGTTATTAATTAACTGCTTTATAAACACTGCGTGTTGCGTTTCCCATAAATGGCATAATGAAGGAGGGTTTTATTCCAGTAAGTAAGTTATATCTTTCATGAAAAACAAGAGAACAGTAAACTCTGCATCCAGCCCTTCAGCACCCCGGCAGGATTTGGCCCCACACATCCCATTGCCCATGAGAATTATTTTACAGGCAGTCTGTGAGCTACTCGGTGGTGGAAGCAGTATCCAACCCTGCCTAAATACCCCCTTTCATAAAAGAATAGGTCACTGTTCACTGAGGCGGGGCGGAACACGAGGGAGGGAGGGAGCAGGTACAGAGCATTTGTGGGGGTGTTGTCAGCTCCCTCCCCCTCCAATTTGGCCATTCCTTTTCGAGGAGACACCACGGCTCCGCTCCCTGTTTCGAGAGCATGCCAGCTATTCAGTGACACATCAGTATGCCCAAATTAACTGACTGATAAGCCCATAGTGATGTTTCTCCTTGGGGGAAGCTGATAGTAAAATGTTGTACAGAGCTATGAGAAATAAGAATTAACATTTTTAAACTTTCAGTTGGTCTTGCTTGGACAGATTTGACAGCCTTGTTTTGGGTCGTGAGCATTATTAGTTGGGCAAGGCACATTCTTTAAGGCGGATAGTTTACTCAGCAATTTCTGTAGCGTGGGCATGAGCTAAACTCTCCACTATTTCGATCATTGGCCTAATTCCAAATAAAGTATAAATATGGAACCCCTTATCTTCCCCTCATGCTCCTAAATTACTTTACTTTTTAAAATACTACCAATTTCATTCTGATTTGAATTGTACAAGAAAAAGAATTTTGCCTTAGAACTTGAGGTAAGGGGCCTAGTCTCTATTTTTCAACTGAACTGAAAAAAAATTATTATTCTCAGTCTAGCGTAAGCATTGTCAGAGGAATGGATGAAATTTTAGAAAGCTCATAAAGGGCTTGGGCATTCAGAACTCAATGCAAAAAGGCTTTTTTTTGTTGTTGATGAGTATTACTTCTATAGAATTGACATCAGTGTTTGACTACTTAGTGCAAGATTTGCTTAGGAAGTGCTTAAGACCGGAACGTAGCGCCTCCATGGCCAAACCAGGTTTGCGTCCACGTTGCAGGGACACATTACTGGAGGACAGTTGTGGGAGAGTTGCACTGAAGTTCAATGGAGACATGAAGAGTCAGAGGCCCTAATTACCTAAATTCTTCCTTGGTTTAAATTTTTTTAAAATATTCTTTCTAATCCCTGTCATAATGTGCCTCAAGTGTAGATATTGTGTTAAAGAACACAGGGACATAAGATGGAGTTACTCAATTAAGGCCCTGTCCTAACATGACATGGCCTAATCCCTAAGCGTAAAAAGCTCAGCTGTGGGTGCCCCAGTGACTCCAGAACTTCAGTTCTCTGTCCACCTAACTGGGTATTTTTTTTTCACTTCCTAGTCTATATTTGTTTCTGGTTAATTCAGTTGGATTTGAAATTCAAATTTCTTCTCATTACATGGAAGAAATTTGCATCTGATGTGGTCGAACAGAGCTGCATTGCTGCGATGTGCTCCTGAATCTGTGTGTCTTCTGGAGAGTGTGGTACTGTGGTTGTGGCCCAAGAAGACAATACAAAGAAAGCCCGATTCATACAAAACCATACCCAGTTTTTGTGCTCAGCAAAATTAGCATTGTTATTAACAATGATAATAGCAACCAAGCATCTTCCTAGCCCTCGCTCCAGGACCCTGAGATGCATGGTCACCTCTGGAAGCCCAGCCTCAGTTAAGATGCAACGATATTGATATTTAATATTCAAAAGCTGAAGTCTTGTGTATAGATGGTAGTGAAAAGCAGGGTTTGAAGAAGTATTAAGGTCTTTAAATCTCTCTGGTAAATCTTCTCTGGACCGAAAAAACACATCAATCCCGTGTTAGCTGGAAGAAGGAGGCTACTGTGAGATGTATTGGTTGTGTACAGAGATCTGAGGGAATTGTCCTCCTCTCTAGTTACGAAGCCCTTGCTAGTTTTTCATGCTGGGTGACACCTTGCTGAGAGTATCTTCCACACACTATTGGGAGTAACATATTCCTCCCACCAACTACTATTTATATTGTCAGTCGCCCCTCAGATTCAACAGAGCTTTCTGAGCAGTAAAACAGCATATGGGTAACACCCTGCCAAACTATACATATTTGCAGATTGATTTACTGGGAGAGGATTGCCGGTGTGTCACAGTGGCAAAATTGCACTTTTCCGCAGTTTAAGACAAAACCACCCCTGAGAGTAGAACAAGCAAGGGCAATACACGTGTATTGGTGCCCAGTTGCATCTCTGCTGGGAGCTTGTGCCAGCACAGTGCTGAGGCTGGGCAATGGGCGACTGTTATGTCAGCAGTTGAGCTAAAGACCGTCTGTTCTCTAATAGACAAGTTTTTTTGGATGCACATACAACTCTGCAAAACTTGGCAGTAGTTACGCGGTCCAGGTTCTCACCAATCTGTTTGTCAAAGGCCCCGTGACTCTTGAGTACCTGGGGGTAGACACTGCAGAGGCAGGCTCAGCTGCTTGTTCCAAATATTCAGAGCATTTCTGAATAATTATAAGCCCCTTTCATTCTTTTACAGTTCTTCTTGGGCTGGCAACACCTCTGCTTCAGTGGCTGCTTTTCCTCTTACTTACTTTCCTCAGTTTGGTTTAGGAAACCTTCAGTGACTGTGGAGCAACCAGTCATCTTAATATTTGGTTTGTTTTGGGCTTAGGTTCCCTGTGCTAACTGTGGTTCCTTCCAGTTACAAGCTCCTTGGTACAGCCATAGTGTTTGCTTAGGTAATGCCCCTGTTTCACATGCCGTGCCCCATTTTAGCAACGTTTGTGACTCGACCACAGCTGAGCTTCGAAGTGGGCTATGAGGTGTGATGGGCATGACTGCAGTACCAAGAGATTGGGTTCCAGGAAGGAAACTGGTGGTTTAATTAAGGGTATCCGTACCAGGTTCCCAGTAAGAGAATTTTTGGAACTGTTTCTTGCCTTGCTCAAACAAGGTAGTAACCAGGTAGATACGTTTCACTCAAGGCCCTGCAAATTTCTGTCCCCAGCAAGTGGCCACCCACTTGGTTTCTCAAGGGCAGACACGGTATTTACACCTTGTCTTGATGGAGCTAGTTGAGATCAGTTAGAAATACTGTTCAGGCTGGAATCTCATGAGAAGAATTAAGGTAAAAAGTGTTAATTTAGGACAATATTTGGGCTGAATGTGATCTAACCTCTTCCACATTTCGTAGACTAAACAAAATACCAGTGTACCAGGAGTAGGGCAGGAGATACATAGAGATGATTTCCAAGGATCTATATTTCTTCTGAAGCTTGACTGTGAAATGACTTGTAACACATAAACTAAGATACTCTAACAGTGATAAAACAGCTCTTTATACAGTCTCTTGAACACACTTAGTTTGTCAACGAGATGATTCATCAAGGTGGCTGCTGCTTCTCCCACTCAAAGAATGCACACTGTAATTGAAATCAGCTGGATGCAAACACCCTGATGGCTCCATACCTACACTGTTTATAAGCCCGACCCGTATTGTGGAGAACTGGGTCTATGCAGTTGTTTGTATGGGAGGATTCCTGGAGTGAAAGCATCTTTGGAAAGTATGTATTTCTGCCTCTCATGTGGGGTGGGATGGGTGCGTTACTGTACAGGATGGACAAAGCAGTAAAGCTGTAGTATTTCATAATGTAGGGCTGAAGTATCTCCTTTATATTTTCATTTTCACAGTCAAGTGCTGTCTAATTGTCCTTGATCACCCAAATAAAATTATAATTGGCTGTTAATATGACATCTTGCTATGGAAGCTTTTCTAAGAAATGCAGAAATGACGAAACACTGTACTAGTGTGTCCAGAGAAGTACTCTCAATTTTCAGTAACAGGTAAAACAATCATCCATGAGGTATGATGGAAGTAGCATGAATCCTGGTTTATTCCAGGGGATGGAGTAAATGACCTTTTAAAGTCATCCCAGCCTTGTTTCCTGTGATTCTGTGACTCGCAGCAAAGGAAAACTTTCATTCTCCATATCTTATTTGCCCCACATTTTTACATATGAGAACTCTGGGTGGTTGGTGTTTGTCTAGTCCCTGTGGAGCCAGCAGGTGTCATCAGAACCTTTATTTCTCTGATGGGAAGCAGGATAATTTTGTGTGTTTGGACATCTCCCCTTCCTGTGCCTTACTGAGTTTGTACCGTGAGGCAGGACTTAGGCAGGCAGGAGACACAAACTTAAACAACTGGCACTGGAAGATACTTCTGTTCTCCTGGGAGGGCATCTCAAAAGTTTCTCCAGTAGATGTGAAATTCAAGTGCATTTCTATTTTAAATCCCTGAAAAAAATCAACTTTAAAGGCAGGAATTACGAAGTGTCTAGGAGACTGGTATGTCGAAGGGGAAGAAAACTAACTATTGCATCTTCAAAGTGGTAGAAAATATTGACATCAATGATCTGATCACCTGAACTTGGAATATGATGCATTTTCCCCCTAATCCTTACCCAGATTCCATGTTTACATGCACTGCGCATGCATCTCCTTACTGCTACAATAATCGCATTCCAGTGACTTTCAGTCTTTGACTGTCTGGCCTGAAGCAATTACCTGATGTAATGGAGAAATCTCTGCACTTTGGCCTCTCCAAAAGACAAGCAAAAGATGTCCTCCTGCACTTGTGGAATGTGCTGAGGTTTACAAAGTACCGAATGAGTGCAGGTTAGGGTTGGGTTGGGTTGGTTGGTTGGGTTATTTTCCATTTCAACATGGATATGAATACAGTAACCTGCTAGAGGTCAGGTACCAATTCCCATGGCTTGAGCATGGGCTCCCTGTAGGCTGCGTGTGGTGGGTACTCAAAAACAATTCTTCTTCCTAGGGAAAGTATCTGTCTACCTGTCTGTGCTTTCACAAAGTATTTAAGTAAGGGTTAGTTTTCCTACGGGACTCGGTGTCTTTGTTTGAACTGCTTCAGTACTTCACCTGGTCTTCAGTGAGACAAGTCAGAATCTGTGTGCGTCTGTGCATTTCTGCATGCTGGTCTTGGGATTTTTAATCTTGAGATTTTTAAAGACAATATCTGAGTTTGCCTGAAAACAATACAACTAAAGTGAGGAAGCAAACAAGGGCAGATAAACAAATCTTTAAGAAGACATGATTGTTTTCTTCAATCACCATATGAAGCTGTCATATGGCAGCAGCATACTTCTTGTGAGTTTGAGTTAAAAGGATAATAAATTACATGCTGCTACATAGAAGAGACATCCATAATGATCAGTCTCAAATGCAAGGCCAGAGACACTGGATACCTATGTCTATCACTTGATTTCATATATATATAATATTAATTTTCAAGAAACAGACATATTACACTAAAAAGCCACTATCAGTTGAAAATTTGTAACTAATATTTCCATTGTTTCTTTCTCATAACAAAAAATATTTAGACAGTGAAACAGTTAAAAGGACAGCAAACTGGGTCCATGAGCTGTCTGGGGGCTCAGATATGGTTTTCTTTATGTTTCATAAGAATATTGCATTTAATATGTGGGCAGTGCCAGATGTGAGGTGTTAATTATTCATTTCCTTGATTTAAGCACTAATGTCACTTAGCAACCTTACTCATCTTTGAAATGGAACTTTTGAAGGATGCACATACGTTGCTAGTGAGAGTAACATTTATATTAGAAAAATGATTTGGGAAATGGAGTAAAGGCGTGAATCTCTTTTACTCCTGACGGGAACTAGGTGAAAAGTTCATAGTTCTTTTGAGAGGTTTCCTTTAGACCACTGCAGCATTTGGTTGCTCTTCCCAGTTCCTGATATTTTCTGGCTTAAGTGCCATCCAGCTTTGCAAACGTGACTCAGTGAATCTTCAGCTTTTTTTTTTTTTTAAGGGAATTGAGGTTATACTTTCTCTGCCTCATTTTCTCTCTCTTGCCTTCTCTCCATTCCATTTTATAGATTTTGAAAGTATTCTCTTTTGGCATCCAATCTGACAAAATGATAAAGTTCTGAAACACACCGAATTCATACAAATTTCATGCAGTTGAATGACCTGACCTAGGACAGAGACGCTTTTACAGCCTGCACTGTGGGAGGAGCTGATGAGCTAGACATCAGAGAATCCACACCAGAGCAGCGGTGGAAGCCGGGTTTCACTGACTCTGTAGGCCAGATAACTATTTATATGTACCAAAAAAAGTGCATAGGTTTGCTTTCGGGTATTTATTTTGATGCCTGCAAGTTAGGCCCATCAGTGTGTTGAAGATAGATGAAACCTTAATACTCATTTGCAGTATAACAGAGAGTAGTGAGGGGTGTTCATGCTGAGCAGTTTTTATATAAATATCCACACCTAGATTGTGATGGGACAGCTGGAAGGAGGGGAGAAGAAAAGGAAGTCAGTCAAGGTAGCAGGAACCTGGGACTTTATCAACCAGTGCTCGGAAACAGTAACGGTCCTTGGAGATACTCACAACGTGGCCCAAGATTTCATCAATCCTTGAAGCATAACTGGGCATTCAAGCTCTGTTACTTGGCAAGTGACAGCATTTTGCCCCGTGGTTGCCCCCCCTGGCTGTGCAGTCTCTTTGGATGCTGACTCACTTGGAGTAAAAGTTGTGTTCCCACAGGATATGGACCATGGGGCAGCCTAAAGCACTTTTGCTGTTAGGGCCTCTGAAGATTCAGCTGTAGGTTAGCCTTGCTTTTCTGTCCTACAGCCATAAGCACAATATCAGCACTGCTCTATATCCCTTTTCTTGGAAAGTTTCTCGGTGTCCTACAGTCAGGATTTTGTGCCAAACTGAAACATTTAAAAGCCTGTAATACACTGTATTATATATTCTTTTAGAGAGTGGTGTCTCCAGTGTGGGAGCAGTCTTCAGACACTTCCCGGGTCTGTGGCCAGATCAGAATAAGTCACTGAACACATCGAAGACATCCTTCTTACCTCCCAGAAAGCCTCATCTAGCATCTTCAGTTGTTCCTTCTTAGTCATTTTTGATTGAAAGCACCTATTTTCCTCCCTATATAATGAAACAATTTTTGGATCCCACTGAAGTCACTCCATGCTAAATGATAGTAGCCTTGGTCAGTGTCTGATTATAGATTGAATATGAGATTTCTGCATCATATAATTTGCCTTTGATGGGGGTGTTCATTTTTCTTTGTGGCATTGTAATAAGCATGGAAGCATTTGCATTGACAGGAGGTTTAAATTACAATTCACCAGCCATCCTTCTTCAGTGAGCAGTGGTGTCTTCAAGTTCCAGTCATTGTCCTTCTAAAGGACGGCCAATCCTGTGGTCAGACTTCTTGTCAGCCAACATTTCTATTTAGTAGAAGATAAACATAGGGTGAATATGATATTTCAACTACATTTTATTGAGCGAGTGGCTATATTTGCTCTCTCTGACCAACAGGAAAACAAGTGTTCCTGTGAACACCAATGCAGTAATAGCATGAAATTGAGGACTCTGTATCAAGAGCTTGAGAACAGACTTTAGTCTTTAGCATGATGGTTCATACACTTGCCACCCAAACTCCTATCTTCAGCTTGACCTTAGTTATCTTCTAGCTTAGGCCCATGATATCCATAATGCACACTGGAAGATCTAAGCTTGGACACAAAGATGTTCTGCAGTCCCTTTCTATAGTAAGAATATAGTCATTGGGCCTCTTTTGATACTTGTGGTAGGTCAGACCCAGTGATGATCCACCTTGTCTGTACTCCATACAGGCTTGTCTTTGCTTCTGATGCGTTCCAGACGTCAGGTCTCAGCTCTTTCTTAGACTTGTGTATATATGAGTAATGTGGACCGTATGTGACAATGTGCTCAGATGCTCAGGCTCCTGCAATTGTATACCAGAGCAAATTGTTCTTCTCAGGTAATGTGTAACATGATGGGCCACAGAAAGAGAGTCATCTACAGCAGACACATTGGAAGCACTAAAGAGAACGTGAAAAATAGAGAACTGATGTTTTTCATCTGAAGAAAGAAGTCTATAAGTTACAGACCGTTACAATAATAAAGATAGGAAAATTAATAGTCTTTTCAGTGTGGGTATGTTTTATCATTGTATTAGTAAAATTTAACTGCCATAGGGCTGTCTGCATGAGGAAATAATGCAGTGGAACTATGATGGGAAGATGTTGCTATCCTAAATCCTTGTTTGGACTTTCATTCCAGCATAAGAGTGACTTCTTGGTTCAGCTTGAACTCTTTGCCATGTGACAAATTTAAAAGGATATCTTATACCAGAACAAAAGGGCCACGGAAATGATCAGAGGGCTGGAGCACCTCTCCTGTGAAGACAGGCTGAGAGAGTTGGCGTTGTTCAGTCTGGAGAAGAGAAGGCTCTGGGGAGACCTTATAGTGGCCTTCTGGTATCTGAAGGGGGCTACAGGAAAGCTGGGGAGTAACTTTTTACGAGAGCATGTAGTGATAGGACGAGGGGTAATGGCTTCAAACTGAAAGAGGGTAGATTTACATTAGATATTAGGAAGAAACTTTTCACTGTGAGGGTGATGAGCCCCTGGCCCAGGTTGCCCAGAGAAGTTGTGGCTGCCCCATCCCTGAAGTGTTCAAGGTCAGGCTGGACGGGGCTTTGAGCAGCCTGGTCTAGTGGGAGGGTCCCTGCCCAGGGCAGGGGGGTTGGAACTAGATGATCTTTAAGGTCCCTTCCAACCCAAACCATTCCATGGTTCTATGATTCTATTCTATGACAAGTTTTGGTACAGAACATTTTCACTCTAGAGCTATATTGCTTTAAACTAATCCTTTAGATCATAGCAGAACCACCTTCTTGTGTGTGTACAATTTTAATGTGAAGGTGGATTTATTCATCGAATATAATTTTTGGAAATCAATGCAACTTTTTCTGCCTTTTTGACCAAAATTCAGTATGTGAAGCTTTGCAAAACTCACAGCTTCCACTGCTAGCTGGCACCACAGGGGCAGATATATTGCCCACCCTGTGTCTGTGTGACTCCCACACTTACCTGACTTACAGAGCAGCTCTTACCCCAGGCGTGCCCAGACCGGCCATGGTGTGATGGGTTTTGAGTTCTCACTGGGAGCTGAGCCAGCGCGAGACCCCCCGTAGGAGCAATTATACCGGTACCGCTGTGCTTATAGCAGTACAGCTCGTGCTGCTCCGGGGAAGTGGCATAAACAGTCTCCGCATGAAGCAGTTGTATAATGACATAACTGTATTACTTCACTGAGCAGGCTGTGGGTTTTACTGTCCTTGCCCAGGCAAGGACCAATTTAGTAATTAATTATGCACATGCTGCAGCTTATGTTGGTAACAGCATGTCTAGTTCAAGTAGATGCGATAGATGCAGGTGTTGAGGCCAGTCTGCAGCGTGATGCTGAAAGCCTGCGAGCAGACGAGCTCTAACAGATGAGGCTGCAAAAGCAAAAGCTGAAGCCAGGCTGGAAATTTGGTCCTAAGCACTCATGAAATGTAAATGCCTCTTCCCTTTTTCAGTTCTGCTGGAAAGAAAAATAAGCTGTGCAGTGGAGTCCTTGCCCGAAGTTTAAAACCAAGCAATAGGGCATGGGGGTGGAAGAAGTGTGCAAAGTCAGCATGCTCGCTGCAATGCAAACACGAGGGTTATCTTAAATTTACCCTGAGAGACTGGAAAATAAAGGTAGAAGCTAGCAAAGCATTTTCGCATAGAATCTCCACTGTGCATTGAGTGTCTGAGCCACAATCTCCTGTAGAGTCATTTGGATTACTTATAATAACAGTGGTTAACACTTTTGTGACCCCAAAACATAGAAGAGAGATGGGTGGGTGTGTGTGCACGTGCATATGCGTTTGTGTGAATGCATCTGTAGGAAAGAAATGACACTGAACATAGGTAAATGCTAGGACATCAAGCAAAGAGGTGGAGAGCTGGCAGGACCTGGGCTGTGTCCCTTTGCCCGTGAGCCAGGGTCTGCCCTGGAATGGTGGCAAATTGCAGATGGGGGGAAGGAAGCTGAGCAGGAGTCATGGCTTGGTGGACGCATTTGAGCTGGGGAGAAAGTTCTGTTATAAGGTGATATCATCACAGTCTCCCAGTAATCTCAAAAACGTCCAGATTTTGTGCTACCTTGTCATACGGTGTTGGTCACTTCCTCGTCTGCAGGGGGGGTGAGACTCGCCTCGTCTTGAAGCACTTAACGAGTCACTGAGATATGTCCTGTGTTGGTAAACGTGGCCTGCATTGGTTACGATACAATATGCACAGCAGGCAGAACTGAGCTGAAACACAATGTGCTGCCTGTTTGGAAGTGTCTGTTTTTGATTCTGCAATGATACGGTGATCCCATTTGTCATATCCTAAAAATGTGGGGTTTGCTCGCATCAGGTTAAAGGGGAACATTTGGAAGCTGGTATTTCTTCTGCAGGGGAGATCACGCCTCCGAATGCGGCAGCAAACACACTTATACTCCTGACCTCAGACTTCCAGCTTCATGGAAGTCTCTCCTTTCCCTGCTGTTCCCTTCTGTGCTACCCGTGGAAGGACAGCACAGGCAGGGGCATGGGGCAGGTGGCACCGGCGGTCTTGCATCACAGCCCGTGTCTCTCCGCTTGGCAGTCAGGCTGGGAGCCGCAACCCCCCGGCTCCTTCCACCCGAGCTCCTGTTTATCCTCAGCCCCTGCCGTAGGGATGCTCCCAGTTGCTCGACCCAGGTGGCCTCGCACGTAGCCAGGCTTGGCCTCGGTGCCATCAGTCCTGATGGCCATGGGCAGAAGCAGACTGAGCTAAGGTCCCGTGCTGACCAGAGAGGCTGAGCTTTTCTGCGGACGCCAAGTTAAACACACGAAGAAAAACGTGTATGAGATCTGCCTGTTTGGGAAGGTTCTGCTGGCTTCCCTGGCCCATGCTGCACGGTGGGCTATGTGGGATGGTGTCACCCTCGCTGGCCGGCGTGGCAGGCTGAGCTCAGTTCCGCTGCAAAGCCACTCCAGAAGTGTATCTTTTCCACTCACTGTATGAGGAACTCAGAATATGTTCTGAGAATATATGAGAAATAATATGAGAAATTGCTAAAGCTTCTGTTAATGTTTTGGATGTTGTACAAATATTAAGTCATGCTAGACTTTTACCTGTGGCCAAACATGTTATGTTAGTTAAAGTTATCTCCCCTGCTTTGAAGCCAGCTATTTCAACACACTAGGTGGTCTGATAATCTCTCAGCTGCTTCATTTAACAGGTAAATAGCTTCTTGTGTAAAAAACCGTAGCAAACCCAGGGATATAAAGTAATGGATAGAACCAGATTGAGCTGTAACACAAGTTCAAATACTCAGGTTGCCCGGAGAGCGATCGCAAACGCAATCAGACTTTCACGCTGGTCTCCTGCAAGCAATAACCCACACCACCACGTTGGCACCTGCCTGCAACGAGCTGTCCTTAAAAATGCAGGCTATCCTCAGTGCCCCAACAGCAACAAAGCAGTTTAGAGGCTGGGTGCCCTGGAAGAGGTGCTTTTGACACACGTGAATGAGCACACGGGGCTTTTGGCGCAGCAACTTCTGGGTAGCTGCCACAGGACAGTCGCTGTCATTTATAGCTGGGAAGATTTGTTTTTAAATAGTTTTTCCATGTAACCATGAAGAAAGCAACCTCCTAGAGTTTTTTTTTGCTGTGATTTCAGCTCCTCTCAGTGAGCTGCTCTCCCTTGTCAGTGAGTAGAGGCATCTAATCTGTAGCTGACTGGCTCAGTAACTGCAGATAAGACAGAATAAATAATGATGAAATCTCATTTCTTATGGCTATCTGGGGGAGGGGAGAGCGGGGGGAAGGTGCTTTTGGTCAAGTTGCTAAATACCTGGTGACTGAATAACAGTGTATCAGTGTATCAGATAAGATAAAAGGAGTCATACTGATGCCTGTTGGACTGCCTTCTTCCATTCCCAGACTAATGAAGCCGTTTGAAATACTGTCCATGGGACAGGTCTCCTCTGACCACCTCAACAGAGCAGAGGGGAGCGTGTTAGCCCTGGAGTGGTCACCCAGGAGGTCCCTGGGGTGTGGGTCACAGCCTCCTGCCTGGGGGTGTCCCCTTGCGCTCAGAGAGAGTGGGGGCAGTCAGGGTCTCCTCTCTGCAGCCGCCCAGGTCTTCTTCCTCCATGACGTGGCCAACCCTGTCCCAGCCTTCCCCTACGGTCTTGCCGCCCAGCTGTGGGGAAGAGCTGGAAATCCTGTGGTCCGACACGCGGTGGGGGGGCTCGATGGGAGGGTAGACCAGGCAAAGGTCCTTGGAGGAGGATGGGGACGTGGCTGCCAGCCAGGGCTGTCTCCTTGTCTCGAATCCCTCTTCCTCCTCTTGCAGTGACTTTTGTCTTTTGTCCCATAAAGGTCCACAAGGTTTTAAGTGCTCGGCTGCTGGCAGAGTTCATTGACTTGACTGCAAAGGGATGGTTTTTGGGGGGATGTTTTCTTTCCAAAACATCAGTGTTTTGTGCCATCAGCACAAAGGGAGAAGGGACCTCTGGGAAACTGGTATCACACTGTGAAGCTGATTTTGTGCTACAGCACTGCCTTTTGAGTAAACCAATAATGTTTGGAGCTCCTGCTCCAAATGCCACAAAAGCTGGCATCCAGGGCAGATTTACCATTCCCTTTCTGGACCCAGAATATGGCCACATGTTCTTCTGCTCCCCTTCCCTTCTCAGTAAGCTCCAGGATCATCCTTCCCACGGCTGAGGCACTACCTGCACCGTGTTCTCTGCTTCCCCATGGGCACTGGCATCCTCTGACTTACTGCTGAAATGAGGATTTTGGCGCCTGGGGCTGCTCACCTTCTGCCTTCCCCTTTTGCCAAACACGAGTTGGATGGGTCTGTTGTCACTGATACATCACTGCATGTGGTATGTCAGCCCTTCAGGTGTCGCTTGGCAGAGGGAAGAGGGCATATAAGGGATAGGACAAGGGGCAGTGGTTTTAAACTAGAGCAGGGTAGGTTTAGATTAGACATTAGGAAGAAGTTCTCCACAATGAGGGTGGTGAGACACTGGAACAGGCTGACCAGAGAGGTGGTGGAGGCCCCATCCCTGGAGACATTCAAGGCCAGGCTGGATGAGGCTCTGAGCAACCTGATCTCGTTAAAGATGTCCCTGCTGACTGCAGGGGGGTTGAACTAGATGACCTTTAAACGTCCCTTCTAACCCAACACATTCTATGATTCTAACAGAAACTATAGACAGTCATGGGGTAGCAGATGCTGGTGCCTCCGTGTTGAAAGCTCCCATTTTTCCCAGCCCTGGGGTTCTTGCGTGGTATCTTGGACATCCTGCAGTAATTATGATGACAGAGAGGAAGTCATGCTTGTTCACATCTGTGGCCTGCAGTCTCAGGCAGGGGGGCACTATATTTTCTGGCAGTACTGTCTCTTCTTGAAGGGCCAGGGCTCTGGTCATGCTCCTCCTTCAGATCCACTCATTTCAGGGATCACCTTGTGCCATATGGGATCTTTTCATATTGCATATAGGAAGCAAGAAAGCAGTAAAGCTAGTCTGTCCTTTGGCTCTGGCCAGGTGTGCTGGGGACTCACTTCCTGATATTACCAATTTTTTTGCATGCAAGTAACAGAGTAGGTGGCTTGAATTCTCACCAGTTTCTTATACTCAAAATCCTGTTATGGTGAAAAAACCCATGCCTTGTATGCAAAGATGAGAACTTACCAGTAGTATATTTAAGATCTTAACAGTCTTACCCAAGAATTATTAGTCTGGTTACAATACTAAGACTTACAGCTCCGGTTTTGTATAGTTAAAAGTAATACACACAAACTTCTTAGTATCTTTCCCATTCTCTGGTGTCGTGCTCACCCTTTCTCTGCCCCACTGGTTCCTCAGATCGACGGCTTCAGCCCAAAGGGAAGGGGATGGCAGGACGGCCGCATCCCGCACCCTTGCTGGGAGGAGTAGGAGGGTGGTGGGTGCAACCTCTGTGCTCTGGGGTCTGCTCGTGGTCATTTTTATACATTTGCTCACATGCTCTGCCCCTTGCTCTTTCTTCATTGGTTCACAGCTCCACATTACACCTGAGTTTACTACCTGTGCTGTGTTTTACATACAATGGGTACTCAATCTCGGTTCTCCTAGTTATCCCCCAAACTGGTTTTACCCAGCTCCCAAGGCTGCAATCCTGTGATGACCAGTAACTGAGCGCTGGTGATGAGCTGTTTATGGCCCTGGGGCCTCCAGTATCATCCTGTGCCTGCACTCTCAAGTCCCCTGCTGTCATCCTGCCACGCCTTTACTCCTTCATTTTTCATTCCAGGGCCATAAACACTTCACTCTGTGCAGAATAACTACTTGTTCTTAATATCTCCTAGTTACAGAAATATCTAAATGTATAACAATATGTAAATGTTGCACCATACAATCGTGTAAAGCTAAGGAAAAAATTAAACGAATTAGGTAATGGCACCTGATTGCTGGATAATTACTGTTACAAACAAAGGAGCTAAACCAAAACCCCAGGCAGGCCAGGCCAGGTCCAAGCAAAGCCTGGAAAGTGTGGAGACCCGAGGCCCGCACTGTTAGTTTAACACAAAGCAGGTAGCTGTGTTACAAGCAACAGCACTGCTGTATTTGCAAGGCTAACGGCTCTGCTGACCCACGTCTGTCTTCACGCTGAACCAGAGCTATCAGATTGCACTTCCCTGAAGTGTAAATGGGGAGTTTCTCCCTTGACTCCTCTTTGTAGGGGAGCTGAAGGAAGTGGGGCAGGAAGTGAGGGGAGTTTTTCTTCCCTTCCTCCAGGTACAGCCTTCGATGATGGTGAGAAAAGAGAAAAATGTACCCCAAAAACGTCCTTCAAGAAACCATGTGTGAGCTGGGGAGGCTATTGCAGTCTTGGGACACGGTACTTATGATAGAATCATGGAATAGTTCCAACCCCCTGCCCTGGCAGGGGGGACTAGTGGGAACTAGACCAGGTCACTCAAAGCCCCATCCAGCCTGGCCTTGAACACCTCCAGGGATGGGGCAGCCACAGCTTCCCTGGGCAACCTGGGCCAGTGTCTCACCACCCTCATAGTGAAAAATTTCTTCCTAATATCTCATCTAAATCTCCCCTCTTTCAGTTTGAAGCCATTACCCCTCGTCCTGTTACTACAGGCTCTTGTTAAAAGTCCCTCCCCATCTTTCCTGTAGCCCCCTTCAGATACTGGAAGGGGCTATAAGGTCTCCCCAAAGCATTCTCTTCTCCAGACTGAGCAACCCCAATTCCCTCAGCCTGTCTTCATAAGAGAGGTGCTCCAGCCCTCTGATCATCTTCATGGTCTCCTCTGGACCTGCTCCAACAGGTCCGTGTCCTTCTTATGTTGGGGGCTCCAGAGCTGAATGCAGTACTCCAGGTGGGGTCTCACCAGAGTGGAGTAGAGGGGCAGAATCACCTCCCTCAACCAGATGACCATGCTGCTTTTGATGCGGACCAGGCTGTGGTTGGCTTTCTGGGCTGTGAGCGCACACTGCAGGGTCATGTTGAGCTTCTCACCAACCAACACCCCTAAGTCCTTGGAACACTTGGAGGCTGTTGGGCTGCAGTCAATGGCATGGCCCTGGTACAGTCAATGAAACAGGGCTTTCTGTCTGGCCAGGGGACAACTAGGTCACCCAAACCTGGGATCACGACAAGTCCAGCTGTGAGTCCTGTCCTCACGTTCATTAGCTGTGTCAGCTGTGTCAACAGCTAACAAACCTGGTCATTAATTGCTCCCAAGATGCACCTCAGGCTTGTTTGTATCCATGCATTGCCCATTGCACCGAGTGGGAATGGCTCAGTGGCCTGACGCCCTGTCTTTCTGCCCAGCCTTCCCCACTCTGCCGTGAGTGCGCTCCAGGTGCTCTGCAGGAGTGGCCTCCTGCCCTCCGTTTCTTGGGAAGGAGGAGAGCAGGACATGCCGGTGGAGCAGGCGCTACCGCCGAGCTGGCAGCGTCCACCTCCCGCACGAACAAATGGCGCCGGTGGGTGGGAGGGATAAAATGTTGGTCTGCGGGAGGGAGAGTGGGAGGCTGTGAAAAGGATCTGGTGCGGAGAGGAAACGTGAAAAGGGAGCGTAATAGGGAAAATCTGTTTGGTGTTGCTTGTGGCGACAAGAGCAGGATTAGAAGAGTAGGACTTGGTGGATGGTGGGGAGCGGGGGACAGATGAGAAGGGGCCACATAACAA
This sequence comes from Larus michahellis, assembly GCF_964199755.1. Classification (NCBI taxonomy): domain Eukaryota; kingdom Metazoa; phylum Chordata; class Aves; order Charadriiformes; family Laridae; genus Larus; species Larus michahellis. The sequence continues at coordinate 39,399,614 of NC_133899.1, read as the reverse complement.
ATGGCATGGCGCAGCATGGATGTAGGCAGGGAGCAAGCTGTCTGCTGCTCTTTTGTGCTAAGTGTGGTGCCTGCCTCTTCTCCAACACTGTCTCTGGCAGATCCCGCAGTGGAAAATCACAGTGTGATGTCAATACACCGGGAGCTGCTGCCTGATGAAACAAGTCTGGCAGACAGCTCCCGGGCACTGATCTTAACACCGGCAGGAAATCCCCCACGGGAACGGCAGACACCCCTCGTCACCACCACTCCGTCTTCCCATGGCCGGCACATGTCACTCCCTGTCCCTGCGGCTTCTCCAACATATTTTACAGACCCAGAGAGATCGCACAGGAGATGTGGCGAAAGGGGAAGCACACGCTGTGCAGCACCAGTTCTGCGTGGCAGCATGTCTGCCTCTGCACCTCCCTCCTGCGGCCCTGTGGGCTCGTTTTCCTGGGAGATGGGAGGAAAACGGAATTCCCACATCCTGCTTCCAAAGGGGGCACGTGTCTGTGGGAGCGCCAAGATACTGAGGGTAGGAAAGAAAGGAGTCTCTTTCCCAAAATACGGATTAAGAGCCTGCAAAAGCTGATTTAGCTGATGTGAGGGATTCTCTTGATCTTCAAATCTCTCCCAGAACCACATGGGGACAACCTTCCTCCTCCTCTGCTGTATTTCTATGTATATGTCTCCATGCACTCCAAAATGCTTTACAAGGGAGCAAGAAATATTTAGTCTTGCAGCTGCCACAGGTAACTGTGCATCTGGGACCTTTGTTTCTTCCACATTTCTTGATGTAAGCTGAGGCTCACTCTACTAACATCAGTTATGTCAGTTTTTCAGCTGGTGCAAACTGCTGCGCCTCTAGGGAATTCGATACACAGCTAAGGATCTCTCCTCTTTGAGCTCTCTCATCCCTAAAGGTTTTATTGCCGTTTTCCTGAATGCCGGTTCTTTAACAGCAGTTAACAGTAGGGGTGGTAACGGCTGAGACTGACCCTATCGATGCCGCGCTGTGCAGTCGTATTTCAGGAAGACAAGAAACCTGCACAGTCAGATGTGGCGCCTTATGAATTGCTCCTGGTGGGCCACAAAGCCACCCAAACAGATGGACGTGAGTGCAGGAAGGAGCCAGGAAGATGAAGCAGCACACATGCATCTCTTTCACTGGGAGTCCTGCCATTGATGCTTGTGAGTTTTTCATACGCTTCTCTATACAGAGACTGTGCCTATTTAGTCAAAAACCACCATCAAGCACCATGTTTGAGAGTTAACAGGAGCTTTTTACTAGGAACACAGAGCAGAAAGGGGGCTTTCCTTTGGGCTGTGAAAGGGGAGACCGTGCTTTGTGCCAGACTGATAAAATCATGTTTGCTGTTAGTTTCACAGAAGACACGGAAGACCTTGCTGAGGCTGTGTTAGCTTCCCAAGCCATTTGACTGCTCCCAATGTGATTCCTGATGCCGTGAGACCATTTCATCTCCTTCCAAAAAAACACAACTGTGGGAAAGAAAGGGGCAACTGTGCTCTTTCTGGTACCTGTTGCCAAGGCAAGTATGTTGAAAGTGGTTACCAGCCAGCCCTCAAGCTGCCCTATGTCCTACCTGGGTGCCTGCCACCACCCCCTGGGTCTGGGTGCTCCCCCCTTACTTTTTTGGCTGTAAAATGACAGCACTTGAAATATCTACAATTTTCTAGACCCTCATTATACATTTTTCACAAATCTCAGCTGGCAGTATGCTTGTGTAATTGCCATCTAAATACCTCACCTGCCCATCCAGCTACATCCTCCTTCTGACCACTGGTGGATACACGTGTGAGAAGTCAGCTACTCACGCGGGCTATCTAAGTCTGTCGAATTGGCAATATGTGGTTGAAAGTCTTCAGGTTCAAGAGCAGATTTGATCCTCCTGCTCTGTTTTGAGCTGCAAGAAACTCAGGAAGATTTGCCACTAGATTAGTACTAAAAATGATAAAAGGTTTCTGCTGAAGAAAGCAGATTTCTTTCCCTGTTGAAGACAGCTTTTCACATTCCCAGTGCTATCTCCATTAGAAGCTTCAGTTTCCCTTGACCCTGCATTGTTGATCCAACTCTTCCCATCTCTTGTTTACTTACTTATGGTAAGTTACGACCACTTCTGCTTTGTTTGCAAGACTGTTAATCATTTTATCTGCTCTTCTGGTTGACAACTACATATTAAGCAGGAGTCTTCCATTGAATTACAAATGCGCCTCTCTGAATGCTGCCAAATCGTAGGTCTTCCCTTGGCTTTCAGTCAAGTAAAAAAGACATTCTTTGCTAGCTGAATTTAAAACATTTTCCTTGCTTCCTCTTAAGCAAGTGTCACGGTCAATACCAATAGTTTTTTTATAATTGCATAGAATGAAAACTCTTGCTAAAAAAGAACCATATACTAAGCTGGTACAAATGGAAATAAATCACGGCATGCAGTTTCACATCTTCTTTAATCAGTAATAGCAAGCAGAATTCATATGTCACTTCAGCTAGCGATAGTCGGGTTAACTATTTTTCCTATGAAGAGCGTACTGTTTGTATCTCTATCGAAAATCAGCATGAGGAAGGGATGGTTGAACTCAATGGTTGGAGGAAGAGAAAATGTCACTATTTCAGCAGCAGTTGCTGCTGCTGCCTCAGTACCCCTTTCATCAACATCCAGAGCAGCGTTATGAAAAACCTAGGAAGAAAAAAAATCAAACAGTCATTCTGGGCGGACAACAGCCACCTGAGAGATGAATCAGACCCCTTTTAAAGCAGCCCTGCTTTGGAGGATCCACTGAGGAGTGAGTGGAGGCAGCAGAGGTGTGAGCTGTGTTGTTGTAGTCATGGCTGCTTTAAATGAGGACCAGGACAGAGCTACAGAAATCTCCTCAAAAAAAAAAACCAATGTCCCGGACTATTTTTCCTCTGCCCCAAAGATTGGATGAAGGATGGAGGCCCCACTTGTAAGAGTTTTTCTGCACCTCTGAAACTGATTCTCGGAGGTGGGAGGACAGGCTGTGGTGTGCCTGGGAGTGTTAGCAGCTCCCCTCGAGGAGCTGGGGGTTGATGTTCCTCTCATGTTCCAGATACTGTCCAAGAAATCTTAGCTGATACCAGCCTTGAAAAAAACAGATGTGCAGTAAACTAGTCGGATCTCTACTGTCATCAAGGGCCAAACTCCTCTTGTAAGCTTGCAGGCTGAGGCCAGGGTGAGCCTAGCTGCAGGCAAACTGGGAAACTGGGAGCTGTATTTAGCTGGTGTTTCTGGATGCTACCATAGAGGGGTTTTCCTGCATGTTTGTGAAAGAAAGAAGAGGGATAACAGCCATGTACTTACTTTAGAAACCTTCAGCTCTGGGGCTCCAGTGATGCCAGAGAGATCTGCCCGGTCAGTGAACACATCCACAATTCCCATCTTACTAAGGGTGTTCCTTATTTCATAGCTCCCAGAAATAGAAAATTTGGGAAAGTAGAGCCTCAACAGTCTGTTAGGTGGAAGAGAAACACAGAAGGTGGTGAGAAGGATTTTTCACCGAGGTAAATGATAGTGGGAAAGCTGTGTGATTCCCATGAGTGTCAAACCCCAGGGGGCTGTACCCTAGCTGTACAATGAGCACTAATTCAATTGCTGGTGCTTCTCATGCTGATACAGGCACTATCATTCTTAATGATATCTATCTGGTGTTTTGCTTCAGCAAATATGAGACCACCCTGCAAAGGAAGACAGTAAGGAGACCCCGTCTTTACAGCCAGAGAAGATGAGGTGAGGAGGTGACAGCCCATGTTGCTCAAGCAGGTGGAGACCTCAAGTGGGGCACAGAGTCTCCTTGGGGAGAAGTGTGGCAAACCCCAGCAGTTCAAAGCAAAGCAGTGGTTTTGGCATAACCGTGGCATTTGGCATGGCTCCAGGGAAGGTCTGTGCCCTGCTGCCTGCACCTTCGGACACCCTGTCCTCTAGTTGTCTTCCTCCTGTGGGCTGGCCATGGTCAAGTTTGCCTTTGACTATGAGATATCTACAGACAGCTCCTGCTTAGTATGCTTTCTGTTGGATTTCTCTTCATGCCCTGCCTAGGGATCCTTGGAGCTTCCAAATCACCTACGGCAGTTGATTACCCTTTAGGTAGCTCAAGTCTTTTGCTGTCTCACTCAGAGACAGCTTGGGATGAATGGCAAAGCAGAGGGGATTCAAACCCCACTGCTGTAGCCTTTATGTGATACTGCCCTGTGCACTAGAAGAGGATGGGACCAAGTGTATTAGCACTGGCATCAACATAGTAGTAGAACTGAAATTGCCGTTTGGTTCTCACAGCCTCTCCCATGAAGAACTTATTCCTATGTTGATCTTGAAGGAACTTGCACCAAAAATTCATTTAGATAAGGATATTCCTGTTTTTGCCACTGAGAATGATACATTTTTGTATTTCATATTTGAGGTATCACATTATTAGCTCATATCCAATTTGCTACTCAATATATTTTTATTAACTGTGCTGGCATTTCTATAATGATGCGCCAAGAATTATGGGTGTGAACTGCACAGCCTTATTAGTCGTGAATCAGGGCAGAGCTTGGTAAATTAGACATGTGTTAACTGGATATTACTCATCTCCTGGTGCTAAGGTCTCTTCCCTCCCAGACAAACAGGGTTGTAAAATGTGTTAGCTGATGTTAGTGTCAATGGTAGGAGCTAACAGAACCTCATTAGATTTTTATGGTTTCAAAAACAAAATGCCAGAAAATGAGGACACCCACAATTAATCCCTAGCCAGTTCTAACAACCACTGTGTGCTGCAAGGGTTCTTGTAAGGAAGATATTTGTGTAGGACATATTATGTGCGTATGCGTTACTACAAACTGTTTAAGTTATGGTTTATTTAAGCTTTAGACATAGGTCTGAGTCACGGTGCGTCAGTGACATACAAGAGGTAAAACACATTAGCTGAAACCTCAGTGTAGGAGATTTGCCTTAGAATTGCCAACTTCCCACACAGTCAATGGACTCTTTTAGAAACGCCAGTCTAGACTTGCTATTCGGGACTCCAGGGAGCCCATCGGGATAGTCTCCGCTCTGGTGGGGGGAGCAGCATGTCACTCAGGCATCAGCAGGAGAATAGTTAAATACCAACCAGCTGCAAGATTTCTACAGCTAGGGCGCACACGCCAAAAATAACCCACTCAGTTCCCAGAATCAGCAAGTTCATAGTGTTTGCATTCCCCCCAAAAGAAAGAAGACTATAAATCTAGGTGCTGCTGCAGCTGACTGGCAGAAGATTACCTCTGGAAGAGATGGTCTGACCATTCCTGAATGACTTCCTTGACCAGAGTTTGCTCTAACTGCTTCATTTTCCCTTTTGCTGGCAGAACCAGAAATGCAGTAGCACTCCCATTATAATGAAGCCGTACCACGGTGCATGACAGCTCCTTGTCAAAATAGAAGTCGAATCTGCCCGTCTGGTGCATCATAGGGACTTTCACAGTAGTTTCAGCATCCACAAAGAACTCCCTTTCTTCGGTGTGCTCTGGTTTAAAAGGCTTTTCCCAGTTGCCTGATACAGAGAAGGGGAACACAGCTGAATATCCCATGTCCCATCCCATCATAAATTGAATTATGTATAACTAGTAGTAGTATTCCTCCTAGGAATAAAATTGCTCCATTTGTTAAATTCAGTATTTTCAAACACAGTAAGGCAAGAATCTTTTACCTGATCAAAAGAGTGCATTAGATACCAATTTGGCTTTATTCTTCAGGTGCTAGTAATGAACTAATTAGGCATTTTCTTTGTACCTACCACTACTTTTCTGTTCAGGTGATCCAAGTGGCCTTTCTGTAAATTGTCATTTAAGGGCTTACCTGACATCATCTGTGTACTCATATACTGTATGCATTTCATTTCTACTGACTTTAATCATAAGCCTCAATTTGTAGATAAAATTAATGTAGGATCTCATATCCGAGTGCTGTTACATTAGGCTTAAGAGCACATCATCTAACCCACACCAGAAATGCACCATGTTTCCACTTGGTTCCTTATAACGTCCTCCCCTGTTCATCACTAGCTTCTTCCATACATAAATATGTTAGTGTGTATACCTAAAGGAATCTGACAGGGAAAAAAATAAGGACTATGTAGTAAACTAGGCCATTGGATCATGCAGACTTTTAAAGAGAGGCATTAAAAGGATTAGGTCATGCATGTGTCTCAGCGCCTTCACTGAAAATTAGAAGAACATGGGGCAATCAGAGTTAAACCCAGGAAAGGGACCTCAGGCTGCACGGGTTGCTGGGGCTTGGAGCAGAGCCCTCATGGCTCCCCCAATAACCCTGTGTGGGCCCTGGATGCCTCCCCACACCGAGCGGGGTCCTGCCACCTCTCCACCACCTCCAGGATGCCACCAGGGGCTTTTCTATCCCAGCAAAGAGCGTTTGACATTTCCCCCAGAGCAATTTCCAAAGGAGGTAGCCGACATTAGATCTGTTGGTAAGAATGAATAATGTGAATGTGAATCCTAGAGGACTTACCTTTAAAGAAAACAAAGCTAGCCAGAAGCATTACAGTCTGTGGATCCATGTCCTTGACCAAATGAGTAATTTTCCCATGGGTTTTCCTCTCTATATAATCATTGATCTGCTTCTGAGCCTCCGTGGGATTGTTAAAGTCAGTGGTAAAAGCCTCCATCTGATACAGAGCTTTGGCATCATCTAAAAACTTTTTTAGAGGTTTCAGCTTCTCTGTGAGAAAGATGGCATTCCCCATGTTGAGCTGGACCCCGTTCTCGGGATGGGTCAGCATGTGGATGAGGTTGTGGAAGCCTTCATGTATCTCTTTCTCCTGAATCTCTGTAAGGTTGAAGGCGAGTCCTTCCAGGATCTGAGTCTGAGTGGCTGATCTAGCCCCTAGGGCCAGCATCGCAAATGCAGTGGAGATGCTTACAGGAGAGAAGAAAATGTTCTTATTAGGTGCCTCCAGTGTAACCTCTTTAAAAAATTGAAAGGCGAAGTCAGCATTGTTTGGCACTAGTTTGAGGCAAGCGATCGCCTCACCTCTGTGATGCATGTGGTATTTAGCTTCATTTGGATCATGTCCGTTGTGGTGGTTGGGTGGGAGCTCACCGTGGGCCACAGCATGAAGCCCAGCCAGTAGCAAACTTATGTAGAATGGGATGTTCATCTTGTATTAAAATCCTATGGAAGAAAGGAGAAGCTATTACTAAGGTAAGTAGATAATTAAGTATAAATAGTTAATCTGTCATTCCCACTGAATAAGAAATCTTATCTCTTTCTTTTGTCCTCAGTTTCCATGTTCTCCGACTCTTGCCAGATATTTTTTTTATTTTCCCAGGCCTCCTGGCAAGTCTCCGCCAACTCTTTCTGCCGCCCTCACCCTAAATACCTGCAAAGGCAAATTTCAGCATGGATTAGCTGAATACACAGCACCCTCAGCAGGCCAGAGAATGGAGCATATCCCACTGGAAAACACACCATGGTTAATCACTGGAGGGCTGCGGTACCACTGTGCTTTTGACACTAATGGGCTAAGATGATTCCTGGACCGCTCATCATAGAAGAAGTCTGGATTTTTTTGTGAGTGAAGGGAGAAAGAGGAAATTCATGCAAGTGGGCAGCAATCAGTAGTTACATCCAAACAGAGTTTGAGCAAACAGGCATGAAGGAGATCTTTGTCTAAACATTTGGTCGGATTGATAAGGCACCCTATTTCAAGAGGGGACAAATGGCGGCGGCTGTTTTTCAGCAGCAAACAGAATATATGGCCTTATAAAGGTGCTCTTTCTTTCCGAATAAAAATGATGTAATGCTTTAAATATGACCCTGAAGTAATACGTTTTATCTTAATAGACAAACTAACCCATTGGAGCAGGTTCGCTTTCAGCGCAGCCGAAGGAGTCAATGTCATTAATAAAAACAAGGCCTTATTTTTATCAGATGCTCTACTGGTCAAAGGGCGATACGTTTATCAACCTGCTACGCTTGGCTGTGGTAGCTGCATTCCTTTGCAGAGCTGACACTCTGCACTCTATAAGCTTTTACAAAGGGACCTTGGAAACGTGGATATGAATGTCCCAGTGGGCCTCATTTCTGAGGAGGAATCTAGGGCAAAGAAACGGTGAGAGAGCTGCAAAGGATTTGGGGAGGTAAGGAGCCAGATTTGCTAAAACTTGTGCAAGGAGAGACATATTAAACCAGTTGCACCTTTCTGCTCTGGCACGATTCGACTTGAGAGACTGTCATCAGAAAGTGCTACGCTCACGGTCCTGCTTTCTCCATAACATCAGGGGGAGCAATTTGTATTTGTAGTTGAATATCCAGCTACAGTTAGACCTGCATAAGAACAACACAACATTTTCGAGCTACAATCAAATATTCAAACATTTACGTGTTTGATATAAGTATTTCTAAAAAGCAGGCCTATTTGCAGTAACATCTACTGTGTTACTGACAAATGGAAGAACCATAAGGGTCCTCGGTAACTACATTTTCAATTACTGCGCACAGTAGTTGTAAATTATAGTTGGGCCTCCTCTGATTTTGACATTGAAATGATACTTCTCAATATATCTAGCTCCTTGTAACTCAACATAAGAGCTCCGGTTCTGAATATTTAAAACCGGCTATCAGTGAGCCAATGTATTAGTCAGACTTTGAAAAGAAATCAACTCCCAAAGAAAAGCATCAGAGCTAAGCCTAATCTATTTCCACATATCCAGCAGGCCGATTCAGAAGCTGCCTCTGGATAAATTATTCACTGTGAACTATTTACTCAGCTGCAGTCATAATTTATTAAGAATAACACGAATAGCAAAGAATGAAACATTTCATTTTAAACATAAGTCACCACCTGTTCCCTATCTCGTCACATTTAATATTTATAACAAAACACAGCAGATAGATGGAATTTTACATATACACATTGAACTGGCAGTTTCTATTTATTTGGAATGCAAAGTAGGCATGGAATTTAACCGACCTGGCCTCAAAGTTATGGCTAATGGATATAGCATGGTTTTGTTGTAAGGATTCTGTAAAATATTGGTTACAGTTTTCTGAAGGTTTTTTTTCCTATCCTGGTATTTTTGCTCTATGTAGTTATGACATGTTCGCATTTTGTGGATAATTTATGTACTTTCATGGAATGAATTTCATTTTATTACAGCTCTGAATTCACAGATAATTAAATACAATCTGAATCTGAATCATCCATCTGTTACTCAGTACTGGCCAATCACAAGCAGTCAAGACTCATGAGTCAGCCCTCACAAAATCTTGATAATGGTTGATATTAAAATCATAAGATTACAAAAGACTCAGCAGCTGCGGTTTGTAGAGGTCTTTTTTTGTTGTTTAAACCTTGAAGATACAAGTGGCCCACTCCATTAAGCCCTTCTTTGAAACGTAAAGGTACTTTTGTAATGGAATTTGCATCCAGTAGGCCTTTAGAATATGGTTGGGGATTGTTACTTCATACTTGATATTTACTATTCTATTTGATATTATTGTGGCTTCTAGGTTAGCGAGTGATCAGCCAGTGATAAATTGACAACAGAGACCCATTCAGTATGAGGCAGAAGGTGCAGATTCTCATATGGTCTTAGTGATTGAGGGATTTTCCCACCAAGATACTCGCTAACAATTTATTAAAAAGCAAAGAGCTGAAAACCTGTGCTAAAAATCCCTTAGGGAATTCCCGATGGGAAGGGGCTAATTTTGCAGAAAGCTTCCTATCTTCTCCAGAAAACCAGTTTGTCCATAAACCTGGGAGCAGAACTGAAAAGCTCTTGAATTCTAATTCCAAATCTACACTGACTTGTTGAGTAGCCTGGAAGGAAACCGGTTTACCTCTCTGCCTCTTTTCTTCTCTTTGTCTATGTTACGCAATGACAATATGTTTGTGGTATTCAAGAAGAGGTTGCTTTCATGAAGAGCTTTCAATCAAACCAGACAATGGCACACAAGGGCATGCCAACACCTGGAGGACAGTGTTCCTTTAAGCAATTTATCTGTAATAGACTTGGTGATAACACTTGTGGAATATATTACCTCTTCCCTGTCACACAGTCTTCCCTACCATGCAACCCAGAATGGCAGTACTTATGTTGTATATCCTAGAAAGAAAATAGAGAAAACTGGGATTTGCTGAAGTTACCCAAGAATAATTCCACCAGAAGACCTGGAAGTGAACTGGATTAAGTTTTTTGACTCACAGAACCTGCTTCTTTGTGGATATAGCTAATTTGTCCACTTTAGGGCTGATTTTTCTCTCTATGATTTGTAGAGACAATTCTGAAGGCAATTTCCTGCCTTTAGAGTCCTATGTGATAGTCCAGGAGATGAGTATTCATCCCATGCTACTCCCATAAGGGGTCCTCACTGATAATCTCATTTCAGACAACATGAAAATTTCCACTGCTCAAAAACATATGCAGGCACGGAATAAAAAAGCTGTTTGCTCACCAGATGGTGCTGCTTCCCTCCTGATTGCTTCTAAATGAAGAAATCTGAGAAATCTCTTTCCTGAAATCTGCACTGTGAGGGCACCAGGCACATCAAGACACGGCCGTGCCACTGGTGGTGTCTGCTGAACTAATCTCAGCTACTTAGGGCCATATAAACAAAAAATCACCCAAGCACACAAGAAAGTCACAAAAGAAAGACTTGACTAGTCACATCTCTGTGTGTGTGAAAATGACCTTAGAAGCCTACTGTCCAGGACCGCCTATAGACCGGAGCACCACAAACTCACATGTGCTTTCTTGGCTGGCCAGAAAGCTCTTGGCGTACCTCATTGTATGCGCCTGGACATGCTCAGGAGCTTTTCCAGACTGATCAGCTAGACATTTACTTCTCTTGTGATTCAGAGTTTTGATGCCTTTGTGCCTGAGGCCCCTGAGAAAATTGCAAGCATGAGCCAACGGCATTGGATTCTGCAGAGAATCCAACCACTGTGACTATTTCATTAAAAGTAGTTCTTTTTGCAGCAGAAACATGGAAGACAAGTTTACACTGTCCTTTAGAAATGTATGTGACTTGTTTGCAGAGCTGTTCTTCTATGTGTGAAAACTTCTATAGTGTCTTCTATCTTCTGTAAATCAGCTTAGCATTGGAGAGCTCACCCAGAAATTGCACCCTCCAAGAGTGGCATCACCCACTTCTAGGCCTCCTTTTACTTGGAAACAGGTGAACATAAGCTCTCACTCTACTACCAGGCCACCATCAGTATTTGCTGTTGAACCTGAGTTACTGCACATGCTCAGGGATGAAGCATCACCGAGGCCAGAGGATAAAAAAGAAGATAAAAAAGCAGTGCAGTGGTTAGGGCAGTCAGGTGGGACAGAGGAGATTTTCTTCTCTCTGCAAAGCACCAGCAGTCCCAAGAACAAGGTTCAGACCAGGTTCCTAGTTTCTGCTTTCCCAGTTCTGACCCCTGCTCGGTCCCTGGCTCCACGAACACGTTGGCCTCACTGTGATCTTAGCTCCCCTGAGTATGTGGAGAAGACCATATTCTCTCCTTCCCTCTCAATGATCCTGTAATCTGATGATTAGAACGTTAGGGAGGTGTCTCATCTAAAAGGGAAACAGACCTTAGATATCCCATTCCCTAAGCAAAGATATTTCACATGGAACTTGAATGTAAAAGTCAGCAGAATTACTTAAAAAGAATCATCAACGCATTAAAAAATATCTCTAAGCACCCATCCTCAGGCTTCTAATGGAGGAGAGCCTATTTCCTCTAGCAGGAGGTACATCTGGGAAAGATCCACTTACAATTTGCTGGCTCCAGAGGTCACCTTGCTTCCCTGCAAGGCAACCAGACACCCCACTCTGACTTTCAGATTCTTACTCCTCCTGCCAGCCACCCGACAATGCGCAGGCAACTCCATGCCTAAATTGTGATGTCTAGGTACTTTAAATCCAGCTGACCCAATAAAAGCCTCTTTATCACTGGAACAATTGCTAAAACAGATTTCAATATAAGGTACAACCCTAGGAAAGACTCAAAGTCAATTGCATGCAACAAGAGGATACGCTTTTGAAGTCTTTATAGGAAACAAAAACATCACAACTTACAGCAGCTTCCAAGGATCCTGCTGTCTTCACAGGGACTACCCTGTAGCTCACTCTCTTATTTATACTGTTAAATAGCATTATGAAAGCAAAGCGTCCTCTAGAAAACATTAACCAGGGCAGACAAGTGTTATTACTTTAGGAATGGTGCAGAGTAAACAGTGAAGACAATTTTTTGGGGGAGGCACCTGATTTTTGCTGTATATGCATGGCCAAACCCTGCCTTTGCTTGCAACAGTCATAAGAGTCCTCCTGCATTTCTGCAGATGCTCCTGCTGGGAATCCAGCCCCTCAGTCTAGCAAAACATTCACATGCGTCATTAACTTCTGTAAACTGCATGAATTCATACAGTAGAAGTACTGAAATGAGTAAAATTAAATACGTACATAATATAGACAAGAGCCTAAGGAAAAGACAGCTGGATGCATGCTGCAGCCAGATCTCATCTTAGGATTTAGCACAGAGATATTTTACTTCCTCTACACCAGACTTTTAATAGCTTTTATTTGGCGTATTTGTTTTAAATGATCCACAATTTCTTAATTATCTACATTGCCATTAATAAGGGCCAATTTCTGGGGACTTCACTAGTCAACTTAAAATTAAAGCAGTAGTAGTGATGTTTGCAGCGGCTGAGGGTTGCGATAGGGATGGTGACGTGATGGCAGAGTTGGGCACTCAGGAGCCAGGTTGGTGTCATCCGGTAGATCATGCAGCAATGGACTGAAGGACAAATGTCGCCCTGTGCTCCACGAGTTTCAGGCACTGCTGAAATGCAGGCAAGGAGATAAATGTCAGGCTGGTGCACCAGAGCATGCCTTCACACAGAGGTGGAAGCACGTGGTTGGGTTACCTGTGTTTTACATGATCCCCCCTTAACGTCAGACTCCATGCCAGAGGCTGTGCTCCTGCAGCACCCATGGAGGGTCAGCCACAGTGGCTGTGATAATGTGGGTGTAACTGAGGGACTGAAAAATGCTCACAGGTCAGTGCCCAGTGAACAGCTTCCACCCAGGAGGAGCATCCCCTTGGGAGGTAAGGGATTGCAGGAGAAAAGATGCTATACTTCCTAGAATCATAGAATCATTTAGGTTGGAAAAGACCCTTAAGATCATCAAGTCCAACCACAAACTTAACTCTGCCAAGTCCACCACTAAACCATGTCCCTGAGCACCCCGTCTACCCGTTTTTTAAATACCTGCAGGGGTGGTGACTCAACTGCTTCCCTGGGCAGCCTGTTCCAATGCTTGGCCACACTTTGGTGAAGAAATTTTTCCGACTATCCGATCTAAACCTCCCCTGGTGCAACTTGAGGCCATTTCCTCTTGTCCTATCACTTGTTACTTGGGAGAAGAGACCAACCTCCACCTCTCTACAATCTCCTTTCAGGTAGTTGTAGAGAGCGATAAGGTCTCCCCTCAGCCTCCATTTCTCCAAGCTGAACACCCCCAGCTCCCTCAGCCGCTCCTCATAAGACTTGTGTTCCAGACCCCTCACCAGCTTTGCTGTTCTTTTTTGGATACGCTCCAGCCCCTCGATGTCTTTCTTGTAGTGAAAATGTCTATTCTTGTAGTGTACTTTAAGGGAAGAATCTTTCAGAAAGAAAAGCTTTACAATAACGGGATAACTGCTTCGGTGGGCTTTTCTCCTCTGAGCCATTCATCAGGGGTCAGGAGCAAATGGAAACATTTATTCTCCTCTGTTTTCCAACACTTCCTCTGTTTTCTCCTCTGTGGGCGCCTTTCACCCGAGCAAATGCAAGCAGTTCAGTATGAGTTTTGATTCAGGCTGCTAGAATTTGTGTTTGAATTGTTTACCAGCTGGTAAAAGAGCAGCTGGGCACATGCAGCCTGTTTCTCCTTAAAGTAACAAGTGAAAAGAGCCTCTGAAGTTACGGACCTTCACCTAGAACACGTGCAGACTGAAGATGAATAGTACATGCACTGAGAGACAAATGAGAACACAATTAACGAAAAAACGTTCAGCTATGAGTGAAGTTACTGAGGAAAGTGAAGAAAAAAACAATTGACTTAACGTGACTTCATTTAAGAGGTCTTGCAATTGAAAGTGCCCTTGGCCTGCTGATGTTTCAACACGAGTGCAAAACAGAAAATGAGTGAAATAAAATCTAATCCATATCAGTGTCCAATGTCATATGCAGTGTGATACCTGATTTCTTTTCCCTCATGTATGCAACAGTTTCATCCGATCATGTAAATGATCCTGAAATTTGCAGAGACTGTCTTTCAATATTTGATAGCAGAATATGTTGCACATGAACTTGCATCTCTCTTTGTGCAGGCGGTGGGCATCAGTAGGCACTTCTCTGATATTTTGAGAGACAGCTTGTTAGCGACAATGCTCTTGGGAATCCTTCCATTCACTCCTCTTGGTCTGGAACATTATTACTTTGAACCGCAAGTTACGTTGGTTTTTTTTAAATTATTATTATTATTATTGCAAGTTCTTAATAATACTATTTCATTGTCAGTAAATTGGCAGCATTAACAAGAGTCATCCAGCATGAATTCCCTTGGAAACGGGCTGGATGCGGTCCAAAAGGAATTAATTATTTAAATTGGAAGAACTGTATGCTTGCTCCTCTGGCAGAGAAACACTTTCATCTTTTTGAAATATTTAACTAATTACCCTGAAAGCCATTTTAAAAACACGATGAGCTGTCGCTGCTGTTGTGCTGATGCCCTCTGGAGTACAGAGAGCACAGGAGCCCCCCCTACGATAGAGCTGAGATGAAGTGTCGGCGTGGAGCTGGAGAAGGCTGTATCTTTCCCCCTGCTGCCAGGCTGTGTTCGATTTATGGAGCTCCATCTCTCGCTGTTTCAAGGGGAAATGGGCTTGTGGTTACATTAACAGTTCAGCAGCGACTTGCTGGGACAAGTTACCTGCGGCGCCAATATGGATCAGGTACAACTGTGTCTGCTCCAGTCCTTCCAAGCGAAGATACGGCAGACCTTCACCTTTACGTTGCTTCTTCCTTTATTTTATGCTGTTCATTGGTCCTTGCCCCCTGCCAGCCCCACGCAGTAGGTCCGAGCTCACTCCAAGGGGGAGTGATTCGCTCAGGTGTTAATTCCATCCCTGATGAGGAAACGCACACGTAGCACTGTCCCTTGAGACACCCTGGTGGGTCCCTACCCTGGCTTTCACCCTAGCATCAGCTTCTTTCTGCAAAGCAGTAAAGACCTTCCAAGCCCCGAGGAAAATCTTACTTTCCATCACTTCCAAAATCTGGCTTTGAGACCGCTTCCTCCTCTTCTCAGGCTGTGGTTTCACAATTGCTTTAACCTGACCAAAGCACAGGATGCTGCTGCCAGAGCTGTTGCATCTTCCTGCATCCCTCCAGGATGGTCAGGGGGCTGGAGCCCAGGACAAGTGGGGAGAGGCTGGGGGACCTGGCCTTGTTCAGCCTGGAGAAGAGAAGGCAAAGGGGGAGGCTGTACCTGCTGTCCTCCCCTACATTAGAGACAAGATGGAGCCAGAGGTGCACGGCGGTTTTGTGCAAGGCGGGGGACGCAAGCTGCAGCAAGGTAAGTGCAAATGAGATAGAAGGAAAGCAATGTTCACAGGGAGGTGAAACACAAGGGCACATCACCGTGTGAGGCTGTGAAATTGCCATTGTTGAAGGCATTCAAGACCTGGCTGGACATGGCCCTGGGCATCTTGAGCTAGATTCCAGGCTGGTGCTGCTGTGAGCAGGTGGTGGGATTGGATGACCTCCAGAGGTACCTTCCAACCTAAATTATTCTACTTTTCTAATAAAAATGACTGGGAAACCATGCTCTCAGGAGTCCCTTTCTCCACTTGCACCTCACCCTGCAGAGAAACCTCCCTCCGCTTCTCACTGCATGACTCCAGAGGTTTTTTCCTGAAATGCTCAGGCCCCCCGGAAAGGTGCCGTCTCCCTCGTCCTCTGGCATACCCCAGCAGAGCCAGCACAAGGTGAGCAGACAACCTCCCTCCCGGCTGCCCAGACGCGGGCTCTGCCAGAGCACGGCATGCAATATGCACACCGGGAACAAACAAATCTGGTGGACCATCTGCCGTGCTCCTGGCACGCCAGAGCCGTGGCAGGTGGTACGTACCCCTCCGTGGTGCCGCCTGGGCTCAGGCTCGCAGCACCGCACAGGACTGTGCTTTTCTCCTCTGAGACTTCCCGAGTTTCCAGCACTGATCAGCATCTCAGCAGGGATCCACATAGCTGCCTTGACTTCTCTAGACCTGCCTGCAATTAAGAGCTGCTAATGACACGCTTTTTAAAAGCCTGTGTGGGAGTGGAGGAGGAAAATGGTGAGCCTTGGAACAGGCAAACTTGAATGAGCTATTTCAAAATTAGAAGTAAGTTGCTGCCAAAGAAAGACAATTGATACTGTCATATTCCTTCACGGATCTCCATCAAGATGGTAATTTTTCAGATGTGTCCTTAGTGGGGTGCTCAAGGAGTTGAGATTTAACTCCATTTGCTTCCTTACAGATGCAAGAAGTGTGACTGTGGGTGTCTCAGTTGGTCTGATTCTTTGCTGTCTAGTCTCAGGACAAGATAAAGCATCTCCAAAGCTGCACTTGCGCGATTGCAGTGGGGAGTGCTGCCTCTGATTATTGACAAAATCTTTTAGCACAGAAGAACAGGGTTTGGAAAATGTTCAAATGCATGCTAATTTGTTTTCTACAATTATATTTTTTTTTATTATCTGAGTAGAATTGTGTTCTGCTTTCCTGTGCCATGAATTAACAATCTATATGAGTGGGTCTGAGAACAAATGTTGACAGTTCTCTACCTTTTATCTGGGCAAATTTAATTCCTCTCTGTGTCTGTTTGCAATTTTTCCCTCTGAAGAACCATAGGGAAGAGGAAGATTTGGTGAACCTGTTGCTTCTATTCCTTAAAATTATGTGGTCTGAACATACCCAGTGTTATGTCTTTATTTTGATAGCGGTTTGTTCTTTCACCAAAGAAAAGCCCTAGGTTTTGGCAGGTTTAGAATGCCTGCGTACCTCCTGCCCTGCGCTGGGAGACAGATGATCCGTAAGAGATTTAAAGCCTGGAAGCTGACATGGGGGTGCCAACTTTTCCAAATGCCCCGTGGAAACACTTTATTCTGTCAAATCCATCCTTAAAAAGCACATCACCTCCGCCAAGACGCCTTTAGATCTCCCTGAAATGGCTAGGAAGTTGGAGACTGGCCACTCACAGAAATAGCCAGCAGACTGAAAACTAGCTGAGTGCTTATCTTGATTTTAAACCCCATAAGTCTGCCATCACCGGTGTGTCAAGCTGATTGCTCCAGCATTTGTATTGTCTTCTCTTCCCCCAGAATAGCATTTTTTGGTCCCATCCACCATCTGTAGTGCTTGTTATGTACCTAGACACCTCCGAAACAGGTAGTATGGGATTCCGCAGGCGATAAGATCTGGGGCTCTTGGACGGGCTGCCACATGCCAGGCGCCTCGTCGGGACACATGAAGAGCAGACTCCTGCAGTTGGGAAATGCCAGGGCAGAAGTATATAAACACTTACAAATATAAATTAAATACTTATAAATACTTATATATAAATACTTATATTATATAAATACTTATAAATACTTAAAGGGTGGGTGTCAGGAGGATGGGGCCAGGCTCTTTTCGGTGGTGCCCAGTGACAGGACAAGAGGTAATGGGCACAAGCTTGAGCATTGGAAGTTCCACCTAAACATGAGGAGGAACTTCTTTACTTTGAGGGTGGCAGAGCCCTGGCACAGGCTGCCCAGAGAGGTGGTGGAGTCTCTGTCTCTGGAGACATTCAAAACCTGCATGGACGTGTTCCTGTGCAGCCTGCTCTGGGTGACCCTGCTCTGGGAGGGGGTTGGACTGGATAATCTCCAGAGGTCCCTTCCAACCCTATGGTTCTATGATTCTATGAATGTGGCTGTGCTGCGCTTCTTGGCCAGAGATGGGACTGCTGGAGTCCTGCTCCACTGACACCCATTTGACATTACGTTTCTCCAGAGGCAAAACTGGACCCCCCCCCCTATTCCTGTACCTGGCTGCCGCATCCTGCCCCCGGGCTGCCCTCTGCCTCCCCCTCCTCCCATACCTGCTGTCTTTATAGCAGCCTTAATGAAAATACCCAATCAGTATTCTGTAAGAATACTGAACAAGCCCAATTGCTCCTTGACTCTGGATCACTACAACCGTTGAAAATAGTTTCCCATCTTCCACCGATCTTGTAGTGCCTATTTCTGTACCTTACGTACGAATATGTCATGTAAGACAATAACGCCTTACTAAACCTAAATATAACCTCGCTATTGCTTAGCTAAGCTGTACTTTAGCTCAGCTATTTCCTAATGACAAGGCTTGTTCCCCTGCCATTGCAGGGGATTAGGTTAGTCTGATGTGGCTTATTTTTAACAAAACCATTTTCATTTTGTCATCCTGCTTTTTTCCTTGCTATTTATCATCTTGTTATGTTCTAGATGCTTTACTAATATTTCCAACATTTTTCCAAGAACTGGAGTTGGGCTGAGCGGCCTATAATTCCCTAACTCTTCTTTTCTCTTTTTTTTTTTGGAAGAAAAATACTTTTTATCCTTTTCCAATGCCCTGAAAATTTATTGCTACTTTTTTTTTTTTTTTTTTTTTAAGGTTGTCTTGTTTTCACTGAGAAGCCTACAGTCTTCTCTGCCCCTTTGCAGTGGCTGAGAGGGATTTGGGGAGCTCAGAGGGGCTATGGGGTGTCCGTAACTGCAGTGGAGAGCTGGGGAAAGCTGTAAATGGAAGGAGATCTGTGTGAGGGTGACCCCCACATACACACTTTTTCCCTCCACTTCCCCAAACTGCTGCTTGAGTAGCAATTACGCACAAGCGTAAAGACAAAGTCATGTCTGTTTGTGTAGAACTCATTATAGTCAATGCTGGCAGTGTTAACCCCTCCAACTGAAGGCTTTTAATTAGTAACAGATTAACCACTGTGGAAATACACCGTAATAGCCACCTTCTGTTGTTGATGTGAACATGCTTTACTGACCCACTGTAATCAATGAATCAAAGGTAAAGAGTAGGTATTGCCAAGTATAGAGTTTTCCGAAGGATTTACTGTTTCCCCCAGATGGAGAGTGCTGTTGGTCAGTCCATCAACAAGCAGAGGGAGGCAGAGGATGATCGGCTGTACTGAAGGGGGAACCCATCCTGCTGCTCCACGAACGTGAGGATGTCCTGCAGCAGTCGTCATCCCTCTGATGTGGAGAGATGACAGCCTTAGGAACAGCTTGCAATGAAATAACAAGAAGTAATCCTCACCTTTCGAATGGGAGACACGGGTTTATGAAGAAGTACTTGTAGATATGAACTGGTTTTAAGAGCATCTTCCCCCAAACAGACAAAACATGGATGCTTTTCACTGAACAAACAGGACTGTTCTTGCACTCTTGGCACAGGAAAATACCTCCCAATACTGTTGTGGAAAGACGGTGGAAAGACCACACACCATAGGGAAGTCCAAGCAGACTGGCAGGCCTGTCCCACACATACAGTCCCAACAGACGGATAACCTAGGTATAGCGGTTCACTCTCATCTTTGATTAAAAAATAGCAAAATAAAATAAATCCTGTTCTGGCAGAAAACTGTCTATCCCTGGTCTAATCCAAGCAACCCATGAGATGGCGCTGTAGATTGCGTGGGCACAGCAGCACTGGAGTTGTCCTGTTGAGCTGAGTTTAGGGCTGGGGTGGGAGCCGGTGGTGACACTTGCACCAAGCAGGCACAGAGAGAGAGGTCACAGTCGTCCCTGGAGTGTATGAAGGTTCTTAGCTAGGATTGATGTATTATTAACTTATTTTTCATCAAAACAAGAAGGAATTGCCCGAGTCTGGGATGATGAAATGTCATGTAGATAGGCAGACCCTTCCGAAAGGGCCAAAGGAAGATGCTCTGACCTAGCAGTGGAGTGCAAGGGTTGCAAGACCTCATCTGGGTACCGCAGCTCACAGGACGCACTGCTTTTGGTCAAACGGATGCAAAAACATGCTGCCAGGTGATACCAGAGAAAACATTTTGTTTTGATTTTCCTGAGTGAAATACCCCTAGCCATTAAAAATCTTGATGTAATTATGTTGGTTTTGCTGGAAAGATTGCTTCAACTTAAATCTTCTTCTCTTGTCTCCTGGTATTTTTTGTCAGCATCTGGACTACATTCAGAGATTGCACTATTGTATTTGGGAGGATTACACAAGCTTGAATACTGGTTTTCTACTGGGGCTTCTCCAGTGTGGCATGTTTTCTGCAGAATCCAAAATACTGGGGCATTTGGAATAGAACGAAGCAGCTACAGTTTATAATGATCTTCTTTATCATATTTAAATAATATTTTGCCATTACCTTTGTATTTGTTCTACATTCTTCCTTCTGACCAGCAGTACTGACTGGAACATTTGTAGGTATTTGTAGTACATGTTGAATACTGTATACAACTCCACGTATAGCATATAACAATGTAATTCTAATTCTATCAGATGTATGCAAGACAGCTCTAAAATCTACATGGTGACCATGAATTATGAATTCTTTTGGGAAGTCCCTGGTGATAATCCCCTGCTGGGTATTCTTATGCAGGTATTAGACAGTGAAATGCCCATGTACTCTTCAATAACTCTTCAATGAATTTCTCAACATCTGTAAACCGGTATAATTATGTCTTTACTAGTTACTTATAACATTGTCTTAAATAGGTGATCAGCCACTAGGAATCCACATACTCTTCCTTGGGAAAAACTGTCCTGCTTCAAGCGTGTGTAGGGAAATGTGAAAACTTTTAGAGCTGAGACTGCAGGTAGCATTAGAGATTTGACACTTTCTAGGCTTTCCCAAAGCTCTTAGGTGGATTACTGGTATTTATAGCATCGATATAGCTCAGAACCATATACCCATTGTATTTATACTAGTATGTTTGCAAATTAGGATCTTTCAGAAGTACCCTTAACACTATTGTTGCTGAAAATGATAGAACAAAATTGGCCAAGATACCTCATTCCTGTATGCTTTCTTACAAACACGTGCTGTAAATCCACGCCTCTCAGAGAAAGAGTGACTGCACTCATGTGTTCATAAACGCTCATCAGTGTTCACTACGTTGCAGCTAAAAAATGCATGCTCCATCTCTCCGAAAAGCCACAGGCTGTTGTCTCTGGAGCGCATATCACACCACGCTTTGTGGTTTAGAGAACTCTCAGCATTATTCTGGCTCTACAGAAGAGACTCCAAGTGCTGGGTCAGGAGGGGCCACAAGCTCTCAGAAGACAGTGCTTTCCTCCAAGGTGTCCCTGAGATGGAGTCCTTGCTCACAGCAAATGCTGCTGGGGGTGGGGGGCAGCTTCACACAGTTCCCTCAGGATGTCCCTGGCAGTCCATGAGCCTGGGAGAGCTGGGTGGCATCAGCCAGTGAGACCTGGCAGGATTGCACTTACTACTCTTGCACTGTACTTCCTACAATGCATGAGAAAAATGTTGTTGACAAGAATTACCGCTTTGTATATGGGATCAAAACCTTTGGCTTCACCAGTGATTTCCTCATGTGTTTTCTGCTTTTTGTAGTTAAGTCATCTGCTGCTCAGTTTTAGTGAAGTGTCAAAAGTCACTAGAGAAAGCATCTGCTTCATAAACACCATTCACATCTGTAGCAGCTGCAGCCACTTATCTGTGAACATGACATTTCCCATATTAAATTTTATGAGAGCATTTTATGAATAATTTAGCATCTTAATGAGATGACACAAGTTTTTGCCTATCTCCTTTCCCTCAGCTCTCCGGCAAATTAAATAAAAAGCCTTTTGATGTTCAATTCAGTGTGGCAGATCTCTTACCCAACACTAACGCTGCAAAAGCAGTGGAAGTGCTGATGGGGAAAAGAAAATGTTTCAGAAAATATTGTTGTTTGACTTACACAGTGTGCGTTGTCAGGCTGCTCTGTATCTTTGTGACGATCATCCGCACCAGAGGCCTCATGCCTCCTGAGCAGGAGCCATGGTAGCAGTGAAGGATTCAATGAAGCTAAAGAGAATTACAGACAACGGAGTTTTTGAGCTTGCACGTTGCTGCAGGTCAGGGAGGCCGGGACAGGGAGTGGGTTTGCTACCGACATGATGTAGCTTTCATAGAATCATAGAATAGTTTGGGTTGGAAGAAACCTTTAAAGGTAATCTAGTCCAACCCCCTGCCATGAGCAGGGACATCTTCAACTAGATCAGGTTGCCCAGAGCCCGTGCAACCTGGCCTGGAATGTTTCCAGGGATGGGGTGTCTACCACCTCTCTGGGCAACCTGGGCCAGTGTCTCACCACCCTCAGTGAAAAAATTTCTTCTTTCTATCTAGTCTAAATCTACCCATTGCCCCTTGTCTTATCGCAACAGGCCCTGCTTAAAACTTTGTCCCCATCTTTCTTATAAGCCCCCTTTAAGTATTGAAAGACCACAATAAGGTTTCCCCAGAGCCTTTTCTTCTCCAGGCTGAACAACCCCATCTGTCTCAGCCTGTCTTCATAGGAGAGGTGTTCCAGCCTCTGATCATTTTTGTGTCCCTTCTCTGGACTTGCTCCAACAGGTCCATGCCTCTCCTGTCCTGAGGGCTCCAGGCAGGGCTGCTCTCAATCCCTTCATCCCTCAGCCATATTGATACTGTGTTTTTCTCATATTTTCTCTTGTCCTGTTGTGGGATAGAAGGAATTCACCTCCCTCTAGTAAAGATTTATACTTTTGGCTGGGTGCCTTCCTAGGCCTGCGGAAAAACGCTTCTTACATTTCTATTCAGCTCATCCTGCCATCTGTATATTCCTCTGCCGTGTTACCAGCTGCCTGTGCAACCCATGACTTTTGTCTTTCCAACACGGCGCTTAAGTTTTGACTCTAAGTTGTATGAACAGAAGCTGGAAAAAACTCCACTCTGAGAACCCAGTCTCACTTCCAACCACAGGTACTCATATACTTGAGAAAAACAATATCCAGCATTTTTTCAAGGTAAAAACAAGGTGCCTTCCCAAAAGCAGATCTAAAGATACCTGCACAGCGGGTCTTGAGACAGGTTCGTCAGTGCCACATTAACTTCTGTATTTCCTAATACCTAAACAGACAGTTGTGCAAATTCCGCATTGATTTAGCTCAGTTTTTAGCTGACATTGATTATATTTTGTTTGCTACTATTTACAAGATAGTGATCACAGACATGTAGCAAACAGACCCAGCTGGTCTTGACCATCACCATGAGTAACCTAGGCATACACAGACACATCCAGCACAATCTGGCCAAAGAGTACCCAGTGTGCACTGATATTAGCAGGCAAGAGTTACCCTATGCCTTTTGTGGAAGAGGAGTGGTCTGAAATATCTCTTATTCAGAAAAAATGCCTTTTTCATACCTATTTTCTTTTTTAACCTTGTTTTGCTTATATTGAGAAGACTTGTGTGGTTTTATTCAGCCTCCTGGCTTTATACTTTCTACCTTTTTTTATGACTCCTCAGAAACTCAACCAGCTGTCGGGAGATGGTGGCCATGGAGGTGACAGGGATGGCAAGGTAAAAGGAACAGCTGGGCACCAGTACTGGTGGTCCCTTTGGGCCCCTGAATGTTTCAGTTTGTGGAAGATCTGGGCTCAGTGCTGTTTCTAAATCTGGCCGTTTGTCGGAGGCATTTATCCCTGCTCTAGTCAATTGTTTCCAATGCACAGGGAGGAGGTCAGAGCAGCAGAGCTCTTTGGGTCTGTCCTGTTCTTCATATTCCTTCAGCTGTTGAACAGTGTTATAAACCCAGACTATATCATAAACATTAACCAGACCAGAGACAGATAATCATTCCTGAGGAACAGCAAATAATGTAGATATCTCCTGCGTTTCTTTTTTTCACAAATGCCGAGGGACTTTCTACTTAGAAGGAGGTCAGCTCCGTGGTGAAGAGGGAAGAGCCTCTGACAGGGTGAAATCCTCCTGTCAAAACTCGTCTTCATCCAAACATGTTGTGTCGGGTTGCCCAGAGGAACTCCTGAAGCTTTTGCTGTATCTACTGAATAGTTTCTTCCCAAATACTTTTTAGATGAAAAATGAAAGCATTTACTTTTGACAGTTTCTGAACTGGAAAAGGATTTTACAAAACTTCTTTCAAATTTTGTCTGCCTCTTATATCTCCCTCAGCTCAGTAACACGTAGCTTTTCAGCTGGGGTCAGACAAAACATGCCGATCGCTTGAAGAGCCTTTCAGCTCATTTACTGAGAAAATGAAAAGTGGTTTTCTGACGATGTTTTTCACTCAAAGGGCAAATTTGAAACTGGTTGTTAGCACTGCTCTGGCATGGTGTGTCGTTCACTCGGGGGCAGATCTGGGGATGAGGGAAGGGTGTGGAAGACTATGAACAGGCACCAACGTGCCTCCAAGGGGAAAGGCTCCCGTCCCACGCACACTCACTTCAGCAGCATCTGAGTCCTGCTTTTGGTGACTGAAACTCCTGAATGCCATGAAAGTGCAAGGAATAGATGGCGCAAATGATGCATGGAAAATTCTGGTACTCAATTGCTACGAAATATTATTAGTAGTGTTGCTCTTAAGAAACATGTTTGAGTTTTGCTTTTTTTTCTACTTTCTTCAGCTGTGTTTAAGAGGAACAATATTGATAGGTGTGAGAGAGCCGCTGGTCCCAGGTCTGAGATGGAAGTCATTCACCTCAGTCAGTCAGAGGAAGCCCTGCGTCTTTGTGACTTAGGTAGTATAAGCAGAGGAGGGTGACCTAGCAAGGTCAAACATGCAGTTATTTGCTCAATAAATTGAATTCACATTTTCAAAAACAGTGCAGGAAGAAGGCTATGGGTCTGGTCAGGATTGAGAAGGGACACTTCCAGTAAAGGTAGACAGAAGAAGGGATTGAGAGATGTGGTCATAAGGAAGACTGATTTGTCTGGTGGGTCTGAACACAATAAAAATGTAAAAAGGTGGAAGTATTAGGAGCAACAATGTGTGCATCTGTGTGTGTTTAGGCAGGTAAGCAGTGGGTGAAAGCTGGACTGTGTCAGGAGTCCTCAGCTGTAGCAGAAACCTTAAGGAAGAGTCCCAGGGGGTGAAACTCTCTCCTCCCTTACCTGAGCTGCCCCTGCAGTGTCACATGGTCTTCCTGGGAAGGGTTACATGCTCTCAGGGGTGCAAATCATCTCTTTATCTCTTTCCCTTAAATGTTTGCATCTCAGTTCTCTTTCACAATTTTGCCTTTCTTTTTCCTTTTTTCTTTTTTTTTTTTTTTTTTTTAATCTCTAGTTAATCATGGATTTTCAGCTTCGGAAGTTTTCTGGAAATCTCTAGAAATAGTGTTAGCATCATGCAGGCTCTGGGCATCATCCAGAAGCTTGTGGAGCAGTGATTCTTGGTCACCTACTGATATTACAGTCATTCAATGGCTGGAGGGAACACTGAAAACCCTCATGGATCTCTTGCTGCTCCAACCTTTGTGTAGCTGACTCTATGTGGCTGTTTTGGTCCCCGGGAGAGCATTGCAAAGACTGTGGAGAGGCTCAACAGAGAGAAGAAAATGGCTTTGTCACCTGCCTCTGCCCAGACTGCTGTTAAAATATAATACAAAGTTAGTGTTCCTGGGAGTTACTTGGCATGAGCCAGGTTTTCATGGTGGCTCCACCTTCATTTGGGGAACACTGCTTTTTCTGTTCTTTGTGGTGGTCAGATAAGGACTGACAAGGGGCTGCAACATGGGGCCTGGTCAGCAGCACACTCCAAAAAAGGACTGTGCTCACTTTCTTCTGGGACCATTCCCTTCTCTGGATAATGTAAGTAACATCAGATACGAGAATCTGCTGGTATATTTCCCAAATGGTCAAGTCTTGCTGTTGCCCCACGTTGTCATCCTCAGCATGCTTTCATCACCACTTGTTTCTTATTGTCTTAAGGGGTCTATTTACCCTATCCTCCTTCTTCCCCCAGTCCCTCCCCATCTCCCAGTCGCCTGCGCAGAAAAGGCCCTGATCTTCATTCTCCATATTGGTGCCAATCCTTTCGTGCCACTCAGATCCCTCCCCTCTGACCCGACCACCAGAGGTAGGATGTCTGCTTTGGGGTCCATTCATACGAAGCTGCAGATTTGCTTTTGAGTTTCCTGATTCTCTCTGCAGTTTTTCTGCTATGAGACCCTCCCCCCCACCACCCCTATCTATTCCTTGCTATGAGGCCTCTGCTCTGACAGGATCTATGTGCTGAAGGACAGGGAGCCATCATCTCTGCACTAAAGAAATAGATCCCTTGGTTATTTACTAATGATAAGAACTAGTCCTTCCTAAAAACCCTGCAGATTTCTTTAATTTGTGCTCAGTGATCCATTTTTGTTTTCCCCGTTGCTGTTTCTTTAAAAGTTTCATTCAAAAATAATTTTCACAGCAGTGAAAACTTCCTCCACCTTCTTAGCTGGCTAAAGAAGAGCTTCTTTGTACAGGGTGGATTGTCATTGCCATAGTGAGCTGCGTTAGTGGTGCACGAATGAATTAATCTATTGAATGAGTTAGTCTATGATGCAGAAAGCTAATGTGAATATAATGTCCCTAGCTACTAAAACCTAACAGTATTCACAGCTCTTTCCGATGGACCTCATCATATTCACCTGCCCTTTACTGCTTTTTGCACTGCTTTTATATTGTTTGAACAGGCTTTAGCAGTGAGCACGCTGTTATACATTAAACAGAGCAAATAAAGTTATTACAGTAGCTGTAGAGCAAGCAGCAACAACATTGCTCTTCTGCACACAGATAAATATCTGATGGGTGCCAGTGCAAGAGAGCAAAACTAGCGCTTACGGAGCGCTCCTGGGTCCCAATGGCTCCGCTGGTTCTTGCCGTCTCCTGAGGTTCATGCCGGACCTGAAGGGCAACGGGATTTTCACACAGCTTCTCTTGGACAGAGGCTGGTAGGATCTCTTGGGAAGAAGCTGGTAGGCCATAGCAAATACTCTTCTTCCCCTCTTCAGAGGAAAGCCAACGGCATCATGGCTCCAACTTCAGACATACCAAGTAAAGCTGTCTTCTTGATAAATCCTGGAAATCCTGACAACTTGTAGTACTAGTTGCATGTGACAGATGCAAGATTTCTTCCTGAGACACCTTTTCTAAATTGCATCTCATGCTTGAAAAATCAGCCTCTTCCTTTGAAGCTAAGCGTCACTTTTCTTTCTTTTCCCATGTCTGGTTGCTAGGAAGGGATAATATTTCAGTCAAAGAATGTAAAATGATTTACCTCCCAAATCGTTATGTTTCAAAATCTAGATAAATTTTAAGATTAATTAAAATGGTAATTACAAAGTAGAAGGGAACTATATTTTATGCCATTCTTTGAATAAACTTAATGACAGACACCAAGCTGATCACAAATATCAAATCACACCTATTTTAGTTTCTTTCCTATCCGAGTGTTTGAACGACTTTTCTTAGTTTATGGCTTTAGGATTGATTAAGCCTTTAGACCAAAATTAGCAACATGGAGTCATGATGAGATGTCCTTCAATTAAGGCTAAGTAGGAAGCCTTTAAGTGGTAAATTAATAAATGAAGATGTTTAGTATCCTGAATATTGCTAGGGGTAATTAATTTTACTGTGCCCTTTCTAAAACATCCCTAAGAATTTTGATCCCTATATCACACAGGGCTCAGCATGATGAAGAGTTCAAGGAAACAGCCCAGAGTTCACAGAAAGTAAAATTATATGCAAGGTTTGAAAAATACTCTTGGAATCTAGTCTAGGAAGAGATCAACCCAGAGGAGCAGGCATGGATACTGTTAGCCAGGATGGTATTTACTGGTAAAGAACACAGGTCTTTGTAAAGAGCTTTATATCAGATACTCAGTTAGAAGAACATAAGAGTTGTTAATTACAGACCAGCTCAGTACGTGTCTGGGAAATATGGGTGTTCATGTGCATGAATAATTGTGAATTCAGTTGTATTAAAAAATGTGACGTAAATTGTGCTTGGGTCAGTGTCTACCCTTGCACAGCCTGTGTAGTTTCCAAGTCTGACCACCATGTTAATATGCTCCCTGGTTTTATACCCTCTGTGTGCCTGTATTAACCCAGTTGGAGCCTGCTCTAGCATTGCCACTTGGAGCCAGCAGCCAGGCTGCTGTGAAAATGAATAAATCAACAGAACATGAGTGGCACATATCTTTTTTTCTCTGGGCTTCACAAATACATATCTGTCCCACCCAGACCCATGGCTTTCACCCTTTGGAGATTTCACTGTCTTTTCTTTGTTATTACTGCATTGGTAATTGCTTCTTTTTTTTGTTTCCAAACTCTTTGCAAACTCCCTGCATCTTTTCTATCGTCTCTGATTCAGTATGAAGAGGTCAACTCCCACTTCTGATTCACCCTTTATGATAATTTCCATTTGTACTGCCAGACACCTACTTTATTTTTCACTCCCTATTCACTGATCCACTAATCTATGTTAAGATAATCTCTCTAATTATTCCTTAAAAGTCTCCCTTGAACATAGGATGTCCAAACACTACTATTTCACCAACAGATTACTCGTTATAGTGTTGAAGGAGCTAAGTAGGGCAATTCTTATTTTTCTGTTCTGGAGTAGGATTTAGCAGGCTCTGATCCAGCATGAAGAGAGGGAAATGGTCTTATTTTGGTTGGGGTATGATGGCTTCTTCAACATGACTGCTCTGGGGAGAATGCTAAAGGAACGATTCCCCCTGCCCCTTCCCACCAACTGTGGAAGACGCTGAAGTTATCACCTGTGAGGGAATCGCAGACCTTGATGTCACAGCCCATGGGGAGGAATATCCTGGGAAGAAAAAACCTCCACCCCATAGATGCCAGACAGCTCCGAGTAAAACTAGGAAAAGAGGACTTCTCCCTTGTGGGGTAGACCTGTAGAGGGAAAAGTGCTCAGAAAGTAGACCTGGAGAGGCAAAAGGGCTTTTTCTAAGGAGAACGAGAAATGCATTGCCCCCATAATACAGTATGAAAAGCAAGAGACCAGACTACACTTGTATTACCAAGGTATGGGTTTCTGGCCTACTCTGGCCTGTTCTGGCCTCAAGCGTGTGTAAACACGGCAACTGATAAAAATTTGTACTCCAATGAATTTTTTTCTGTGTTTATATAGCATTTAATTCCAATGGGCCTTCTGCCTCTTTCATTTTCACTTCTGTAAAATAAACAAGAGATTTACTATGTCTATGGGATTTCACCACCCAGGCAGGCAGACACTCAGTGCTCATGGGGCTCGCTATAATTTTTATTCAGTTTGGTTCTCATTTGGGCCTTAGCTGTTATTTTGCCATAAGTAAGAAGCCAAACATGTTCCTGGGTCAATTTATAATGAAATTCTTCATTCATGGGGCTTTTGAGAAACAGTGGAAAATGAAGCTAAAAGAAACAAAAGAGAAATCATTAGGAAATATCCAATGAACCTCTGCTTAGATAGTTATTTGATTTTTTTTGACCACAGGAATCTTATTTCTGCAATGGCATATCTACCCTGTGACCAGATGGCTGGATTCACCAAGCAGTACCATAACCACTGGTGCTCTGAAAGTTTTATTCGCTAGTAATATTCCTGATGAAAGGCAGACGTGAAATGAATGGAAACTGTTTTTCTGTAAATCTGCAGTTTTAGGAAAGCTAGTTTTTTAAATTGTTTTTCTAAGTTTTTTTCTGTTGTTACGCTGAGGTCCTTTCACGTGTTTTAGATCAGTTCTAGAACAAACTCTATCATTTTTAGGAATGTATAGAAATTAACAAACCCTCTATGTCCTTGGTGCAACTGAGAATTCTTCCCCTGAACCCTTTACAGCATGTGGTTCAATCGCTGAGCCAGAGAGCTGGCTCGTGTTTAGCTTATATCTAAATTTACTTTCCTTCTGTAATAGCACAGGGAACACAAGAGAAAGGGACCTAGATCGGAAAGCGACAGGCGTTCAAAGTTTTTATTTAAGATACCCTTTTTTTTTAGTTCAGAATTGTTGATGTCATCCACCTAGTTTCAAAGTTACGAGAGGACTTTCACACAAGTCACCCCCTGCCTACAGCCCTTATGGACTACCAAAAATCCTTACACCGAGCAGCCTGCAAGATGGGAAATTAAATTGTTCAAAATTGATCCTGCCAGGGAGAATGAATCCTGAGGCTGCTTTCTCTCTTTCCCATCCATGTGGACCTCAGCAGGGCTGGAGATGGGGGAGCAGGGACACTCGGGGAACCAGCATCTCAAGCTTGGTCTAGTGCCGTCTGCTATTTTGGGGAGGGACCTGTTTCTTCCATGGAAACTGCTTCATCAGGGCCAGCTTGACCACTTTCTGAACAGTCACAACACTTCAGCTGTTGATTTTTCTAGGTCTCAAGATGAATGTCCAGGGTTGCAGACTGTCCCTCACAAAACAGAACAGATAGTGCTCAGTTTTGAGCACTTCGTTCTTCAAAGAGCGTTGAACAAAGAGCAGCGCAAAGGCACTGTGGGTGTCACAGACGCTGCAGAGGTTTGGAAAGAATGGCTGTATTCCTAAATTAGACAGAAGTTGTGGATTTCTGTTTCCTTTTTCAGTGCCATATTTAAATGTTTAAAATCAATCCCACCTGCAATACAGGCAGTCGATACGTATCCACAGCTCCCATTGACTTCCACACAGCATGTAGGCATGCAAAATGCTGACGTAAATGTGATGTGTTTGCCTGAAGACTCACAGATTTGCAAAGGAGGACTAGGAAGTTTCATGGAAAACATTGACAGAGCTGGCGACAGTTACAGTTCTAAAAGAGTAAAAACTCGACGGTTCCCCTTTGCTAAAAGCTGCCCCAGCATTGCCTGTACTGCCACATCTTTAAAGAAATACAGCTGGCAAGAGAATCCACTTGACTGTGCATATAATAGCTATTGGCTAAGCCAGCAGTTTTCCCAAGGGTTCATGAGAAATTCTTTGCTCGAATTCTTAACCACCAAGGAGCTCCAGGTGTTGCTAGAAATTACTCATGCCAAGTGGTTCTCCAAGCAAGGCAGCTGAGTGCATTGGCCTTTTCCACAGCCTTATGGAATTCCTTTAACCCACGTGGACCTGAGATCCCCGGCTGCGTTCCTGTCCTTGCAAGGCAGTTGTAAAGGTGATACCTTAGCAAACCAAGAGGTCGTGTAACCCAACGGAAAAGGGGCACGTGAAAAGACCTAGAACACAAAAAGACTCCAACATAAAAAGCTGGTTTTGTACATTTTTAACATACAATTTTATGTTAGCCAAGGGCAAATGATGGCTGATTTTCTGACTCTTTCTGAGTTGATGGCTATTTGTGGTTATTATTTCAACAGGTACATTTCAAAGAAACCAAGAAAGTTCACAGTAACTTTGAAGTACAATATGTTACTTTTCAAATAGGCCAGATTTCCACCTACAATGTCCCCTGTTGCTGCTCATAAACCTTAATTTTGCTAGATGTCAGGTCAGACTGTTTGGAAATACAAAACACAACCGCTGCTCAGATAATCTCCATCCCCACTTAGGGCTGACTGCAGGCAGTGCCAGGTCGGGCTCCCTGCGACGCCAGCAGCAGCACTGCTGTCTCTGAGCACTTCAGCAATGCCTGTTTTCTCAGATACGGCCTTGACACAAGTAGCAGAGATGATAGGTGATTGATGAAGGTGCAGAGAGACATGTCTGTTAAAATCTATGCAAAACAGACATAAAATATTGTAAAGTTAATGCAGTCTAGTTTTACCCCTCATTGTGCTTACAGATCCTGCATGCCCAATATTCCTGTGTGGTAGGGGAGATGCTACTGTTTTGTTTAACAAGGGAAGTCATCAAGGATCAAAATCCATATCCTCGTATTTTAGCTAATTACCTGCAGGTACTTTGCTGGTGGAGGATGAGGTGAGGCTAGTTCTCCCCTCATGACTCGGAGGCACAGCACATCAGCCGTCCATTCCATCTGCTGGCTCCAAGTTTTCCCTCCCTTGGGTCAGTATGTCTTAAGTGTGAGGAGCATAAGGATGTTGAAATGTGGCCAAGGGTTCCTTGTCCTCTTCAGCGAGATTTTACTCTCCCACTCCTCTTTTTTGCATGTTGTTCCCAAAAATGTGAAGGCTCTGCAGTTTGCTGGTATTATCTTGGCCCGGGGTGATATATTTTCCTCTTGGTAGAATTTCAGTTTCAGCCAGAGCTGATTCAGGGTATCTACAGCTGGTCCACTGTGTTGCCTTTGGTTTATGGCAGGCTTTCTGAACATCTGTAAAGTTTTCACTTTTTCTGTTAAATCATCATGTTCTTGTTATACTCCCCCTAGTTGCCCATGGAGCTAAAATTCCTGGACAAATCAGCTCAACACTCCTGCTCTCTTCCAGCTCTTTAAGCTCCTTTCCAAAACCCATATAAATCTTCAACCAAGTCTTTGAACTTTACTGCTTATTTAAGAAATCACTGGCCTGCCTTTTGAAACTTTTTTGAGCAGTTGTTCTTATTTGCAGTTGTAGGGAAGTTACAAAAGCATAGCTTGGAACTATCCTCTCAGCTGAAATAATTTTTCCACCCTCAAATAACTGTGCTTAACCCATAGGGCACTAAGTAGACTTGCACCATTTCCCATAAGAAAATCTCACAGTTCTGATAAGAAGATAATAGAGAATTTTTACAAAGGTTTCTGTTTCAGATATCTAATATTTACAACTAAGCAAAAAGACTGGGGTTGTTCCTAGTTTTCATTTTCCAGAAGTGGGCAGAAGGGGAGGGAAGAAATGAGGTAATATGAACGGCTTCCTATTTACTCTCATTCTTGCCTTCCTTCTAATGAGTCCCAAATAGTGCACAGTTTACTGCTCACCCAAACCTCACCGCTCCCAAAACAGGGGAGCAATGACTGTGCAAGCTTTATTAGTAGCCGTGGATAAAGAGACTTGTTTGTCAGCCCTGTACAGAGCTGAAGTCCTTGGCTTGGCTCCAGCAGCAGAGGTTTGCCCCTTCAAGCACTGCTGGAACAATTGATTTTATTTTCCGGAGAGAGAAAATGAGTTAGACGGGTACAGCTGACTAAGATTTTCCATGGAATATTTTTCAAGCATTGCTGGTTTTCTTTCTTTAAAATCTGGAGACCAGGGGATGATTATGGAGAAAGTATTTTGTATGAAGCAAATTTTTAGGTCTGTGTGAATAGGTTGACTAGAGTTTGGGATCTTTTGCCTGTAAGTCTGGGAAAAGGTCTGCCCTTGCCCACATGAAAGGCCCTATTATCTCTCACTGCAAATATGAACACTAGGCTTTTCTCTCATCCATATGACCTGCCAGGGCTTTCCCAACTCTTATGGTTTGAAGAACCCACAACAATTTATTGTTGTTTAGACAATTATTCTATCACCCGATGACCCTTCCCCACCTGGGACGGGGAACTGGGAAAATACATGGAAACCCGAGGGCTGAAATATAAACAGATTTAATAGAAAAAGACTAAAGAATTAACAGTAATAATAGCAAAGAACCAATATTGATCCCAATACCAGTATAAAATATACGAGGACTATACTCAGCCCATTCTCTCAGCAGAAGCTGTGCGCTCCCAGCAGGGGACAGCAAATGTGGGACACTGCGAGCGCTTCAGCTTCGGGAGGAAGAAAAGGGCTCTGGGGTCCGGCACTGGGGTAAGGAGTTCTCAGGATGGTGGCCATCATGGAAGAGAAGAAATCCTCAGCAAACTTTCTAATTTATATTGAATGTGATGTTCGTGGTATGAAATAACCCTGTTCACATCTTGGGTCAAGTGTCCACGTCTCGCTCCTCCTCATCCCTGCACCTGGCAAGGCTCAAAAACAGAGACCTTGAAACCCACACACTATAGCTGGCTATAAAGTAAATATTTTCACAAATTCAGCCACTAGAGTCTTCTAAAAATGCAGTTTTCCCTAGCACAAGAAGAAACCTTACTGAAAAATAAAACTACTGAGAGAGAAATTAACCCTGTGTCAATCAAACCAGGACACCAACCCAACCCACAACAACAGAAGCATTTAACATTTCTGACCCAGCTTAACCAGAAGCTAGAGTAGATGCTGGAGTAGGGATTCCTCTGCAGCCCCTGGAGAAGACCATGGTGAGGCAGGTTGTGCCCTTGCAGCCCATGCAGGACCGCGGTGGAGCAGATATCCACACTGCTCCCACAGGGAGGACCCCACACCAGAGTAAGTGGATGTGTCCTCAAGGAAGCTGCAGCCTGTGGAGGGCCCACTCTGGAGCAGGGTCCTGGCAGGACCTGTGGCCCCATGGAGAGGAGCCCACTCCAGAGCAGTCTGTTCCTAATAGACTGTTCCCTGTAGAAAAGATCCATGCCAGAGCAGCTTGTGAAGGACTGTCACCTGTGGGAGGGACACCATGCTGGAGCAGAGGAAGATCATGAGGAGGAAGGAATGGCAGAGACAAAGCATTACAAAGTGACCAATATCCCCATACCCCTGCTCCTCCTTCCCCTGTGCCGATGAGGGGAGGATGTAGAGGAGTTATGAGTGAAATTGATCGTGGGAAAGAAGGGAGGGGTTGGGGGAAGGTGTTTTTAATTATGTCTTTGTTTATTACTATCCTACTTTATTTTTAATCAGCGGTAAGCTAAATTAATCTGCTGCAGCACAGCTGTCTAT
Source organism: Larus michahellis (assembly GCF_964199755.1). Taxonomy (NCBI): domain Eukaryota; kingdom Metazoa; phylum Chordata; class Aves; order Charadriiformes; family Laridae; genus Larus; species Larus michahellis. The sequence continues at coordinate 39,364,910 of NC_133899.1, read as the reverse complement.
TCATATCATGCTGCTGGAAACACTGTCTTCTGCCTACTCAATGCTCAGGAAGGTGTCAGAGTCACCTTGCTGCACCCCAAACGTCACCTTAATGGAGAGGAATCTCTTGGAGCCACTCATCAGCCTGAGCTTGCAGAAACAAGTAGAGGGCAACATGATTAGATGGCTTTTGGACAATGGAGACATGAATGACGTCCCAGGCTGCTGTCACCAATTTCTGGAACCAGAAGACAGTTTTTGCCACATCCAGTTCTCCTGAGGAGCCCGGGATTTACTGTACATGCACAAGACCACTTAGGATGACCATTTGTACGGTGGTGTGTGGCTTTTGCTGACACAGAAGCTGAATTCTTGCCCTGCCAGAAAAACTGGGCCCCGTACTCTGGAGCAACTAACGAGTAATGGAGATGGGAGCAAGGGCTTGGAGCTGGTAAAAGGCAGTTGTCAAGCTGGAAGGAAAAGGATTATTCTTTACCCAGGAGCATCCACCATCCAGGAGAGGAAAAGTTTAACAGGTCTGTGTTTCTGTTTTCTTCTTAGCCACTAAGCCCTGGAAGGACTTCAAAGACAATGCCTGAGATTCACAGTGGAATGAGTGGGAGGGAAAGGATTGTTTCTCAGCTGAAGGGGATAGATTTGGGGTTTCTGAGCTAAGGACTTGATATTCAGAAAATGGGACACATAGGGAGCTTCTCAGCAAGTAGTAGGAAGGTTTATCTGCATGCAGAGGTCCGTGGCACCAGTGATGAGTGAGTGAGGTAGGGAAATGTTTGTCAGTTGAAGATCCCACAGCTGCCTATTTGGCCTGGGTCATTTTGTAAACATGCCCCTCTCACGCTTGTCCCCAGCTGTCTGTTTGTAAGTGAAGAATAACTTTATGTAATATTTATTTATTTGTTAATTAGGGATCAATTCTAGTCCTTTTTTGCAAGGAAGTCCCTTGGATGCGCCCAAGCTCTGTTCTCTGCACTGGGGAGTACAAGAGCTCTGGTCTAGTCTTCCTCAGCAGCTGGGTTCACAATTTTCCCTATGAAGAGGATGCTTTGGGTGACTTTGTCAACAATAATCATCAGAAAGGGCCTGTTGAATCTGATGAAAGGAGGAGGAGGAAACTCTGCAGACATTGGTACCGCTTCCATCACTGTCGCTGCAGCAGCCTCTGTGCCGTTCTCGCTAACATCCACCATGGCCTTGTGAATTGCCTGCAAGGGAGGCAAAAATTAAAATCTAGATACAGAAGAAAGAAAAGCAGCTCGGGACAAACTTGCTTGCTTGAACACCGTGAGAAGGTAGTTTTTAAAGGAAAGAACAGAACGAATGTAGAACTGCTGTGAAAAAGGTACTCATCTCCAGCCTTTCCAAGACTAGCAAAGTTTGTCCTGAGTTCAGGGAGACTTTTTGTCAAAACTCTGGCAGAGTCAAGCTTGGCTCCTTCCAGAGACTGAGCAGCATAGAGAACATATATTGTGTTGTTGTTTCTCAGAGTAAGATTTTGTCCTTAGTGTTTAACATAGAAGAAGAAATTTTTCATTTTGCATCAATTTCTGTGTATGCAAAAAAATTCTTTCTACAAAGACAGAATAGTGAAAGGTTTATAGGGTGTTTTTCTGTAACACAGTCCATTGATACAACTTTACAGGGCTTTCTATGGCAGGTATAGCAAATTCATATTTCTGAATTCACATAATCTTATTTCATTGTCTTTGTTCAGCTCTCCATGTTTTATCTTCATTGTCCAGATCGCATCTGAAATTTCCTCCATGAGGTCCTGCTACCCTTCCTCTATTCACTTGTCCAGTATCTATAATCCAGGTGTTTCAACATGTAATAAGGTATTATTCAGTGTGAGGAATCACAAAATTATTAAATAATGTAGGTTGGAAGGACCTCTAGAGGTTGGATGCAACCAACTACCCTACACTGATTCAACTCTGACATAAGATAAGGTTGCTCAGGGTCTCATCAACTCAGGGTTTGAGTGTTTCCTAGGACAGAAATTTCATAGCCTCTCTAAGTAACCCATCCTAGTTTTTGATCACCCTCATGGTGAACTTTTTTACATAATATCTGACGAGAATTTCCCATTTTCTATCTTGTGTGCATTGTATCTTCACAGAATCACAGAATTGTAGGGGTTGGAAGGGATCTTCAGAGATCATCTACTCCAACGCCCTGCCAAAGCAGGTTCACCTGGAGCAGGCTGGACAGGAACGCACCAGGTGGGTTTTGAATCTCTCCAGAGAAGGAGACTCCACACCCTCTCTGGGCAGCCTGTTCCAGTGCTCTGGCACTCTCAGGGGAAAGAAGTTTTTCCTCATGTTGAGATGGAATTTCCTGTGTTCTAGCTTGTGGCTGTTTCCCCTTGTCCTGTCACTGGGCCCCATCCTCTTGACACCCACCCTTCAGATATTTATAAGCATCGATAAGATCCCCTCTCAGTCTTCTCCAGGTTAAGCAGACCCAGGTGTCTCAGCCTTTCCTCGTCAGAGAGGCGCTCCATTCCCTTGATCATCTTTGTAGCCCTTCACTGGTCTCTTTCCAGTAATTCCCTGTCCTTCTTGAACTGGGGGGCCCAGAACTGGACACAGTACTCCAGATGTGGCCTCACCAGGGCGGAGTAGAGGGGAAGAATGACCTCCCTCAACCTGCTGGCCACATTCTTTTTAATGCACCCCAGGAGAACATTGGCCTTCTTGGCCACAAGGGCACATTGCTGCCTCATTGTCAACTTGTTGTCCATCAGGACTCCCAGGTCTCTCTCTCCAGCAGGTCATCCCCTAACCTGTACCGGTGCATGGGGTTATTCCTCCCGAGATGCAGGACCCTTCACTTGCCCTTGTCCTATCACTGTGCAGCTGCAAGAAGGGTCTGGGTCCATCTTCTCTGCACCCTCCTAATAGGTATCTGCAGCCAGCACCAAGAACCCCTCTTCACCTTCCCTTCTCCTGGCTGAACAACTGCAGGTCTCCCAGTCTCTCCTCATACATCCTGTGTTCCAGCCACATGCCCATCCTACTAACTCTCCAGTGGACTTGCCCTGCTCCTACGAGGGAGATGTCTACATCTCCCTTGCACTGGGAAGCCCCAAACTGGATGTTCACTACTCCAGAGGTGGTCTCAAAAGTGCAGAATAGGAAGAAAGGATCACTTCCCTCATGACACAAGACATATATTCCGTGGGACACTAGGAAAATCACTTCGCTTATCTGTGTGTCAGTTTCCTGTTTGTGAAATGGGGCTGTCCCTGTCCCACAAATCTGTTGTCCATATAAATCCTGAGGTGCTCAGATATGCAGTAATGAAAGCTGTATATATAGGATAAGAATGACTATTCCCAAATTTATGTCATAACTATGAATCTTGCCATGCATTAATTATTTTACAACAGCTTTTTGTGAAATTATTCCAGTTACTCTTTCCAGATCTCTTTTATTCTTTGGAGATTTTCAAGTGAATTTGCAGGATTGCTATACAGTACACAATTTAATATTAAACTGTAGAAACAAGAGACATTTAATGCCTAACCTTTTCCTTCCTTTATTACCACCAATGAACCATGGATGTACTCCAGAAGTGGGATCAGCCTATCTGCAGAGATAAACCTCACATGTAGGCAAGGCAGACAAATCTCTTGATTACCAGCTCTGCATACTTACTTTGGAAACTTTCAGAAGAGCATTTTCTGCCATTCCAGAGAGATCAGCATGGTCACTGAACACATCTGTCACACCCATTTTCTCAAAGAGGCTCTTAACATCATAGAAGCCAGAGATGGAGAATTTTGGAAGGTCCAGGTGGATTTTTCTTTTCAAAAATAAATGAAAAATTTGAGTTTATTATTGCAAGGTCCCTCGATGCAGTAGCTGTTGCAGGTATACACCCATCCCAACCACCCGTGGAGTTAAAGCTTGGCTTTCTAAGATAGTGATAAATCCCTTGCTAGAGAAGCAGAAATCGAGGTACCTGTCCCACCTGCCACAGTCTGATCAGTGGTGCAGGGACAGAGTGCCGGTTTATGAAAGTGATTGGCTAGAAAGTATCATCCAGACTCAAGAAAAAGAAATTGTATTTTCTTTTGAACTGGATCCTTCCTACCCAAGGCAGGGTCCTGAGGGCAATGTACCCCTGTGCAGGATCCTCACAGATGGTAGCACATCCACTGCTGTGACTGTGGGAGCTGAGAAGAGGGTTTCCCTTGGGTATGAAATCACCCAATACCTTGTCTGAGTGAAAGAAACTATGCAGTGTTTGTTCCTCAGAGCTGTGCTTCGCAACTCGTTGTGGCATCTAAGCTTTACCTTGCCTATGACCTGACCAATATTTAAACAAAGCAGCAGTCAAAAGATTACCTTTTTGTGAATGAGTGCATCCAGTTAGACACTGTTTCTTTTAGCAAAGCGTCCTCCACCTGCTTCATTGTCCCTTCATCAGGCAGAACAAACAATGCGACAGCATTTCCTTTGTATGGAATTTCTACTACCCAGCAAGATATCTTCTCATCCCTATGGATATTAAAGGGTTTGCTTTGATGCATCATTTTGACCTTAACAGAATTCTTGGCATCCAAGAAGAAGTCATCATCTCTGGTGGACAAATTGTTGAAAGGTTTCTCCCAGTAACCTTTTGACAAAGGAATGAGTATAGAATTGAATAAACTGAAAAATAGACTAATATAGGCATGTCACATCATTAGTTGATGCTTAAAATTCTGTATTTGAACTGTAAAGGCAACAACAAGCCTACCTCAGTTTAAGGATGCTTGTTCCCTGGCCATTAAAAGAAGCTTTGCATCATTTCAATGGTTCTAATAAAAATTAAAAAAAAAAAAAATTGAGGCTGAGGGTTGTCATGGAAAAGACCCGAGCCTGTGCCTGCTAAGGCAATGGTAAAACTTCCACAGATTCTCACTATACAGGCTCCAGGCTTATTCCTTTCACACAAGTGTCATCCGTGTTTGACCTTGTCCTACACAGCCAAACACCTTTGCCTTTCAACAAATGATCATAAGTTCCCAAGCTCATCCCTTCTGAATATTTTCAGCTCTGAATCTGGCTTAAAATTGATACGACATTGATCAGTATTTCTACAGGTTCTTTTTTATTCTTTCTTTCTTTTTTTTTTCTTTTACTCATACGGAAAATGATTCTGCATACCTGGCTTTCAAATATTTCTTTATGTCATTTAAAAGTAGAACGACGTATTTTAAATTAGGTGATAGAATAGGTTCACAGTGTGAAAAAAGTTACATTTCTTAGATTTGGGTAAGATTTCCAGAGCCCATGTGTATAACTTCTACCAACATTTGTCACTCACCTTTAAAGAAAATGTAGTTAACCAAAACCATCACAGTTTCTGGATCAAGACTCTTGAGTAATCCAGCAATTTTCCTATGGGTTTTTGTTTCTATGTAGTTATTGATTTCCTTTATAGCCTCTGGAGAATTCTGGAAGTTACTAGAAATAGCTTCAGAATAATAAAAATTTGTGACATCATCCAAAAATTTTTGGAGGAGTTTCAGTCGATCGTCTATGAACAGGGCATTGCCCATGCTCAACTGGACTTCTCGGTGAGGGTCGTTCACCAGTTGGAGGACACGCTGAAATCCCTCATGGATCTCCTGCTCCTCCAGCTCTGTGAGGTTGAAGGCGAGGCCTTTGTGCAGCTGATCGAGTGTGTTTGATCTGGCCCCCAGGGAGAGCATTGCAAAGGCAGTGGAGATGCTCAAAGGAGAGAAGAAAATGTTGCTGTTGCCCACCTCCTCTCTGACATGCTTGTAAAACCTAAATGCAAAGTCATAATTGCTGGGGGCTGTCTTGATATGAGGCGAATTTTCACCTTCAGCCTGGGACTGGTCTTCTGGGGAATGGGGTGATTTTTGTTCCTGCTGTTGAGCATTGAGGTTGGACCCATGTTGACCCTGGACTTGAAGTGCAAGAAGCAACAAAAACAAATACAATGCAGACTTCATTTTCCTTCTGAACAGTTCTGTTAAGAAATAATAGAGCAACTTTTAGATCTCGAGAATTTTATCTTTCCTGCATAAAAACAGTTTTTGTATTCTAGATACTAGATTTTATTCTAGATTGTATAGATCTAGAACACTAGATTGTATTATAGATTCTAGATTTCCAGATGTCGGTCTTTAGGATTACTGCTGTATTTAGAAATACTCTTCTACATGGCTGGATATCCGATTTCTAGTCGGTTCTATCAGTTTCTGACCAATGAACAAAGGAATGAAGATATTAATGTGACATCGCCAGGAAAGAATCGATGTTGTGTAAGCTTTTGTGAGGTATTATGCCTGAAATAGTTCTTGCCTCTGACCAGCATGGCCTCATTGCACTCCTAAGTGCCTTTGGGCATGTGGCTGAGTTCACCTATTGGCCCCCATGTATTTGGTAGGTACTTTGGAAGAGGGACTGACTTTTGCTGATATGTTTCTGTACTACCCATGGTCTTGTTATGACTTCGGTTTTCAAGCACTGCAGTGATACAGAGATAATGTCAGTTATAGCTGTGAATAAAATCCATCTAAACGCTCACCCCTTAAACTGTTTATATCTTTCTGCTTCTTGCATAGCAGCTCTGAATTCAAGAACTATGTTATTTCAAAACATTATCTTAAACGTTGCAGCAAATTGAGGATAAATCGAGAAAGTTTATTGACTCTCTCTCTTGTGCATGAACTATACATAGGTTGCGAAGTCCAAGACTCAAGGGCTTAGGAAAAGCTGCAGTGGAATCCCTTGCTGTGTATGAGCAATTCGATGACTTTTCCTCTTCCTTTAACTGACATAAACAAATTCTACATAATCCCACAGTCTCTCTTTTGCCCTTTTCAGGGGAAGGACCACAAAATATAGTGGAGAAGAATGTTCTCCATAGGGTGCCTCACCTAAATTATCTCAAATAACAGAAACTCAAAAACACGAAGTAGGCAGCGGCCTGCAGGAAAATAGAGACAATCTGAATGTTGTTCATAGCAGCTGTGTACTTATTCTGGAACATGGGATTCTGCCTCAGGCTGTGTGTCTAATGCCAGGTTTAGGTCTTACATCAAACTTTTCATAGGGAGTTGTTAATTCTTGGTCCCCCCTTTTCTGTCTGGCCGGTATGAAACACTGGAGATAGAAGCTGTGGAAGTGCTGAGTATGGGAGCTAAATGTCCCGTTATCCCATGGGAGTAATGGGATATTACACACCCAGCATGTCTAAAATGATGGATAAAAACATTGACGCTGAAAACAGAAAGGCATTCTAAATGGAGGTGATTAATTTTAGTCTGGTTTGTACTCTTTCCATCATTCCCCATATCTGCTTTTGAGAGAGACTAATTTCTCTTCCAGGCCACTTGGCTGCAAGTAGCCTGGTGGCAAGCACACTGGAGGTACAGGGACGCTACTCTCATTAGCCCTGCATCAGCCTGGAGTAGTCAGGACGTTGCCTAAATTTACTCCTCTGGGAGCTGAGACAAGGTTTTTTTCTTCACCTTGGGTGAAGAACAAATTGAGTGAATTGAGTGCTGAACGCTCATTTTGGAACTCAACTCCCAGTCATTATGCCACTATAGCTAGGAGATGGATCACTGACTGAATCCTGCTTCCAACATTTAGAACATGCTTCCAGAAGCTAAAATAATTTCCAATTACTGTACAAATTAAATTCATCTCAGAAATTAATACTGTGCAATAAATGGCAGAGATCACAGACAACATGAATTCAAAGACTTCTAAGAAAGTATAGTATGCTACTTACAGTGCTGGACTTCTCTTTCACAGTGCTTTCCTATTCTTCATTTTGCTGGGTGGTATTAAGTTAATGTCCACTGGTAAATATTAAACAGAACAAATAAGATTTATTTGCAAAGCAAAGACTGAGTAAGCTATTTTTTTATGGACATCAAACATTATAAATCTCTTTTCCCGTCATAACAGGCAGAAGGATGCCAGCACCTAGGGCTCTGAGGGGAGAGAAAGGGCAGGGACCTTGCTACTCTTGGGCTTGAACCAAACTGTGGACAAGAGAGCTTTGCATGGCAGTCTGGCATAACCATGGTAAATGAGCTTTAGAAAGCAGAATATTAGAAGAACTGGAAACCTAAGGTAGGGCCAAAGCAATGTCTGTTTACAAAAAGGATGCTGTGTCCCACTAACTCTCTGCGTGGGATATCCTGATGCAAGGATGCCATGTCAGCAAGTACCCAAGGGGGCAGCAAGTTTGTTCAGGAATAGCTCAGTATCTCTATGTTGGCCTGCAATGCACACTGCAGGTATGCCCTAACTGGCATTATCTGAAGGGCTCATTAAATTATTAGATAAAGGATAGTTGGGGGTACTTGTTATCTTTTTGAGAGGCCTTTGAAGAGTATTTTAGAAACTACTAAAGTGAAAAGCAAAGTATTAGCATGACTTGAAAAATAGCCAAAATAAGAAAACAGATGGAAGAATTAAATGGGCAATTTTTACCATAGCGAAATGTTAGCTGGGGAGAAGAGAGGACATCTCCTTAACGCCGTGCTACGTACACATAAGATATGCATTATGTATATACATACTATATGTGACTTACACTGGGATGCTTCTCAGAAGGAGCTGAGAGAAACAGGCACTACTTAGCTATTTAGAAGGTTATTTAAGGATCAGATGTGTGCCACTCATCCTAATTAGCAATGACTAATTATTTCCATTTAATGTACATGATTTTGCCCCAGGTAAATCTACAACTTATCTACACATAGGAATCTACCCACCATAGTTATTTCTATGTAACTAGCGTCTCTTAGAGGCAGAGCTGGTTGGAACCTATGTCCGCAGAGAGGTTTTTTTTCATGATGTGTCAAGTACCCAGAAAGTTTATTGCAGTATTATGTATAATCACCACGGTTCAGCAGGAGTAAGTATGCTGTTGCTTAACTAGCAAAGACAAGCTATTTTTCTCAAGTCTAGGCCTGCCTACATAGATTGCATGAATCTTTCAGCCCAGCCCTAATGCTTGGCTAACTGACTGAAGGATGCTACTGTTTTCAGGGAGGAACTGCTGGGAATAGCAGAGCTGCTTCTGTGATTCCTCTATTCTCTCCTGGGACATGCAGCAGCACTCAGTGTGTCAGGGAAAGAGTGGAAAGTTGCTGCTGTCCCTGCTCATCACTCCCAGGCACCACCTTCTCTGACCCTGGGCCAAATCTCTTCCTAGGCAAGGTTAAGACCAGCAGTTACATCAGACCCGCAAATGACCATTTTCAAAGCAATCGGCTTCTCAGCAATTCCAGATAGATCAGCCTGGTGAATGAGTGCATCAGTCACACCTAGTCTTTTGAAAATCTCCCTTAGGTCATAGGTGCCAGAAATAGAGACTCTAGGAAAACACCAGTTTCTCCTGTTGAATGCAGTGGAAAATGAGGATGAATCACCCACACATGGGTATCACCAGCAAACCTGCCAGATGGCAGCATCTGTGAGAATCTTGGGATGGGAAAGCAGTTTGTTACTTCTCTGCACATTCCTGTTGGTGTAAATGGCTGTGTCCTCAGAACAGATGTCACACTGGGAAATGTGAGGCTAGACTGGAAATTTTGTGCAGAGTTTTTCAAGAAGAAGATCCATCCAGGGGAATTTCACAGGGGAGGGTATGGAGCTCTTAAATCCTGCTCGATACGCAGTGGCTGGGACAGAGGGACTCCTGCTCCAGCATCCAGCGGAGTCATATAAAGGTTTGACAGACATGCTTTTCCCATTGTCCTGATAATGGTCTATATAGAAGGCATTAAGGAATAATTTAATTATCTCTTTCCCTACTGTCTGCCAGTGACTCTGCTCAGTTATGCAATGTGTCTTGGTTCCTCCTTACAGGAGCAGTTTCATCTCATATCATTAACTTACTCTTGTCGCTGCTTGGTCATCAGATTATTACATGCTAGCTTTGCAAGTTATATTCCTGGGTATTCCTGGGCAAAGGATTTCTGGCCGTGGAAACAAAACCTCAGCAAGATGATAAGGATTGAGTAAGAGAAATGTGCACTTTGCATGCTAAATCCTCATGCAGCCATTTCTTGTTGCCTTATAAAGATGTAACACTCAAGGTCTATGTGCAAAAGTTCATCTAAATAAACCTCTTGACATAAATAACTCTATTAAAACCAGGAGACTGGCAAATTGCAAAATTGCTGTAACTAGAATAAAAATAAGTCCTTTCTGTATTTTTATCTGTTTCTGTAAAGGGCATCCCAACTGTAGTCTCCGTGTCTTACATATATTCATCCCTTTCTGCTCGAATAAGGAAAGTTTTTCTGGCTCCATTTCAAAAAACAGCACAACTGACAGAAAGAAAAAAAGCTGAAGGCTAAGCAAAAAGTCTGTGATAGAACTGGGAATAAAAACTAGACATTTTCTACTTTGTTTTCAGCTTCTTTCACCAATGCAATAGGAATCTCGGAACTAAAATTTCATATAAGCTCATAGTTTGCTAGGTGAAAGCTGTATAAACAGGATCAAATAATCTTATTATTTTTTTCTGTATTATATCTGAGAAGGAAATAAAGTTCTTTCATCACCAGGGTGTGATTCCATTTCTCATAACAGACATTCACCTCAGATGATCACTTTCATCAGTCTGCAGAAAACAATATTTTAAGTCTTCTGCTTTGTCTGTACCTAATCTCCTAGCACTGAAAGAAAATGTGTTTCCAAGAGCATACAGGCATTTAAGACCTGATGTGAATTCTGTTGGAGTCAATCAGCCAGAACTTTAATGTTCAAGGTAAGTAATCTCTCACTGAGAGCTCATCTCAGGTTTTACTGATATATAGTCTGTAAAGTTGCCAGATGAAGGCATTGGAATTGTAGACCTGCTTGACACTGCCATGGTTTTTCAAAACTAGTTGTTATATGTGGGGCTTTGTTAAATCACTAGAATAAAAAAGGGGAAAAAATAAGTAATGGTAGATAGACTGCAAGACCAGAATTTTGCTCTCAAATTGAATTGTAACTTCAATTTCTTTTCCCAAAAGATACATCAGGCTCCAGCAGTTAAGAGTAGAGACCAAAAACTTTATTTAAGTATAATGGTACAAAAACTTAGAGACGGCATGTATAACTCCCAGAATTAAAATAAATGACAGAAAAAGAATGTGGTGGGTCCTCCCGAGTGTCGGTGAGGTTAAAGGCCAGCCCTTCCAGCACCTGAGCCTGGCTGGTTGCTCTAGAGTCCAGGGCCGGCAGGGCAAAGGCAGAAGAGATGCTGACCAGGGAGATGAAAACGCTCTTGCCAGGTTCTTGGGCAGTCACTTGCCTGTAAAACTGGAAGGAAAAGTCCATGTTGCTGGGGACTATCCATTGGCAGGACCCAAAAGAATTTCCTCATGGGGATGCTGCTCCTGCAGCGCTCAATTTTCTTATTCTGCTTGTGGCCACAGGACTGTTGATAGTCAGGGACAACAGGCTCAAGCGCAGCAAAGTTGCATTGCACAGTCATGGGTAAAGAAAAAGTAAAGACAATTCAATGTTTCTTGATCTAATTGTAAATAGATTTCATATCTGGATACCATGCCAGAAACAACTCCTAAATTCACCCATCTGGCCCTTTGAGAACTTCTGTAGTTATTACTTTATCAGGTTATAGCAACATTTGTCTTTCTGATCTGTCAGTAAAACCATTTCTAAAAAAATTTAGCCATCAAAAAATATGAGTTTCCTTTTGGTCTGGCACTGTCAATGAGAATGAATTGATCACTGGGGATCTGGTCACATCTCTCTGATTCGGCACTAGTTTGGCAGTGGTATTACTGCAGTCATGGTCTGCTTTATTTAACGTCACTGTCAGATTCGAGGAGTGGGGAGCTGTGCACTTCATCACCTCCATCTCTGGCTGCCTCTGTGCAGCCATTGGAAGGAGAGCTACGTGATGGATGCTGAGTCTTTCTCAACGGGAAGATTCAGCTGCCAAGGGAGACTCTCCAACAGCCTTTTCCTGCCAGCTAATTCCAGTTTGCAGAGTCAGGGCAGCACCCAGCAAGCAGCTTGCATAATTGCCAAAAAACTTTCAGGTCCCTGAACCAGTGTCAGACTTTCTGGTTCATAACAAAACTCTCGGTTTCAATATTTTTAAGGGGGGGAGGGGACATGGATGATGGACTGTGGCTATGCCTCCACAGTCAGTTGTATCACATTTTAAACTGTATTTAAGTTCATTTATATATACATTATATATATGTAATAGAATTAAATTTGCATATTTTGCACTTCATCATAGTTTCTATGTGCTCAGCTGTGAAGTGTTTCAGGTATCTGCATCATCAAAGCATTGCTGTATCATCTGAGGACCAGCATAAATCCTTAATGAGGAGCAGCCTTTTGAAAATAAGCATGCACAGTTACTGCTGGCAGCAAATGCACAGGGCTGGTCAGAAGAAACCATCAAAACACATCCATGGGAAATACATGGGAGTCTCAAAGTTTGTGACTTGCAGTAATTTTGAAGGGGTTTTCCTGAACTGCCTAATCTTATTCCACAGAAGGACAAAGGGTCTCCAGTTCCCTCATTTTTGTGAATTAGCTGGTGAAGGCTTATCAGCATGACCTGGAACTTAGCGTCATTCAAAAAAGGCAGATCGCCAGCAGAGGGGGAGCTTATAGGGCTGAATGATAGAGGGAGAGTTTCCCACCCTCAATCGGTCACTCAGGCTCCATTTGTACCAGGTCTGTCCATCAGCCTGCAGTTACTCATATTCTTACATTTTTAGTAGAGTTTCAGACACAGGTATCACTCATGTCATCTACAATTCTTCCAAACAAGTGCTAAACATGTTTTTGGAGTTAGCCCAGGCCAGGGTATATTTCCAATAAGCAGCCCAGATGTCTTGCAGGGGCAGAGTTAAGCAACACGGATATGACAGTTGACCTCATGGCTAGAGAATAGGCCTTGGAGCACTTTATTTACTAGCATAGATGTAAACTCTGGGGATATAATTAATCTCAATGTTTGTTTTACCCCTTCCAGGTATTCATACCCTATCCCTTCTGAACTTCTATTTGCTGATGAAACAAAAGATTAAATCTATAAAGCAATGCCAGTAACACCTTTTGTGTGCCTAGCCAACTGAAATATTTCCCAGCTCTGATTTAGCAGCCCCATGGGATGCTTGTGGGGAGTTTGTTACCTTAAAGGGGGACTTACATAAGCCAACACAATATGGGTGGATGCCATCAGATGTGACTGTTGTAAAGGAGAGTCTGGCAAAAGACTTTTCCTTCAAAGGAGGTGCCTCGGCCTGGTCTGAAAGTGACGATGTCCCCCAACATGTGATTTGAAGCTATGCCTTCCTTTTCCTAGAAGCCCTACCAATGTCACAAGATATCATTGCTTCACCCACCACCCACTCAACGGCATAGTTTGCAGAGAATTCATTAGGATTTATAGGCCAAACCCGTTCTCCATCCAGGGAAGGGCAAAACTGGATTTCCATCTTCCAGGCAAATATCATTACCAGCACCCCAGGTTTAATGCTAACTCTCCTTTCATAGGGGTCAGCATGACCAGCCTGGAGTTTAGGAGGTATGGGATTGTCTGCCTTCAGGAAAGGGATCTGAACATTAATATTGCTGAACATCCTGTAGCCAAGGCAAATGCTGTCACTGCACAGACTGGTGTGGGCAGGTAAAAGTTGCCTTGGAGACAATCACAGAATCACAGAGTCACAGAGTCACAGAATGTTCGGGTTGGAAGGGACCTTTAAAGGTCTTCTAGTCCAACCCCCCTGCCATGAGCAGAGACATCTACAACCAGATCAGGTTGCTCAGAGAGAGGCTGGACTCTACAGAGTAGCTCCTTCTCATGTAATAATTGCTCTAACGTCAAATTGACCTCGTGACCTTATAGTGATTTAAAAAATTAAACTCTTGATCACGTAACCCAGAATATATTAAGAAATTGAATGAGGTTCAACACACTGAGGAGAGTCTGGTTTTTTTTTTAATGTAAGTCTATGCTGTTGTACCCCTGAGCAGTGTTAAATACATTTGTCACTGTTAAACATCTGCTGTTGATCCCACAGGAAGTGACAGGGAGGGAGTCATGTTGACACCACACCAGACTGGCTGTGTTTCTGTCTGCACACGTCCCTTTTCTTGGTGCTCCAGATCCTCACAAGCGCCAAGCCTTGGCTCTGGATTTTGACACTGCCTTGGACCTATAAGGCTGTGTTAGGAGAAAGATGTCAAATTGGCACAGACAGCCTCAGAGAGGCGAGCAATCATTTTCTCATGGAAATACAACACACCTTTTTCCTTCAGTGACAGTCATGGGGAAGAGAAGAACTAAGATACCCCTGAGTGAACTGCATTTATATTTTAAATTTCCATTCGTCGGCCCTCCAGCAGCAGGACCTGGTGAGAGCTGGCAGCAGCTGGAGCAAACCTCAGCATTTTCTTTCCTTCTTACCCACAAGTCAGGAGTGGCATCTGTTCAATCTTTATTTACTTAAAATGCTTTAAACTGACTCTCTCAGCTGGATACTTGCCTTTCAGGGATGGCACACACTGGTCATTAAAAGGCTGATTTATAAAATTCTTCATAATTCATGAATAGTTGTATCTTAGTGGTTAATTTCTACTGGAGAAGGAAGCAAGAACAGTGTTTTTAAGGATGACCACACTCTTGCCTCATTTCTCTGGAAAAAGAAAATTGTTAGTAACTGTTTTGATATAATTTTTAATCCCATTGAACTACAATTGCATGAAGAATGCAATTCAAATCAATAAAACCATCCACTGACCAGTCATTTTTCAGTTGGGTTTACAATTTTTCCCATGAAGAGGATGCTTTGGGTGTATTGATCAACAATCAACAACAAAAATGGACGGCTGAACTTAATAACAGGAGGAACAGAATGAGGAAGAAAATCTGTGCTAGTGACTGCTGCAGCCTCTGTGCCGTTCTCGTGAATCTTCAGCAGGGCCTTGTGAGCAGCCTACAACGAAATACAGCAAGAATTAATGTATGTGGATGACGGGATGTGAAATGATAAAAAATAGCACTAAGTTAATTCAGCTACTGCCTTTGACAAAAATTGCTGGCAGGCCAGGAACCGGGAAGAAGGCCACTGTAGCCTGTGGTGGGTTTTTTAGCAATGTTGTCTCAATAAGCAAGTATTCTCACATTCAGAGTTCCTCCACACAAGTGTATCCAACACAGACTTTAGGGATGCACACCTCCTGGAATTAGTTGCAAATGGGATATTCAAGCAAGCTCAAAAGGAATGACAATGTCAGAGGGAAGAGAAGTTGGGCTCCAGCACTGCTCTGTATGTACCCCTAATAGCACATGCATTACAGTTCAGTCAGTAGAAATTCAACTTTGATACCAATTTTTTTTTTTAATTATTGTTGGGCATTTTTAATCTTTTTGTTTTACTAGCCCCAACATGATAGAACATTGCAATTGCTGCTTTCAGAATGGCTGTAAGAGTGCTAGCCTTTCTCCTCACTTTTTCTGTTTCTCTTCACATTATTTTCAGGAAATGGGATGTTTTCCTCAAGTTTGGTCCATCTTACATGATCGGCACTCATTGGGGCCTTCAATGGCAGCAGAAGTTTTAAAATCCTTTAAAATTATAGAATGCACATGTTAGAAGGCGGCCACTTTTTCTGCTACATATGCTGATGCAAGGCATCCCCAACACAGATATCCACGGACACTTCTTTCACATGCAGAAACTGGGCTGTGTTCAGTTTCTGGGGCAAATGCTACACCCTTCCCAACCTTTGTGGGGCAGATTTGATACAGTAGCCTTATCTCTAGACCTTGGAAAAGTCTGAGAGAGTTTAAAGTTACTTTATCAGCTAAGTTTTAGTTCAGAGTATCAGCCAGCCCTAGCAATAAGTGAAATTCCACAATTTGGGTTAGGGCAAGACAATTGGGTATTGAGGAGTCCACAGACCACTGCTTCTGCTGACAAACTTACTTTTGAAACCTTCACCTCAGGCTTTCCTGTGATTCCAGACAGATCAGCCCGGTCAGAAAACACATCAGTTACACCTAGATTCATGAACATCTTCTTTAAGTCATAGTTGCCCAAAATCGATAGTTTTGGAATACGCAGTTCTATCCTCCTGTTAATTCAAAAGAAAGCTGTGATAGTTATCGCAGTCAAAGCATGCCTTTGAAGATCCCAAGACTCCCAGCTTGCTGGTTGTTCTTCTGTGCTAAAATGTCAGTCTTCTCATCTGAAAAAGATGGCAACAAAAAGAAGATGGGAAGACAATTGTGTGGAGGATGGGAAAGGAGAGCAACAACCGTTGGGCTTTCTTGTATGATTCTGCAACACAGTCTCTTGATGGGAGAGCAAGGAGCAGAGGTGCCAGCATTTCTGGGACTAAGTTTGCGTTCTCTTTCTAGCCTTGAAGGTTTTTGTTTTGCAATTCACACCCCCTTCCCTCTGAGGGATTTGATTGCTATGTTGTGGAATTACCACTCTTAACACATTGTGCTTGAGACAAGGCAAAGAAAGACACTTAACATCAACTAGAAAATGTCTGTGTGGGAAAAACTAAATTTCCCAGCTCATAGATCTCTTCTCTCATCACAAGGCAATGCTGATTCTGATTTTTGCTGAAAGTATCAAATCATCAAACTATTTGGTTCCTTTATACCTATTCCATTGCTTAAATCTCCAATCAGCAGCAAAGGCTAGTAACTGTAAAACCTGATCACAGTATTCAGACTTTGGGTTCTGACTACCTTGAATCATCAAATCAGAATTCTGTATTTACCGTCTTTCAAGTGATTTTTCCCATTTAGCCACAGTGTCTTTGGTCAGGGCAGCTTCCAACTGTTTCATTTTTCCTTCGTTGGGCAGGATAAACAAGGCTGCAACATCTCCCTTGTAAGGAATCTGCACCACCTCGCAAGACAGCTTCCTGTCAGAGTATGCTTTATAAAATCCATCTCGAGTCATCATCTTCACTTCAACTGAGGTCTTCACATTCACATGGAAATAATCCTTGTGAGTCCCCTTAATATTGAAAGGATTTACCCAGTAGGCTTAAAACCAAAAGAGAAAGAACGCAATCAAATGCTTATTTCAAGGAGTATATATTAATATAGTCCAGACTAATGTACACCAGATAAACCCTTATCTGAAGATTTACACTCATATTTGAAGATCAAAGGTATTCCAGGTTTATTAATGATCTTGTTCACTGTCATCTTTGTTGTACTTTGTTCAGTAACAACTAAATATTGCAGGCTAAATTTCATATGGACTTGTACAACACCTTTCTAAGTCAGATAAATTAAATGAAGTAACTTCATCATATTACCTTACACTTTATTTGAAGAAAATGAAAGCTGACCAGGATCCAAATAGTTACATTTTAGTTTCAGAATATTTCTTGTAAAGCAAGTTCCACAGCAGATGTCTGCCTTTTAAAAGGTAGCATATTAAGCTCCTTCCATGCTTTCTCATATGTTCTTCATCTTGTAGCACTAAGGAAAATCTTACATGGAAGAACAACCCAAACTTTTAGGCCTGATCATAACTGCATTACAGTAAATGGAATAGGGCTTCAAGGGCTTTAAGCTTCAGAATGGTTTTCTCTTGATGTTTACTCAACTGGATTTTCTATGATATTTTATTTTGTATTAAATCAGGTCACTCACTAAACATACACAGGGGTCACAGCTTGCCATTTTTTAAGTATGTATGTTCTCTTTTTTTTTAATATTGAATAGAAATAAAATAAAATTGAAAAATAAATAACAGAACGTAAACTCCATAATACTCTGATTACTTTATAAGTTGGTGCTTTCCTCCCTGGCCTACCAGTAAAAAGAATATACTCCAGTATCATAAAGAAGTGCCTCAGACTAGGGCACCTGAGGCTAGGGTACCCAAATTTAATAAAGTCCTTGAAATAAAATCTGCATTGCTGAAAGTTCACCTATTTCTAAACATGCCTTCCTGGGTGGTAAAATCCATGTATGTCCTGCATGCTGCTACAAATGGATATAACATTTAAGAGGAAGTTAATCGTTGTGAAAGCAGTGCATTTGCAAGTACCTCTTGGGATACGAATAATGTCATGACAAGCTGTAGAGCATTTAGACTCCAACTCCAGAGATACCTACCCATTTAATAGGCATAGACTGTAAGTAAATTAAAGTGTTTGGCAATTTTTGTTAATCTCCATCTTTGGAATTTATTTTCCTACTTCATGTAGCATGTGAAAATGTAATTTTTTAAATAATAAGTACATAAAGTCTGACAGAAAAATTTACAAAGGTGTGAATCTGTTGTGTTCTGGCAATTCCCTAAAACTTGAATATTGCAAAAAAATTAACTTTTATGCTTGGGAGCCTAAACATATGCTAGAAAAATTTAGATGTGGAAGAGGTTTCAAAGCATGAGAACTCTCAATGTTCCTTATCATAATAGTCTAATCTTAACACTGGCCTTTCTTTTAAAAATAATTCAGAAATAATCTGGGGCATTTCTTTTCGTGCAGGTGAAACTGAGTTACTGCAGTAAGTAACACCTATGTAACTTACCTTTGAAATAAATGTAGTTAACCATTACCATTAGAGTGTTTGAATCAAGGTCTTCAAGTATTTGGTTTATATTCCCATGGGTTTTGTTCTTTATATGATCATTGATCTCTTTTTTAGCTTCAGTGGAATTCTGGAAGTTACTAGAAACAACTTTTCCTTTGTACAGTTTTTTGATGTCCTTCAGAAATGTTTTCCGTGGCTTCAGGTGTTTGTCCATGAACAGGGCATTCCCCATGCTCAGTTGCACCTGGCTGCTGGGGCGGTTCAGCAAGAGGAGGAGGTGACGAAAGCCGTTGTGTATCTCCTCCTCCCGGGTGTCGGTGAGGTTAAAGGCCAGCCCTTCCAGCACCTGAGCCTGGCTGGTGGCTCTGGAGCCCAGGGCCAGCAGGGCAAAGGCAGCAGAGATGCTGACTGGGGAGAAGAAAATGTTCTTGCCAGCTTCCTGGGTGGTTGCTTGCCTGTAAAACTGGAAGGCAAAGTCTGCGTTGCTGGAGACTATGTGTCGGCAGGACTCCAGAGGATCTCCCTCATGGGGATGCAGCTCCTGGGGATCAGTTGCCTCGGGCTTGTCATTGTGGTGGTCAGTCTGGGTCAGGCTATGGACAGTGAGGTGAAGCATGGCCACCAGCAAGCACAGCGGGAGGGTGGCCTTCATCATCCTTTGCAGCTACTGTGTGGTCAAAGAATGAAATGGGCTTGACTGCCGGAGGTCAGCTGTGTCAACATCTTATCTTTTATTTCCATCTGCTACTACCTTCAATGGCTATCTGGTAATCTCTGTTATCTCCTGACCTGCTCCTTTACTATGGAAGCGTTTTTTAAGTCCTTGTGCTTCTAAGTTTTTCTGTAATTCCTACCCATTGCTGCCTACTTCAGTTCCTCTTTACTCCAGCTATGAAAGTCCCTTGTTACTAAAGAAACATGTGAGCATTAAAGAAAAATAAGACCAAGAAGGAGAGAACAAGTGAAAAGTCTTTTTCTTTTTTTTTTTTTGCCTCTGTGGAAATCTGGTCTACGGTGAGGCAGCTCATCAGGAACAATTCTTGAACCTTTTATGTTTATCTCTAAGAACTCTCAGGTTTATTATGCTATTAGTTATTGAATGAGGCTTATGTCAAATGACAGTGCTATTCTTTCTCTCATTCCTGACTCATTTTAATATACAAAGTGACTAATCACATGAGAGCTGGTAAAAATTTTCTGCTTCAGTACCTGATTAGACCAGAATATGTTGCTTTATTTTAAACTACTGCTCATATGACACGTCTTCCAGATGGATTCCTCTCCATGTGTACCCCCAACCATCCTGGCCATGGGAGGGCGAGGTGACTGGTGTGGGCTTAGCCCCTCCTGTCTTTCCAAACTTTGTATTGGCGGGAAAGCCCCTTTTTGTAAGGCAAATAGCCCTGTGGCCAGAGTAGCGCTCAGCAAAGAGCCTGAATTGTGGCACCTTGGCCGTTTCTGATAACTGTGACCATTTCTTTTGTTTGTTTGTTTATTTATTTATTTATTGCTTTTTATTTTGCAGGTTAGACCAAGAACATGTTGGGATGATTTGTAGTGTCTAGGATGTTTAACCTGGCAGAAAACAGGTAAGAGTTATTCCAATTGTACTAATGTACTAATTGTACTAATGACTAGAAAAGCAACACCTAATGTCCTACTTGAAGCGGACCAGCTTCAGGGAAGATCACTTGAGTTACCCGCTCAGCCCCATTCAATGGCAAAGGGACTCAGAGAGAAGGGTTCAGCAGAGCAGGAGATGTTTATTGGGATTTCCCCCACCCTGTGTCAGCACTCTGACCACTAAGACTTGGGTGAAAAGGAGCCAGCTTGTCTTTCTGCAGCTTTGCTCTGTGAGATCTGAGGAAATCTGGACTTACAGGGTAGGTTGGCATAGAAAAATCAATATTTGTGAATCCTGTCTGGACTGTGTTGGTGTACATAAGACAGCTCATTCACCTCCATTTCAGTTATCTGGTTGTAAGGTTTAGGGAATGTTAGTAATGATAAAAAATAAGATTGACAGTTGGGAAGTCAGAATACTTCCCCCTTGTTAATGAAACAGCTTTCTAGATTTCTTCTAGGTGTGAAAGAGCTATTTGGGATAAATATTCAGAGCAGAGTTATGCTCTGTGGAACTGCTATAACATATCCCCACAATTTGCTGTTTAATATTTCTTGAAATTAATTTCTGCTGTCGTTTGAGTGCTTAGAAACCAGGTTTCACCCTTGAAAGCAAATGTGCTTCATGACTCACTAGCTAAATGCCACACAGCTGCATCAAAATTGTTAAGGTAAAGATAACTGAGTACTTACATTACATTCAGAAGGATCTTGCTCTCGTACTGGTTGTGCTGTTTCTTGCTGCTTTACTCACACTCCTGTTTTCCTCTGTTAAACATTACATGGCTTCAAATACATATTACCTAGAAGGACAAAGCTGAATGCTGATGAAGCTAGTTTTCTTGGACATCGTATGCATGTGTCCACACCTCCCCACTCCAGAGGGCAAAGACCCAGCTGGTCAGTACAGTGGAGTGTTACATCCCAAAGGGTATGCAACTCCTAAGCAAATATTTATTGGAAATGCAATTTTTGTGCCAAGGGCAGCTACTTTGCTCTTTGCTCTATCCACCTCTACCTGAGATGGAGAGAACTGTTCATTTGGAGACACAGAGTTTTGCCCAGCACTAAGCTCTGAAGGCCAGGGCCAGGGTGAGGGAGCTGCAGGGAGCACCGCAAATACAACTGTTGTAATATATATAAACAGAAAACCAAGGCCCAGTCACAAATCTCTCAAAGAATAGCAAATAACAGAAGAGAGAAACCTATTAACATCAACCAATAACAAATCAAGGCAGTCTCAAACAGTAAGTCTCAGCCTTCTTGTAAAGATTTATTTCAATTTCCTGGGATCCTTCCAAAAGACGGTAAGTTCTGTGAAGCTGGCTGACCAGCATTTATGGCCTGGTGAACTGTTTAGATATGTGGTTTGATCAGCCATCCAGGAGAATGCCTGCTCAGTCCCACTGTGCCTCTGCTGCACCTTTCAGGAATTGTTACCGTCTGCTCAGGAAGGGCTGACATGATTCCCTGGATTCTGAAGAGCCAAGGAGCTGTGTAAGTAAAATAGTGCAAGCATGGCTGTTCCCAGTCCCCAGCTCTGCTGTTTTCAGAGGTACTTTATCTACTGGAATCCACAGCCTTGATCATGCATCTAGGTTCCCTGCACAGTATCTATGACCTCAGCTCTTTTCTTTTTTTCTTCTTTTTTTTTTTTTTTTCCAGAATATAGCTGAACTCTGCGTGCTTGTTTTAGCTTTAGACAAAGTTTGCTATTACATACTTTGATTTTGAATTTGCATTTTTTTCTTACTAGAGTATCAATTGCTGCTGTCCCCTGGAGCACCTGCGTAGATCAGGTGAGGCTTGATGGAGCAGACTGGTCTCTTCTGACAGCCACTAAACCACTGCATTTGAATTAAATGAGTGTATAAGCTAGAATGCTTGATTGCACAAATGCAGTCTTTGAGGAAAAAAGAGTGAGATGCTCACAGTGCTCCAAGACAGTCAGGCTGTTGGCTGTTCTGTGCTGCCTCTTTAGTCATACAGCTGAGCAGCGTTAAGCATTTGTGCTTCTGTTAAACATTACATGGATCAAAACAAAATTATCTCAGGATGCAGAAAAATGCTGACGAAACTATTTTCCATGCATATTAGCCATGCAGAGCAGGCAGAAGTCAGTGATCGCAGGGCCAGCTGGCTTTAATATTTGCTGTCCCAAAACATGCATAATTGCCATAGGCAAACACACTTTGGAGAGAAGAGGTCCATGGCCATGAGCAGTTGTTCTACCAGATATATCTTCCTAGCTTATTGCCAGCTCATGACGCAAGTGCTAAAACATCTCCTGAGGTGTGTTATGGCCTTCTTTGGGGCTTTAGCTTCCTGACGGCGCAGCTTAGACACCTGCTGCAACATGCTAGACCAAGCTAACTTTCTGTTCTATGAAAAGCAGAGCAGAAGGGGTAATTAACATGCAACTTGGTAGTTCCCCCAAATTAACTTAGCATCAGTTCAGAATCAGTCCCACACTCAGAGGCTTTCTTTGAGCCTTGGTTTAGTCACATCTGAACCACTCTGTATCACCGGGCCCAGGGCTGTCTTCCTGTCCCATCCACAAAGACGGTATATACATTGCCAAAATTCACCACTGCTTACCCTAGCACCAAACTCTAGCTGAAAGGATGCAGTCGTGGGGGGAGACAGAGGGGGGCTCTAGAGCAGTAGTCGGTGTTAGGTTGAAGAACCTACCTAGAGATATACGTGGTTGCAATCATATTTTTCCATGAATTCCCATTCTTAGAACAGGACTAAGAGGTCTGCTGGGCCCTGGCCTTCAAGTCAGCCGGGAAGGAGGATGCATGGAAGACAGGCCACACTCAACCTGGTGGTGGTTCACGTAGGAATCTTTCCCGGTATTTCTTTTTCCAAAAATATTTGTCTTAGCTCTGTTATCCCATTTGACAGATCCTCCATGCTCATTTATACCATATGGAGATTAATGAGACCTCTAAGTCAGGGGCTTGTTACTCTAATGAGTCTTTAATATAATAATTTGCATAATTTGAGAGGTAGACATATCCATTTCAAACAATGACTATGGAAGTTACAGATGATGAATGGTATTGTCAAATTATCCAGAAGGAATGTAGATCTATGATTCTCATTGAATCTAGATAGAACTGGGGTTCACATGTTAGTCAAGCATAATACAGCAGGATTTCAGTTGCTGACTGCCATAAAAATGGTGACTTTAGGATAACAAATTTTGTATTTCATAGTTTTAAAACGTATTCAAGATTTTCTTTAGTTTTCTTTTAATAGTTACCTGTGTAAAAGCACTCCCAACTAGAGAAGTGCAGTGAGAAACACAACTCGATTATAGAGATGTGCAAAATACTTGTGTTACCATTTTCATATTGCAAAGCCTTGAAGATAATATTTCGGCTCTAGAACCTCAGAAAAGAAAGGATATAATCCCGTTTTATTTCACTCATTAAACCCTCAAAAGGTTCCTGTCCATGTACAGTATTTATTGATTCAGAGAAAAAACACTGAATTTATTTCTGTGTCATGTCGAAAGCAAATTTCTTACACCAGAATGGCTGGAAGCAGATTTTCTAAATCCGTGTTTATGAACCAAACCAAAAATATCTTAATAATCATCCATACTTCACACTTACATTTGGCAGATGCTTAAAAGAAATGTTAAGGTGCTTCATATTTGCTGGCCAAGTCATGTTTTTATCCAGGAGCCCTGCTGTGACTTAATGAGAGTAATTTTATGACTCCAACTTTGAAAACTCTAGTTACGCTAGTGGAAATTTTGTCTATGGAAAAGTCTTACTAGTCCTAGGTAGCTGTTATTTAACCATTTTCTGAGGAGTAATGATCGGCTTAAAGGGGATTTTTTAAAAACAGCAGCCTAAAATCTCACATTAGACATGCAGACACAGGTTCTGGATGCACTAAAATGTCTCTCACTGGCTTCCTTCATTTTTCTCTTTAGCACATTTGCTAAAGAAACACAATTTTGCTCTTAGCTCTAATACAAACACAGTTCGTGTGCAAGGTTGTTCTGATCTGATGTACTGTGTTTATACTTTCATGGGAGACAATCTTGTTGATTTTTGTAATAGATATTAAAGAAAACTCTAGCCTCATGTTTTTCCTTGGTTAGGGCTGCAAGAGTTGGCACATTTCTGTGAACAGTTACACAGTGGCTGTTAAATGAGCCATGCCTAACAAAATAATGAGGTTTAATTAGCCCAACATAATCTGCCAGTTTGCTGCTGGCACACTATTAGTTCGTACAGCTGGCTAGTGGTGCATGTACGCATATGAAATAAAGATCACTCCTTGCAAGTTTTCTTTGTCTTTCCAGTATTGTGTAGCTGAATTCTTGCAATTCCAAGTTGCCCGCTCATACAGACTTTGCTTCCCCCCCTCCAATTTAAAAGCAGGTCTCAGTTAACAAGATTAACACGTTCTTCATTTTGAGTTTTGATAGAGGCTGTTTTCAGGCTAAGCGTTGGCAATGCCTATAAGAAATTCATATTCTAGTCGTTTGGGTATGTCAAAAGATTGGATCACCCAAAACCCCACAATCCGTGGGGGCCAAGCCCCCAAGCTGTACTATCTCCAACATGTACCATTGTGTCAGGGTGCAAAGGGCCCCGAGTGTAGAGCGGGGCTTCTCAAGGCAGCTTTGCCTGCACAGAGATAGTCACAGGTTTAAGTTTACAACATCTTCACTTATACTGGAAAAATGACACCTTTTCTTTTGTTCACATTTTGATGTTCATAGTACAAGTGCAAGATCAGAAATTTGCCTTACCTGGATTTCCAAACCCAAAACTCTAAGCCAAGGTTTCCTCATTTTCTGCTACAGACAGTTTAACCTACAGTCACAATCAATGATGACTGCTGAATGATCAATGAATGATGAATGACAATCAATGACTGCTGAGAACAAGCATTAACCCTGTATTCAGCAGCCCTGGCTAGTGCAGCCTCCCTGCGCTTCCCAGCAAAACTCAGTAGGGCTTTGTGAAGATCCTGCAAAGAAACTGGGCATATTTCATAGGAACAGGGATTGAACAGCAGAAGTGTGAAGGGAAGTCCCTGATGCAGCGACCCCCTGGAGTGACTGCAGCTGAGGAAACCCAGCCCAGGGGCTGGAAATGGACCTAGTGGAGAGCAGAGAACTGGAAATGTCAGGAAGAGACTGAAGCAGAAAAGGGAGAGGTGTGCTGTGCTCCCCTAACAAAAAGCATGCATCCACTCAGTAACAAAATCTTGTTCAAATTCTGTCCAGCTGTGTTGTCCAATGGTTTCTTCCAGCAACCTTATAATCAATCAATATGGCAGAGAAATATTAAAACTTGGAGATCATAACCAAACACTAAAACATTATGTTTCTGAAACTGTCCCTCTGTGCAACATATTTTAGTTTTAAAGAAAACATAGTCAACAAGTGTGCCAGTGCGTTTTCCCCACAGGTTTTTGCGCCTGTGCGACAGAATCTTAGAATCAAAATCTAGGTTGGAAGGAACGTCCAGAGGTCCCCTAGTCCAACCCTCAGGTCAAAACATGCCTGCTTAGATAGGCATGCCTTCAAGGACAGTGATATCACAACCTCTCTGGACAACCTCTTCCAGTATTTAACCACCGCATGGTAAAAATATGTTCCTAATTAGAATTTTCTACATTCAAACTGTTCATTGATCTTCTTTTTCAGTTTCTGCCAGCTTCAGCATCGTGCATCTCTTTGTCATTGTCCAGAAACTTCTGGGCTGTCATTTACAGACAAGACTTTGCATTAGCTCAGCTGGACCTTGCTTAGCAGTAATTGAAAGAAAACCTCCATGGAGCTCCTGCTCCTCTGTCTCTGTCAAGTGACATCTTTGTGTAGCCAACTCCACATGGATCCTTTGCTCCCCCAGGAGAGCATTTCAAAGGCAGTGGAAAGGGTCAAAGGAGAGAATAAAATGTTCTTGTCGCCGCCTTCTGCCATGACCTGCTTGTAAAGCCTAAGTATGAAGTCAGCATTGCTGGCGGATACCTTGAGATGAGCCAGGTTTCAACTACATTGCTGCTTCCCAAGAGATATTTAGGTAATTTACATCTCAAGCTGCACTATTCACCGGTGTGACCAGTTAGTATGTGGGAGTGAAACCTAATCACACAGTGGACTTGTTGTTTGCTAGTTGTCATTTACAAGATAGCAAGGAATGCAATTGACAGCTGAGTAAGAAAGCATCACGAAAATTACCTACGTCTCCATAGAATGGCATCAATATTTGTTATGGAGGTTAATTTTATGCTAGTTCAGATCTATGACTAGAACTCAAAGACCAGCATGCAAACAATGAGAAAAAAGGGTTTTAATTAATGTCTTTGAAGTAGTTTCTAAAGAAAGACTGGAACACCCATTAAATCCACAGAGTGCCAAAAATAATTCCTTGTTTTTGCCCACAGAAATGAGATACAAGGCTTAGGTCTCAGTGGTTAGTTCAATGTTGCCAAACTCCATGAATACTGAAGTGTTTAGAGAAGCTGTTTTCCCCTTAAACTTCTCTTGACCTTTCATCATCTTCCCCCACCCAAATTCCACCTCCATCCAAAGCACACGTCACATCCAGCTGGAGTGCTTCGGAAACAAAACAGAGATGGATTTCTTGGGGGATCATGGGAAGAACATATTGGGGATCAACATCAATAAAAAAGAAACTAGATAAATATAGTCTTTACTGCTAAAAAAATGGAAAGATAGGACATATTAGACCCCTCTTACTGCCTCTCAACTAATTTGTTCTTTTAATTTTGCCGTGCTGAATTAAATTAAGATGTATATCTGTGGTGCTTTCCTTTGTACAGCAACATAACTACGGAAAGAGTTTGTTTTAAAAAGGCACGAAGTAAAACTACATATGTTTACTCCAACTGTGTTTTTGTCCTCCTTTTTCTGTTCATTTCTTTTTAGTGCAGAAAGTGAATTATTTCTTTAAGGAGCCTCCACATGTCATACTGTCCAAAAACTGGCCAAGAAGTGAATCACCTCAGATTGGAATAGCTCTGAGTTTTGTTTATGATTCATAGGACTTTATTCAATAAGTTGGATACAAATAGGCCTGAACTAAACACTGGGTTTAACTCCACTGTACCAGATCTACAAAATCAAAAAGAGAGAGGTAACTGTCACCTCGCTGAGCTTGGCAGGGAGCAGTCTTTGAGCACATACTGAGGTGACAGTTGGTGGCAGTTAGAACAGATATAAATATGTCTCAGAAGAGAAACTCTGTTTGCTGCAGTGCTCTAAAACGGCTACACAGCTTGGTGCAGGGAGACCCCCATGTACTTCCAAAATAAGGAAGAAGGAGCAAGCAGTGATTGTGTCACAGCAGCTCCCAGCTCCTACACGTGAGCTTGTCTTGGAGAAAGAAGTTCAGGAAACCTGCCCCAGAGACTCAAGGATATGCAAACACTAGAATCAAAAGCTTAAGACCAAAGCCTTATATATGCCATAGAGTACCATAGAGTGCCATAAATAAAAGACAATGCAAATGAAAGTGTCACATAAAAATGATACAGAGTGGAAAGTTAACAGAAGGGCAGAATCTTTACTCTGAGTGTTTCCACGTTTCAAAGCTTTAACGACCTTACGTGGACAGCGTGTGAGGGGCAAACACAAGCCAACCTTTGGACTCCAAGCAATGCAGAAGCAATAGTGTAGTCGCACTTGCACGGGCCTGAGCCAGTGCCTGGTGACTAAAGAACATCTAACTGATGGAGGTGAAAAGTTCAGTGTTAAATCTTCTCCCCTGCAATCATTTCCTTTGATTCTCTTTCCATTGGCATCACTTTCTGGCTTATTTATGCCAAAAGCTTTAACATCTGTTAATTAAATTCCAGTCAAGCCTTAGAAAGACTTGAAGCCTACATTGCATGGTGGCCTGCCCAGAGAGATGAGCCAATTAGCCCCAGCATACTGCCAGACTGCTTTTTCTTCCCTGCTTCCCTGTCTCATGGCAGCTGCAAGAGGGACTTTGGCTTGTGCCTCTGCCTCTCACAGCACAACGCGGACATCTTGGCCACCTTGGCAATTCCCCTCTCCATCCCACCTGCTTCCCATTGACTTCTGCCCTTTTTTTTTCAGGGAAGAGCAGTGCTCTTCCAGACATGACATGTTTCTTCGCAGAACTTCCTGGGCATTTCTATTTTCTCACCATTTCACAAGAGCAGCTATTTTCTTGGTCCTTGTTTTGCACAGAGGTGATTCCCTTTATCACCACTGTCAAACCCACCCTTTTACACAGGGGAAATAAGAAACTGCACTGTAAGTAACACAGGTAACACAGGCTGCAATACAAGTGTTTTCCCATGTTCACACCACTTGCAAGATGCCCCCTTAGCCAAGGTGTCCTCTTCTGCTCTTTGTTCTACTGCTTGCACTCCACACAGCATAAGGTAACGAGATAAGAAGGTAAAATCAATCCTGGAGGCTGTAAATCAGCTTCTGAGGAAGCTCTCTTCCTTTTTCTCTCTTTTTTTTTTTTTTTTTTTTTTCTGCAGGCATCGAGTGGTTTAGGTGCTTTTAAAGGTGTTGCGATAAAAGTCTGAGATGTACTTTTCAATGAACTCGTAACAAACAATTGCAGGTCCATTTAAACTGCAGAAATCGCATAAGAAATGTCAAATTCTGCTACCCAAAGGGAATGAGAGATATGAAGAACAGGATGAAAAGCCAACAGCCTCAGATAGAGCATGCTTTTCTTATGGAGCCATCCATTTCTGATGGGCAGTGTAAACCTACTTCTTTCCCAGCCCTTTTCCCTGTGCTGAAATGGTTTGTGACTGAAATTGTTGCTGACTTACTCGATTGTTTCTGGTTTATGGCAATCTTACATTTCTGGATGTTGAAGCATGTGGCTCTTCCTGGAAAGGTGAAGTAGGAAGAGCTAGTAAGATGTTCTGACAGCTCTGTAACTTCAATCTCTGAGGCCATAATCTGGAAGCAGTTCTCAGAAACCAAACTGGTCCTCAGGAAAAGCATCCTGTGAATCTTTATCTGGAAGAAAGCTGCAGCCAAAGCCTGGAACCAGGTAAACTTCAGCAGGCACAGGATGGAAGTTTCAAACAAGAAACTAAAGGAGTGAGAGGCAACAGTACTTCTAGTGATTGACTTTCCTGTGTGCATCAACATCTAATTATCATAATACTGTACTGTCTTCATATATTTTTTCCTAATAGGAAAGAAGTACCCTGCTATATGCAGGACAAAAATGACCAAACCATGTTGTGTTTGAAGAAGAGAAATACAACTCTTTGCCAAGCCTTTGCAGGAGTCAAATAACCACAGATCTTCCATTCTTCCCCGCAGATATTTTTTCTCCTGGCCAAAGGAGAAAAAATCTCTTGGCCTGACAGAGGACAAGCCAGGAGTCTAATATATAGCAGAATTACTGAGTTAACATTATGGCTCTCCATTAAAAAGGCTTGGAAACAGTTGTGTGAAATGCATTCATTTGTTTTGGTCTGGCTTTTGCAGTCTCTTAGCAGCCAGTGGTACAGTTAAATACACCCCATTCCAAAAGACATTTTCTAGATCCATTACAACAATGAAACTGTTGATGCCTTCAGAACCCCCATTCTGAGCCCCCAGCCATACCTCACATAGGCGATAATCACCTGCGTTAACTCTGGTAACTCCATCTGACATATGCCAGGGGTGTGCGTGTGGTATTTAGGGTCACCAAGGCTCTGTGAAGGCTGCAGGAGAGCACTCCCTTGAGCAATGCATCTTTCACAAGGGCTTCCTGTGCCTAGGCGTTAGAGTGATTAGCAGGTGATGGACGCTGGCTATGTGGATCTTGGCCACAGCACCTCCATAGCTGGCAAGTTCCTGGTGGCAACAGAAGCCAGGTTTTCGGCCCTGAGTAATCACCAACTTCCTTGAGGGCTCAGAAATTCACATAGTATTGCCCAGGAACATTACTTAATTACTAATTGTGTGAGAATTGCTAGACTATCTGAATACATAATGAAATACACGACCCATGTGATGGGTCTGTGACATAAATGGCACTGTTTTCCTGCCAGGATAACTATTTTCCTATTAAGATAATGATGTGGGTGTGCTGGTCAGCGATGAGCACCAGTAAAGGCATGCTGTCATTAAGGGGAGACACTTACCCCACCATCCCTGAAGTATCGTGGGGTAAATCCCCACCAGAACTTCAGAAACCTTGCTAATTTTTTTCTTTGTCATTACGTCTTAAAAGTGACATGCAGAAAGAACAGTATCATACAGTACAAGAACGTAACAGGTTATTAGGTATCAAGGGAATGCTAACAAGATGTGACTATTTAGTTGTTATATATTAGAAAACAAATTAAAAGGTGATTACTTTGTAAGGGACCTAAATAATGGCATGATTCGATGATATCTCCTGTTTGATGAGAATACTCTGACATCAGAACTACGTGCCTCAGCTTTGCCAGAATTTTTTCTCATTAAGCAGCCTGTGCCTTCTACCATTGTCAAAATATGGGTTCTTATTTGTGCTTACATTTAACAGAGCGTTAGTGGGTCTTTCCAGCAGAATACGCAATTTTGCTTTTCAGCCCATGACCTTTAAGACTGTTGCTCATGTTATCCTAGCAGATGCTGCACAGCACTGGGAACAATGACAGACCTGCGCGTTGGCGCTAACCACTGGCTGTTTGAAATATGTTATTTTCTTTGATTTGCTTCAAGCATATTATTTCCCTGTCTGCCCCACACCCATGTATACTTTGCTTCTTTTTGCTTGTTCCTTCTTCTGTGACCTTTAGCACTACTCAAAATTGCTGCTAGTTTTCCTCCAATGTCTTTTGAACTTCACATAGTTCGTAGGTGAGTGTTAAATCTATCTCCACCATGGATTAATCCTGGGTTTTGAGCTCCTTATTTTAGACTTTGTTTATAGACTTTTTTTCACTTCTGTAGATAACTTTTTCCTAGTTATGACAACAAATACACAGTTTACTGCTATTCCCACAATGCTTGCTTTGCTTTCCTCCTTATTTCAGAGAGCTGCTCAGTGTGTGCTGTTCCAAAGCTTCTAGTATGCTGGCAATTCTTCTTCTGTGGCTGTTAACTCAAAATGGCCTTTACAGAAGACTACTTTCAGCGATACCACCACAGATTTCTCTTCAGGTCCACATAGGCAGTGCGGAGGTTGCAGCTCCTGCGCGCACATGGTTGCATGGACTCCCACATCAGATGGGTGGGTAGGCTTCGCTGCAGGTTGGGTTAGATGTCCTTTGCACTTTGTCCTTCAGGTGTTCATCAGGCCAGCTCCATCCTCCAGCAGTGCCACTGCACTGAAGTGGAACACCACAGCCCTTGCACGCAGCAGCAGAAACTCTTGACTAGCTAGGAGGAAAGTCCTTCTGCTGTTGCACTGAGGCTTCTTGGTCACAAAATTTATGGTAGCA
Source organism: Larus michahellis (assembly GCF_964199755.1). NCBI lineage: Eukaryota > Metazoa > Chordata > Aves > Charadriiformes > Laridae > Larus > Larus michahellis. Next base: position 39,333,320 of record NC_133899.1, on the reverse strand, counting down.
AACAAACAAAGAAACAGAAATCCAGGAAAGAAGAAGCAAAAAGGCAGCAGACTGAAAGAAGAAATACGTCCTGAACAAACCATGACTGCACTGGATGTGTGACAACCGTAAGATTGACAGTTTTGGGGGTGGTTGTGCAGTCCTTCTGGACTCATTATTTACCACACAGATTTGCTGTATGCTGCACATTTCTAGTGAGCAGCATTCCCTGATTTTTGTCAAAACAGAAAGAAAACCAAGGGAAGACACGTGTATATGGTCCCTACTCCCATTGGAAGATGATTCCCTACCAACAATAGTTTCTTGATATATTTTGGTCATCCAGTTCTTAATTCAGCTTGATTTTTCTCCACCCACTTTCAAATAAGTTAAGGAACAAGGTTACCTTGCAAAGTGAGATCTGATTGGCAAAATATCATTTAAATATTTTTTTCTCATTAACAAACAGAGACTATTGATCTGAGGTCCGTGAGGAACAACAAATATAAAATCTCTTGGTATTCGCCTACAGAGCCATTTGTCATTGCAAAGCTGGACTTTGGCATACAGTCCTCATTTAGCCCTGAGATTTGCCAAGAACTTTTAAATGATCTTCTGTAGAATCAGAATCAGATCTGCTGAGGAACCTTCCTACTGAGGAAATACAAACCCTCTGGTGTTACAATTTTTCATTTCTCCTCTTTTCTACCACAGTCTGACAAGTCTAGCTGGAAAGTGTGATAGTGAAGGCGGCATCAGTAAGAGAAAAGAGAAATGGCAGTGGCAACAAATCCATAAAAAGGAAACTGATTCTATGTCACGGACTGCTCCGCCGTACTTTTATCTCAGGCATTGGCAATAATAGTTATATTAGCATGATAAAACAGAAAGTCTTTTTGCTGGTATGGCGTCCTTCCTTAGTAGAATAAACATTATTTGTGAAGCAAAAACAACCTTCTTGTCTTCGTGAGGAGGGCTTCCACTGAGGAGGAGACAGAGGGAGGGCAGATTCACACCATACTTGGTTAAAAGCCAACAAAATCAATGGACATTCACTCCAATATTAAGGGAATCTGCATTTAAGACTAGTCATCAAAGGTCAGTGGATTAAACAGACACGACGTATACCTCGCACCTCCTTTTCCCCGTTTCCCTTCTCCTGCTCTCCCGTACACACACTGGGAGTGTACAGCAACAGCTGCATCATCCAGAGACTTTAAACCATCTCAAACACCCCACAGGAGCACGTGAGAAGGGGCTTGTTACAAAACTGGCGAAAAGTGACTTGTATTTTGTTAACGCTACAAGCCAGACCCAGCTGTAGGCTTGGGGGAAATACCAGTGACTTTTGGACAAGGAAAAATAGTGGGTATTTTTAAGGGATTAATAATGTGTATAAGGATAATGGCCGAAAGACGAGCACTAGTGCGTAGCGGTAGGTACACATAAATGTTTTGCTGGATCACAGGAATTTAGCCAGCAAAGTGTGTAAGTCCATGTCCTCTGGTCAATCAGTCATTTTTCAAAGGGTTTATGATTTTCCCTATGAAGAGGACAGTGCGGGTGTATTTATCCAGAATCACCAGGAGAAAGGGCCTGTTGAATCTGACTCGAGGTGGATGGGGAAAATCTCCAGATCTCCAGGTAATCTCCTTCACCGTGGCCCCTGCTGCTTCAGTGCCATTCTCATGAATATTTAGCACCGCTCTGTGGATCACCTGCAAGGACACAAAGCAAAACAACCTCCACCTGACAACCTGGCAAGAAGAGGGCAGCCTGCCACCCTCCTTGATCTTGCCAGAGAGAGCCCTGCCTGGGGCAAGACCCGGCAGTACCAGCCTCTGGGAAGGTCATCACCAGCCGCTCCCCTTCCCACCATCAGCCATCAGACCGCTCCTGCTAGCCGCCATCACCGCCTGTGCAGAGAGTAGCCCTCGCACAGCGGACAGCCAAAGAGCGCTCAAGATGACTGATGGCAAGAAATTCGGGAAGCAAAGAAACCTGGTAATTTAGCCTAGACTTAGTTTGGCCTTTGGCAGCTTCATGTATTATTGTGAATTTACCCTATCATCTAGCTGAAAAAATAACTTTTTGAGAGCAGTAGAAGGGCAGGAATAACAGCCTTTTGCCCTCCGTAGGTGGAATTAGAGGAGATTTTACCAAAGCTAATGTGCTACCTTTAGATAATTCTGTTTAGTAGCCAAAAGAAAATTTAATTATATGTACATCTTCTTCCTTGTTCTTATGTACATATAACCCCTTGTTATATGTTTGTGTGTTTGGCTTCAGGTTTAGGAAAGATAGGGTTTGCTTTGCCTCCAGACTGGCAGTTGTTGACGATTGGGCGATGCTTCAGAGAGAATGAGATAAACTTTTCATGGGATACTAATGTCAGGTTCTGGGAACAGACAAATCCTGTGGTTGCTGTGTTTCACGTGCTGACTTACTTTTGAAACCATCAGTCCAGGCTCCTCAGTAATCCCTGACAGATCAGCTTGTTCAGTGAACACATCAATCATACCCACTTGTTTGACTATCCTTTTCACATCATAGGTACCAGAAATAGAAAATTTTGGAATGTGCAGATGTATTTTTCTGTAACAAATAACACAAATAGGGACAAATTGTCATCTAGGTAACACTCCTGAATGGCTTCAGTATAATGACGCTTCACATTTATTTTTCTAAATGTTAAAAGTCTGCTCTCAGGGTTCAGATAACACTTCTGACCAGGTTAGCTATCTAACATGGAGGGCTGGAGCAGAATGAGCCCATGTTATCCTCTGCCCCCACAGTTTATCAACTGCTAAACTGCCTCCACTAGTTTCACAACTGGGGTTCAAGGAATGGGGTGGAAAATACAACTATACCAACTCTGTGGCAGAGCTACTATGGCCAGGTAGCAGGTTTTTCTCAAAAGATCATAGCTAGCTGACCTAAGGCTGCTCAAATATACAACAGGGCCTGGGCCACCACAGAAATAGCCGCAGTAATGTTGAATGAATAAAAATTTCACTTTTACATACAATGCCCTCAACACCCTAACAGCCAATAGCTGCTCCGTTGTAGGTTCACAATGCCCATATGAAACAAGGGTCTGTTAAATTCATCACGGTGCTGAGCAATTTGTGGTTGAGCCAGGAACTTAACCCAAGGTGGACCCCAAGTTCAATGCCCTGTTCATTCACTACCCACAGCTCTTTTTCATTTTCCAAATAAGAAAAGGGAAGTCCTGCCCAGAGAGGGACCATTAAGTGAATAGAGTTCAGTAAAATAATATGGCCTTTAACGTTTTGTCTTGGTGAGATGAACACTACTAATCTAGAACATAGTCACCCCCCACCTTAGCAAAAACACTTACCTGTCTTGGAGGGACTTTTCCCATTTAGACACAGTCTTTTTCAAAAGAGCATCTTCCACCTGCTTCATCTTCCCTTCGTCGGGCAAAACAAATAATGCTGCAGCATTCCCGTTGTAAGGTATCTGAACCAGCCAACAGGACAGATCCTCATCAAAGTAATTTCTGTAGTAACCCTTTCGGTACATCATGTCAACTTTTACAGACGTTTCCTGATCCACAAAAAAATCCTCCTGTTTTGTATATGAAGTACTGAAGGGTTTCTCCCAGTGGGCTTATGACAAAAAGAAAAATAATTCAGCAGAACAGAGAGGAATGGTCATGGTGAATCAAACAGGATCTAGTCCCACAGCCTTCCTTTGATTAGAACAAGTATCTTTTTCAGGTTACTGCACCCTCAGTTGTTACAGCATGGCAGCATTTTTTTCACAAGTGCTTGAAGACAATTAAAGACAGATAATACTGAAAACACCATCTTTTACCAGAGCACGGCTCTATCATCACACTAAAGAATTTACCACACTCAACAAAGATATTTGTTAAAAAAATCCAGTCTTTCACTCAAGCAGGTGAGGGCACAAACATTAATACTGACAACAAATAAACATGGTTTTATAGGAATATTTTCCAGATGTTGAACACGTTTTCCTCCATTTAAAATATTTAAACTACAGTTTCTTTCTCTTAGGTGTCCATTCCCTGTAATAAGCAGTAAGCATCTAAATTACAACCTTCACAGCCTTTGACATTTCTTACCTTTAAAGAAGACATAGTTAACAAGAACCATTGCAGTGAGAGGATCAAGGTTTTCCACTAGTTTAACAATTTTCCCATTTGTCTTTTCCTCTATATAACTGTTGATCTGATTCTCAGCACCAGAGGAGTTGTTAAAGTCAGAAGAAAAGACTTCAGATTCGTAAAAGCTTTTGACATCATCCAAGAACTTCTGTAGTGGTTTTAGTGTCTCTTCTATAAAAAGGGCATTGCCCAGGCTCAGCTGGAGCTCACTGTCTGAACGGTTCAGCATGCGGAGGAGTTGGCAAAAACCTTCATGTATTTCCTGCTCCTGAGTCTTTTTCAGGTTAAAGGCAAGCCCTTCCAGAATCTGTGTCAGTGTCGCTGACTTGGCACCGAGTGCCAGCATCGCGAAGGAAGCAGAGATGCTTATGGGTGAAAAGAAAATATTTTGGTTGGTTGCTTCGGATGCGACCAGCTTGTAAAACGAAAATGCAAAGTCAGCATTGCTGGGAACTATTTTGACAAAGGTTTTGTTCTTGACTGGATAAAATCCTTCTCCGTGAGAACGGCGTCCTGGGTAACGTGTCCCTTTAGGATCATCCTGCTTATTGCGGTAACGAGGATGCTGATGACCCTGGGCAAGAGTGTACAAACCAGCCAGCAACAAACACAAGGAGAAGGTGGGCTTCATTTTCCTTTTAACTGTTTCTGGAAAATAAGTAGACATACAAAACATGGCACGGAGATGAATTTCTTCATGCTAAGTGCTCCAGCCAAGTAAAATGAGGCTCTTAGAACAAACCTATTCTCCAAAATCTCACACTTTTATATTTCACATTCCTGATGCACGCCAGTCATCCCCAGGAAGACTATGCCTCCTGATACACTATTTGTATAACCAAGTACTCTCTCCAAAGAGGCCATTTTGATCATATTAACTTTTAAAAAATAGGGTAGGACTGCTTTTTTTAAAAATTTGTGAATAACTGGAAGCTTATGACCTTTTCCCCAGAGTAACTGGTAGAAATTGGTTTTGTACTCAGTACTGCAGGATGGCTACTGCAGCCCTGTTAGTCTTCCTCAATTCTTCAAATAATTAGAGAATTAAACTTGTGTTAAATAAAAATGTGGTATAAACACAGATCATACTGTCTAAGACCGAAATTACAAAATACTTCTACAGTTTCTTCAAAGATAAAATATTGGATAAGTGCAGTAGCAAAGTCTACATACATCTCTATTATTTCCAAAACAATTTTTTAATTATGTGAAGTGTCTTCTTCACTAGAAGCCAGTTCTTGCTGGCTTTTGGCCTGTTTTGATTTTTTGCATAACAGCTATATCACTTTGTTTACATGTAAAAAGCCACCCTTCCCAGGCAACAACAAAATCCCACAAAATGAAATGTCCAAAAAAATCCCAGGGAAGTCTAAAAGGGTACTTACGGTGCTACAAAAAGGATCTTGTTGTGTCCATCTGGTCTCGTCTGCTCCTTCTCTTCAGTACCATTGAACAGGATTAAGCAGAGCACCCCCGTTAATGATTAATTAGTTCAAATAAAAATTGCCAGCAAGGATGCACAGCAAGCAGTAATGACGCTAGATACTCTGGACAGATTGTCCAACCCAGACACAAGCTAAGTGGTGGGTGGTGGGGCTGCGGACGAAAGGGAGGGGAGAAGGGACTATATCTCCTGCTGCTTCCATGCGTGCAGATCAAAGCAAGAAGCCTCCTGCTGTGGGTGCCTGGCAGGAGAGCTGTAGCCATACCCTTTGAGGCTGGAGCTAAATGCTGTGACTTCATGTGAAGGCCACCCCTTGCCTGGGTCTGGCTGCGGGGGACGAAGCTGCCAGCACAGCTCACCAGGGAGCACAGCCTCCCTGCCAGACCCTCCCTCCTGAGCTTGGTCAAATAGGTGGGATGAGCACACTGCCAGAGTGGTAACCTCTCTGTCAGAATTTCAAAACAGGGTAAGCCACCTTCGGATATTTAGGAAGTCCTTCTGCTTTACTGTATACCTCAGTCACAACGTTTGACACCACATTTAATGGTTTGGGGTCTTTTCCCAAGGGGAGCAGACTGTATGTGATTGGTGAACATTCTCTAGATCTCTTTAGAGAATAACGTGACATTACCACTCTAGTGAGTCCTTTCCAGTCAATACAGCTGCTCACTCATTCCTGTTGGCCGTCACCTGTGACTGAGTATCTGGGGAGTTGGTGAAAAGTTTTCCCTTGGCTTTCTAGAAAATTCACAACAAAAACACCACTGCTAACAACCAGCACTTGTATTGGGCAGTTCCAGAGACTGACTGCAGAGAGACACGGTCAGTGAAGAACTTGTTTCCTCAGGTTAGTCTTCTGTATCATATGGAACTGAAACGGACCCCAGCAGCACACAAACCAGGCTGCCAACTCACCTTTCAGCCTGTGCTAAAGAAGACATGCTGTCTTCATATTCAGGGATTAATATCATACAGGGACAGATCACTCAAGGACAAACTAAGGCAGGAAATGAATTTTTTAGCAGATGTGGTTGCCCCTGTTGGGACTCCTTTCCATTGTGTAGGATGGTTTTGTCATGCCACTTAGCAGTTTTAGTGTCCTTCCCATAATGTAGACGTGAAATATGCAATCTGCGTCCCATTGATTCCACATTGCCGGAACACCCCAAGAAATTGATGGCAACCATCAGATTTTGAAGTGAGGATAATATCCATAATCCATAAATCACTGCACCATTGCCCAGCAACTACCATTGGATTACGAACTGCCAAAAAGTAGCCAGCAATGCATATGGTCACTGGCCTATTACGGTTTATAAAGCAGTGAATAAGATTTACAAGATGGAAAACAGGAACTTGAGTATTTCCAGTTCAGCAAGCTCTGTAAACTCATACCAATAATCCTAAGCCTTCATTAATAGAGATCAGCTTGTTTATTAGCAGTGGGGCAGAAAGGAAATAAACGGAGGGATGGCCCGAAGGATGACTCCTTTTTGACTGGGGAAGCATGCAAGGGCTCAGATACCAATACAGGTGTTCCTAGCTCATACTGGCACTGCAATATTGTAGAGATTTTCAACCTGTGGTCTAAGGTCAGGACCTGTAAGGGAACTCTGAAAGGCAATCAAGAAACACAAGCCAGCATGCATCCCCTTGTATTCATTCCTCCTACTATCGTATTTATCCTTGGAGCACCAAAACAAACCTGTTCCCTGTAAGACTGCATGTTACTGAGCGTCACTGGTATCCATTCAAGGAGGATCTATAAACTCTGCTATGCAGTTGATGATGCTTATCCATACCTGTATTTCCATCAAGAGGAAAGACGTTGGGAAGGCACCACGGCTGACATGGAGGATGTAAGTCCTGCTGGAAATGCTCCCCTACCATAACCAAAGCTGCAGGGAAGAAATGGCTGCAGCTCTGAGGATTAAGCAACTATCTTACTGCATGGAGGAAGGGAAGGTGGGGATATGAGGTGGTGGGTAAGTGCCTGGAGAAAGCAATGAGGAGGAAAGAGAGGTCAGGAGAGAAAAAAAAAAAGAGTCATTAGAATATATCCAGTCCCAGAAGTGAGACAAGAGACCAGAACTTCTGAGTGTCTCTACAGCTGTGTCATTAAATCACTGGCAAAAACATGTCATGCCTATTCCCATTATTACAGCCATTTTTATTACGTCAAGACTGGACAGTATTAATTCTGGTATTTTGTAAAGACCGAACATTTCGTCTTACAACAACAATACTCTGCTAATGCTCTTCTTTGGGATATAACAGACAATTTTGCACCCTCGGTCTCAATCTGTTACCAGAATCTCACACTTGCAATGAAATCCTGTAGTATGTTTACCTTTAAATAAAAACATAGATATACATAACCTTTGCTGAGAATCAAAATTCTTTCTACTTTGCACCTTATTCCTTGCTATTTTCTTCACTTTCTAACCAAAGGTATATTTATCAGCCTCAGAGATTGTGGAAGCTGTGTCTGTTTCAAGCTACCTTCTGATGCTGTCTAAAACCACACAAAGCAGGAAATGTTTATGTTTCTTGAAGTGGCAAAACCACATTTATTGTGGTCTATAGCTTAGACAGCATCATGGGACTACGATTTACAGCTTGACTGCATCACGGGATAGCAATTCAGTGATGCCATGTTGCCCAGAAAGTAGCTAATCCATCCAGAGGACTTCCTTTTTCAGGTTACACAATGCCAAAAAGCTAGATACATAAAAGATTACGCATATAGTTCCTTCCTTACCCTGCAAGACAGCCAACGCTTATTCTTTTATGTTTTCTGGGGTTTCTTGCTTTTACAGCTTTACATTTTATTTCTTTTTGTTATATAGTTTTCTACCTTGTCAAGATAGTAGAGGGAGAGAATAAAAAAACATAAGAATCACCCACTAATTAAAAATTTCAGTGTGCTGGAAAAACTGAGCATACTTTCTTAGCAAAGTTCAGTTTTCGGATTTTAACACTGATACCTTGTATACATTTTCTTAGAATGACATTCACTGGTCATATTGACAGTAAGTTCTCCTAAAGGATTGCCGTGGTTTAACTCCATCTGTCAACTAAACACCACACAGTCACCCATTCACTTCCCCCCCGGTGGGATGGGAGAGAGAATTGGAAGGGTAAAAGTACGAAAACTCATGGGTTGAGATAAAGGCCATTTAAAAAGTAAAGCAAAAGCTGCACACACAAGCAAAGCAAACCAAGGAATTCACTCACCGCTTCCCATCATCAGGCAGGAGTTCAGCCATCTCCAGGAAAGCAGGGCTCCATCATGCTTAATGGTTACTTGGGAAGACAAATGCCATAAATCCAAACGCCTGCCCCCTTCCTCCTTCTTCCCCCAGCTTTACATGCTGACGTGGCGTCTTGTGGTAGTGGAATATCCCTTTGGTCAGTTGGGGTCAGCTGTTCCAGCTGTGTCCCCTCCCAACTTCTTGTGCACCCCAGCCCCCTCTCTGGTGGACTGGTGTGAGGAGCAGAAAAGGCCTTGGCTGTGTGTAAGCACTGCTCAGCAGTAACAAAAACATCCTTGTATCATCAACACTGTTCTCAGCATATATCCAAAACATAGCCCCATACTAGCTACTACGAAGAAAATTAACTCTATCCCAGCCAAAACCAGTACAAGAACCATCCTAGAAGATCCTTCTCATTTTCCACTAACTCCAGCCTCCATTTTAACTCACGTATCTCCATCAGGGAACCCAGATGTGTTCATTCTTTCATGCAGCTTTTGCTTCATCTCTTTTCAATAAATTCATTCTTCATGTACAAATCTTGATAGTTGAATTTTAAATATAAAAGTTGAGGAAAAGCAAACACAAGATGTATTGTAGTCAAAAGGATTTTGTCTTGTGGATGTGGCATGCTCACGTGTTTGCTTTGTTACTTGCTGCTGAACCATAGGCAGGAGAATGTCATCTGGCACATTTTCCTTATCAAATACCAGCTTCAAAAGGAATACAGTGTCAATTATGAAGATACTAATTTTTTTTTGGACTGTATTGGTAAAGAATTCCACCATCTTCTTGGAAAAGAGCATTAGTATAGATGAGAGCCTGAGACAGGACGGAGAACTATGTTAATGCACAGCAAAGAGCAGCAGCCAGGTCAACACACGCGTCCCTCTCTGCAAGCTCCCAAGCATCTGGCTCCTGAGCAGGAGCCCCAGGCTACATCAGGTATCGAAATGCCCCACATGAGGTGTTCAGCACCTCTGAATGGGAGCACACTGGTGGGGAGCTGCATTTAGGGGTCTGAAGGCAACTGCACCTTCTTCCCCTCAATTTCAAACCAAGGCTCTTGTCCTGTGGTTGTCTCATATGGCTGCATAGTCAAGCAGTAAAACAGGGCAGGGCACACCATTTTCTTTTTGAACTCAGCAGTACTAATCTTTTGCTTACTAACCTAGTGGAGCACTTGGCTACTTCATCTGGATACAAGACCCTCAAGTGTTACCAACTGTTCTACCCTACCCGAGATAATCAGACCCAAATCATCTACTTGGCAGAGGAATAGCTCATCTTCAGGCTGCAAGAGGCTGATGAGAAAGTGAAGGGAAAGACAATTCCCAGCCTGCCTTCTGAAGATCTTCTGCTTAGAAATCAAGCAAAATATAAAAACTACTTACCTGATAATGTGTACATAATTGTGTGTGAACAACTCTGTTTTCATCTACCTGTGAAAGATGTAATTTTTATGTATGTAAGTACATACACACCTATAGGTATTCATAGTACTGGAAAAAGATCAACTAGTATGATGTGCTAATCTAATAATGCAAGAACAAGCCTAGGGGATAGGAAACAGGTTTCCCTCCAAGGACAGTTCAAATAGAAGAAGAAACAAAAGCCCTAGGAATTGTGTTTGAACGCGATACCTGATTGCATAAGATGTGCAAGTGTTATTGATTCTAGTCATGTGAATAGTGTGTGAGTAGTTCCGCTAAAGATAATCATTATCTTTGCTAAATCAGAACCTGTGGCAATAATTAATGCACTATGTTTTGAATTGAAAAAAAACTGAAGAAATGCTATCTCAAATGAATTGTGATGTTCTGATAAGATAACAATAACTTCACAACACTTTTTTCAGAGCTTTGAAGACTTACAGATTTACTAGATTTTATATGCAATTGTTTTAAACCGATTCTTGCTAAAAGCTAGTTAAAATGAGAGTTTTTTCCATCCTGATATGAAGTGATGTAAAAATAAAAAAATTTAAAGTTTATTTACCAGGATTTTGTTGAAAAACCTGAAAAACACTGTCAAGTGCAAATGAAAGGAAAAAAATGTATGTTAAAATTACGGTAATGTAATAAGTTGATTAGGCTGTAAATGCCCAGACATTAACTCTTTCAGAGAATCCATCATTAGAAGAGAATGTGGCTTTAGTGATCATTATTATTTTATTTTCAGTTAGATGTAGACTCCTTCCAGCAAGCTGTGGTGAGGTAGAATTCCCTGTCTTTACCTTCAAAACCTTGAAGTATTATGATGGTTTAGTATCCAGCTCCTTTATAGACAAACTATCCTATCATCGACTTCAGTAGCATCCAACTGACAACCTGGCCTGAAGAAATTAATGAGATTAAAAATCTGAGCCTACCCCTCTGTTTTGCTCTAATGCAGATTAAGAGCACAAAGTCAACGTATGGTACTGATTCTCAGCACACATGAAATTTTCATAGTACAAACATTCATGAACTTTTTTTTTTTCAAGCTGTACCCCTAGAAAAAAGACAAAAAAACCTTAAAACCGACTCAGAGGAAATACAGCACCACTCACTACGCTGATGCAGACAAGACAACGCAGAACATTTAGCAAACTGTTTTGCAAGCAATGGAGTTAATAAAGCGCATAGTTTACTAAGGATTTATAGCTTTCCTCACCAAAACAACCACAGCCTCCAGGATGACTCCTGCCAGACAGGAGAGCAGAGCTAAGACTACTAGGGCTAGGGCTAGGGCTGGCGCTTGGGCTACCTGCTAGGCACTCACTGCCTGCTGCGACCGGCAGAATTTAAAGCAGCTGAGTCCTGCCTGCCTTCCCCACAGCAGGCACAAACTTGGATTTCACTGATTTTCAGAAAGTAGCATAATGGTTTTTCAATCTCCTACCTCTCTGTTAAGCCTGACTGAAATTTGCCAGTGAGCTGCAATGTTGTGGAGGGTAGCTAAGAGAAGGCAAGTGGCTACAAACATGAAAATTTGATGCTGTTTCCTTTGGAAACCAAGATGGTTGTTTTATTTGCTTTGTGTTTGAGGTTATATGAGTCACACTTTCTCAGTTTTTACAGTTCATGTGACCCCATTTCTCGCTAGCTATCATGAATATTTTCATCATCCTTACATTTACTTATTAAAAAAACCCCAATTTATTATATATTACCTTTTTAATAATGATGCATCTCCATTTTTCTCATCATTAGCTTTTTTTTTTACGTCCTCTCCAGGAATAGCTTGCAGACAGTCCAACACCTGGTGGAGTGATTTAGCAGTGCAAGGTGGATGAAGAGTAGGTTTGCTAAACGCTGAAACTCTTTTATAACATTTTAAGACCAGACTGGATATTCCAGATCACCATACATTTCAACTGTGATCCTGTGTCATTTACTAATAGGTAGCATTGGAGGAGAGAACTTTAAAAATCAATTTCTAAAAGCATAAAGCTCCTGAATCTAAGCTTCTCTCTAGTTACCTGCAAAACCTACTGAAGAACTGTGGTAAAATTGGTTTGAGCAAATAGTCAGTTAGTAAATCCAGCGAGTCTATGTAAAAGCGTGAGACAGAAAAGACATTTGCTTAGATGAAGTAATAGTGACTGGGCAGCATTGTGATCCAGAATCCACCTTGGTAAAGAGCACAGGCTATACCTCCGCATGTAATCGATCTGGAGCAGAACAGCCCAGCAGTCCTTCAAACTTAAGCTGTTGTCTGATTCTAAGGGAGAGACATTGAGCCTTAAACTAGAGTCCTGCAGAAGCACTTTGGAAAGGGTTTTCCAAGTGTTGACAGTGAATTACAGAACTGGAAAATGATGAAATTTTGCATCTTTGACCTGTTTTTCATTGTATGCTTTGGACAGAAAGCGGTTTGCTTACCAGAGAAATGCAGCTGACCTCAGTTTCCACTGCTTTACACTCAGTACAAAAGCTACAGTTATGGACAGATAGCACTAAGCATTCACTTTGCCCACGCAGAAATAAATTTCTAAAGTAGAAGGCACCTGTTTACAGGTTAGATTTATCTCAGGTCAGTGCCTAGGTAATGGAAGAAGGACACAAATATGGGCTTTCTAAAGCCCAAAGTACAGAGTCTGTCCATCGCACCTGGGTAAACACAGGTCTTTTCCAACCTTTCCTATTATATTAGCTCACATCTTCCCTCAATAAGAAAAGCCTGGGGTTGGCAGTGCAAGAGGTGGTTGAGAGCTCAAGAACTTTTATTGAGTTTCCTTGGGCTGGGGCTGAACACTCTCCCCAGAAAGTGCTCTCAGCCCAGGTCTGTCATGCTGGGGAGCACCAGGAGGAGATGCATGAGGAACAAGTACAAGTTCCTTCATCCTTCATCATCTTCACAGCTTTTTAAGCACAACACTCAGTCCCTTCTTCCCTGTGTCAAAAAAGTATCTACACTCCACTGAAAGATGCACATAGGGTGGAGGAATCTGCTTAGTCTCTCCTGTAAGTTCCCATTCCCAGATCCTTCCCTACTGCCTGTCCACCCCCAACCAGACGCCCTGCCTTCACACCCAGGTCCTGCCCTTCCTCAGTCCACAGTGATCCAGGCTCCCAGAAAGAAGGGTTCCTTAGCAGTGGTTACGCTTGTGAAATGTATAACAGACACAACATGAAATGGGAAAACAAAATATTGAATATCTACCCAGAAAACTTACGGTTTATAGGCTGCATTGTGAAAGAAGACATGCCCTTAAAAAAGTGCCATATTGATGATCTGGAATGTGTCTGTGTCAGGAACATGTGAACAAGTACTGGGCTGGTACAGCTTGGGGGTTGCAGGATCACCCTGCAATGTGCCACTCCACACACGCCGTCTGCTGTGTGCACAACCACCTCTTTTATTGGCTTTGAACCTGCCTCCTACATGCTTCATGTGATGATCTGTAGCTCTGGCATTAGATCTGGTAATGGCGAACATTGTCTCCATTCACCCAATCTGTGCCACAAATAATTTTTGCTTTCTTGTGCTCTCTAAATTGTGTCTTTTCCAGCTGAAGATCTGTCTCCTCAAACAGCCGCTGTTGCAGACCTTTGATTAACCTTAGCACCTTTTTCTGAAGATTTTCTGGTTCTCATTTATCCTTTCTGATATTATAGGACCAGAATTACACGCTCTAAGCCACATGTGGTGATCCAGACCTTTAGACAGTGATACAATGTTCCTATCTGATTTGCTCTTTTTTCTTTCCCATTAATTTCTAATATTTAATTTTGCCTCCTTCCCCACTACTGAGCTGATCTGTATTTCAGCTACCCACCATAACACCAAACCCTTACTCCTAGTGACAGCAGTTGGTTCAAGTACAGCATTTCACCAATCCTGCAGCTAAAACTTAACAAGAAAATCAAAATCCCCACTGACACAGTAACAGCAAGCCAGAAAGCTACTGTTCTTTCTGGTTTCAAAATGAAACAGAATTTTTCATGTCCATTCCTTGATTTTACCAGAAGATGGTGGCACAGGGCTCCTTTTCCTATAATCCGCAGAACTCGATGCTCCATACACAGTTCTACCTGCAGAAAGCAGTGTAGCAGAATCACACTAAAAGCGTGGCTTCTTGCAAGGATCTTACTACTCATAACTGGTATACTGAAATAATAACATTTTACTGGCAGAATTTTCCCTACAGACCGTTTTCTCTTGGTGTAAAGGAACCATTCTTACACAAACAACTTTTAGAATGACAAGTTCAGCAGAGAATAAAAGTTCTCATTTTGGAATGATGTCGTCCACACAGAGAAACCCCTTGGCATTACTATTTAAATTTAAACTGATACCTTACATTATTTATCTTTCTGTTGCAGATATGACCTGAAAAAAGCACTAAGAAAATCCCTTCAAGTTACACTTGAAGTTTTTTGCTCCCGAAGCCAGATAGAAAGTATTAGGGCTAAACTTTGCTAAGTGTTATCATTTGTTATTATTTAACAGATTAATATTGTTGGCTACAGTGAAGAAGCAGAAGGCAGATCAGCTAGCTGAAGCAATGTATTCAATAAAATGAAATGTATGTGATTCCATTGCTCATATCCCTTTTCTTAAACGAGTCTTTGACACTGTAAACTTCTGGGATGCTGATGATTCTGACAGGTCACCGAGATGGTTTGATGCAACAATTCTCTTCCCTGTTTCAATGAAGGCAAAGGAAGAGACCGTGTGGCCTCTGCAGTTCACATTCTGGCAGGTCAACACGATCCCTTTTCCATCCATGGCTTTCATTAACATGCCTCCACAGCATGCTTTGGCATCCAGGCTGTACCCACACAGGTTTTCTGTCATGATTGCTGGACCACCTTGCCCACCCTGCCAACCTAAAAGTGGTGAGAAGTGCTGGAGCATATTTGCCTCTATTTGATGCCTCTTCTCAGTGACCCTGGACACAATGGTGAAAATGATAAGATTCTGACACACAGCACAATGACAGGCATGGGCATGAGGTAGTGATCTCTGGCTGGGGCAACTGAGGCCCAAAATGTCTTAAAATTTCACCCATAAGATTTACCAAAGGGACGGAGTTCAGACTTGAAAGATAGAAGATACAGGAACAGAAAATAAATTCATGTTGTACATTCTGGTATCTGTCCCTTGAATATGCGAGAAATTGTACGGCTTTTTTGACGGCTAAAGAATCTGGATCTGTGTGAACAGCATACCTAAATGAGGTCTAGGCATATGTTCTCTTTTGCATTCATATGCATTTTAGGACCCACTTTTCATTACATCTTTCATCTCCTCTGTGCACAGATGTTTTCTCTTGCTCTGAGATTCTTTCCTGGCTGCAACCAAAGCTTTTATGACAACTACAACACTTAGTGAATTATCTTATTCTATGTTGTTTTTTCCTTTCAAACATTTTCCTTTAGCAGAGCATCTTCCATGTGGGCTGTGTTTCCTACATGAGACATAGTAAACAATATGGCAACTTTTCCTTATTAGATATTTACGCAAGTCAGGCAAAGCCTTCTTCAGATCTTCCATACGAGTATCACGTTGCTATTAACAAAAGTTTTCCAACCACGAAGGATACATTCTTGTTTAGCAAAGTAATAAATCGTAAGTATTTTTTTTTTCCAGATGACTTATGGAAAAGAAACAGAACGCAATCAAAATAAGAGAAATAAAGACTCATTTGTATAAATCAAGCTAATTCACTTGTAATAAATTCATCTCCAGGGGTAGGATTGAACTGAAAAGCTACTTTCATCATGGAAATTCTCTTTTGCAAGAAGCAAGCAAAGTCATTTGCAGCAACACCAGTGCTGAGCTGTGTCTGTGTAACCAGGGTATTAATCATACTGCAAGGACATGGACATGAAATTAATGAATCATATTGTTTTCTTTAAAACTGTTACTCTGAGTAAAGGACAATTACCAAGTTATTTTAAAAATGGATTCTCTGTTAAGCCTGGGACTGGGAACTCACAATGGATATTTCCAGATCAGTGTTTGCTGGCTAATAGTTTACAGGGAATGGATGATATCACCATTGCACACATGGGCTCAGTTTGAGTCTAATGAAAGCAGCCTTGTGTGGGTAAGGGCAGAGGTGCGCTACCCAACAGGGAACGTTGGACGGATGGATACGATTAGGAGGATGTGTCACAGTACTCGGAGATACATGGTGGTCTTCATGCTCCTTTCCCTCCTGAGAATTTGCACTCATCCTAACTCCCACTGCAGTGAATATTTAGTTTTCATTGAAATATTTGCATTTCAAAATGCTCATATTTCTCTTATACTTTTTTCTGCTGGGAAACTCTGCTGCCTCTCTGTTTTGGAGACAAGACTTGAATGCTGAATTAGGGAGTCACAATGCTATGAGCTTTTTTGTTGTTGTTTTATGCTTCCAAAAGGTACTTAGAGTCATGTCAAAGATGAGCTGGGTTGTGAGGCACTGAGACTGCCTTGTAGCTGCCATACAGGTACTCCTGGTTCTCAGCATCCACGGTCAAAAACCACCCTGCACAGCAACTATCATAATCAACAGTTTTTAAGAGCTTAGTGATTCTCTGCTTCAAAACGACTGCGAGTACAGGGAAAAAGACTGCTGCTTGTGTTGTGATGAATCTACTGAAACCATTCGAATAGGGTTGGCTTACATCTGGGTGAATACCAATCTCCTTGAAACAGTAGCAGTGATCAAGGGCTGAACGGATGACATAGCTGTGGGGAGAGGGCTGGTGTGCCCATTCAAGGGCAAGTTCTCTAGATACCAGCGTCAGGGCTCAAATCACATAGCTGGGAATAAGAAAGGTAAGTCCAAAGTTCTGGTAGCATCTTAATCGCAGGGCTTATGTGAGAAACTGGTGTTTCTGTGACTATCTGATTGCTTTGAGCTTTTTGGCATTGAGTCAGCTCCTTTCCTTACCTCTGAAAGGTAAAACTCCTGGAACGTGTACCACATTAGCCCTGAAATCCCCCTGCTTCATGGTTTGTGACAACATACTACATGGACCCTGCCATGGGGCAAAGCAAACAGAGCTTTACTAACAGAAGCTACCACATCAGCAAACAAGAGTCCCAGTGGACCATAAACAAGGTCAGATAGAACAAACTTACTGTCTCCCACACGGCTCAGATGTTGCCAAGAGAAGTCTGGCACTCAGATCTGGTGGGGCACACCTAGGCTGCCCTTCAGGGACCCATCCCAGTGGGTCCATCTTCCCTTGCAGGGGTTCTCAGCTGAGGGGTGGTCTCTTTAGGTATGTCCTTTTCTCAGAGCTTCGTGTAATTATGTCAGGCCAGAGCTAACGGACGCACAGCAGGTCATTGATCTTGTATGGTTATGATAGGGGTCTCATACTGCACCGTAAGCTGTATTGTCCCCTTCTGCTGACTGTTGCTGCAGGAAGTCAAGTGGACAACACTTCACAGGGTATAAAGAAGCTCTAGTTCTCTTTCAGGGCTTAGTTTGGATCCAGCTGTCCAATAGACTGAGAGAAGGCATGTGTGGGATTAACCTGTCCTAATCAGATCTGGGTTTTTTTTGCAGTGGAAGATTGAAGGATGTTAATAAAATCACTTACCGACAAATGAAAGACACCGTAAAATATATGTGTTTACCACCGACAAAATGAATACACAGTATGTAAATGAAATTTTTAGCTTATGTCTATCAGAATCCTTCCTTTCCTTCTGTATTGTTAATACAACTAGATAGCATAAAGAGGAACATTCCCTATCACACACTAAAACGGACATAAGCAACATGGACAGATGATGAAAGGCAGATCAATACAATTTTAATGGAATTAGGACAAAATGCCCCCTGTCTCCACAAAAACTTTCCAGAATTGTCCACTTCTTAAAGAACATAACCAGGACTATGCTGAAAGATCAGCCAGATATATTTAGCCCCCTGCTCTATAGATCTCCACAGTATGGATTGCCATGCTGTGACCTATCAGCATTTTTGTGCCTTCCACATATGTATGGCATGAGGCTAGTGTTTTTTCTCATGTTTTTTCCACATCCTCCCCTTCCAGAGAGATTTAGGACAATCCCTCTTCCCACTCCAGGTCCCTGACACAGCTCAGGGCAAGCTGCTGGTCTGGAGCATGAAGTATCTCAACTGGAGGACAACTGTGGTAATGCCTTGCATCCTGGTAGATACCTCCCAAGCCCATCCATTATTCCAGGGGCCATGTTTGATACTTTTGCCAGAAGCAATCATTCCTCACACTCCAGTGTGAAAACTCCCAGTGCAGCTCTCCTGCAGTTCTTTGCCTCCACTCTCAAAAGCAAAGGCCTGGGAGGCAGATGGAGCAGGAAGTTGCTCCATGTGTTATTTCCTGAAGCCTCTGTGCTGTCCTAGCAACTGTGGGATTTTTCCTAACCTCTTTCCCTTTAGCAATAGGCTGAGAACCTGTTCTTCTGCCACCCCACTCTGATAAAAATCTCACCATCCTGCCTTTTAATCAGTCCTGGTGCACCAATTTATCGGGGTGGGATCTCACTGGAGCTGCTCCCGGCTCTTGTTGAGTTTGTACAGTCACCGCAGAGCAAGCTGCCTCACACCACAGCAAGTTATCTTTGATCTCTGCTCTGTAAAAGCCGCTGCTTCGCACAGAGGCGCGGTATCTCCCAATCCACTGAGTGATGGTATCTTGTCCCAGCAGAAGCAATAGCTCAGGGCTTCCACTGAGTTCTTGCTGCTTGGAGCAAAGGGACTCAGACAAGGCAGCAGTCTCCAAGCTCCCCTGAGTCAGAAGCATAGACCCCCATACACCGTACCCATGCTACAAGCACTGATGGGTCTCAACAGAGCACCTCTGTGCAGAGTGGACCAAGTTAGGGAGAACAGGTCAGAGGACCAGAGAGATGTCAGGAGCAGGGAGCTTGTTTGTTGATCTGGGGCTTGTGTCGCCTTCGCAGTGCTCACAGCACATTGCCAGGACCACTGTAGAAAGAGCAACGTACATTAAGGAGCATCACCTTCCCAGCGACAGGGACTAAACTCCGCTTGCAAAAAATGTATCCAGGGTCAATACGCAGTGGCATGAGTCAAAGCTGTGCAGTGGGAGAACCGCTGCCAAAGCAGGAGTTGGGCTGTCCTTGAGGCAGCAGCTGCACCGTAAAGGGTTTGTATAGACCTCAGCAATGCCGAGCCCTGGGCCCCAGTGCTCCACTGCAGTTAGAGTGGGCGATCCGCAGACCCACAATAGCAAGAAAGTGGTTACGTACTTCTTGAAAACAGGTTTTACCCAAGTAGGCACATAAGGAGAGAATGCAAAGAATTGCCACCTCCATATGAGAAGAGCTGGACTCATTTAACAGCCTTCAAAATTTATTTTACAGACACCCTGCTATGTTAATAAGAGTGACTGAAAGTTTTCATTGATTTTGAAAGATTTATAACAGGATGGGAAGAGAACGGAATCACTGAGAGTCAGTCCTTAAGTGATGGATTTAAATGACTGCTTATTTTATTCATCAGCCATAGCAATAATTTATGGATGACATTGTAGCGGGACGATTCTTCGACAGTTTACGCCTAATGTCACTGTCTCTCAAAGTTTTTTGCTGATTCTGGAGACTGCAAAAAGACACTTACAGTGAGTACTACAGCAGAATAAGTCTGTTGTCTCCTTTTGGGGATTTTCTCTTTTTTTCAGTGTTTTTTTAAGATGTCCTAGGCAAAGAGTTGGAACATGTGAGAAAGAACAGGTTGGTTCAGGGTAAACAACAACGACCTAGGCAGCAAAGAGCTGTGTAAGGCAGAAAGGACTCCGCAGGGACTGGCGCAGGTGAACAGTGACCATCAGCAAGTCCCAGAGAAGACATAATAGAATTGCAAGGGATTTGTTGCCTGTTGGGATAAAGCTTTTGGCGAGCAAGCCAGCACTGGAAGCAAAACCACTTAGCAGAGAGAATTCTCTTGCAAAAATAGCATTAGACTTTACAAAAAAACTGTCTTCCAAGGAAAATTTGGACATGTTAATAACTTGAGTTATTCAACTGTTACATTTTAAAACTGTCAGTTGCTTGGGTGTTTTTTTTACAATTTTTTGCTTATCAGTTTGATAAGGAAATCCCTCATTTACTGCTGAATATCCCTCGATTGGAGAGTAGTCAGTAGCACTAACTAGCCCACATGTGCGAACACGGTAGCCATTGTAACTCATGCTGAAAACCAGCATGCACAGTAACTCAGCAATTACTTCTGAGTAGGATCGACAATCTTCCCCATGAAAAGTGTGGTGCTGGTTGCTTTGTCAGAAATCAATATAATGAAGGGCCTGTTGAATTTGATGGTAACGGAAGGACGGAGAAGTCTGTTAAGGATTATTGCTGTGGCTCCTGCAGCCTCCGTTCCGGCCTCATCAACTTCCATCAGGGCCTTGTGGACTGCCTGCAGGGAAAAGGACCAAACGCTGTGGTTCATATACGGGACAGCAAGCAGGGCGCGAACAGACACACTCTTCTTATGGAATATTTAGGAGAAGAAAGGAATGATAAACCCCCCAGTGGACCAAACTTTCTGATGCGGTAAATCTCTAACAGCCTGCAACAGGAGTGTTTTCCATGTCAGGACTGAGTGGGGTTGGCCAGAAATAAAAACAGACACCCTCTAGATGCAGCCTCACCGGTGCTAAGTAGAGGGGGATAGTAACAGTCCATGCACTAGCTGGTCTATTTTCTCAGGTTGTTTGAACTTCCACTAGCAACACTTTCTCTGTTATTCCAAGGTTAATGGACGACTGCTATTTAAATGCTAATACAGGGACAATATTTGGCATCTTTGTCCCATTACATCGTAGCTTAAACTGACATGGTGAAATTCTGCTACTGCAAACTGGAATTTTCCTGGAAACCTTGAGAATATTAAAAAATTACATACTGATCAACACAAATATAATAATATACTCCTCATTTATAATTTACTTGGCATAATCGCATGTAAACAATCATTTTCCAGTGCCAAGAAATCATTTAAGATCTTGTCCAACTTTTCCATGTACTTAATATCCAGCCTTTAAATAGCAATATTAAAATAATGCAAAGGTGGGACAGCAGACCCTCTGTAGAAAAGCACAATTACTAAGCAAGCCCCTACATGTCATTGTGAGTTTTACTTTTAACTTCAGTAGGACAAGGAGGAGAAGCAAGTCTTTAAAAACCCCAGATACAATTGATCAGAGCAACCACCCTGCACCTCATCACCAGCTCTGTTTGTTCACTTACTTGTGAAACCTGAAGATTGCGGCTGCCACTAATTCCAGACAGATCAGCATTACTAGAGAATACTTCAGTAATGCCCATTTCCTTGAACAGGCTTTTAACATCATAAGACCCACTAATAGAAATCTTTGGTAACTGCAGATCTAATCTCCTGTTGAACAAAGAAAACAAAACAACAGTCAAGCCTTGCGGCCTTGTTTCAGCCAGCAGGCTGGAGAGTATGCAATTCAGTGGCACTTGAAAGCATTCTTTTGATTGCTAATTTGTTTGACGGTAGCATTTGTATTCCTTGAGCAATTTTGGCATCCAGAGAGATGTGCCATCTTCTTGTGCCTGCATTCTCTCTTTGATTTTGCCATTCTCTCTTTCTTCGTTGCCGCTCATCCCAGGGCCACATACGCACTTGTTTTGGGGCTAAAGGGCTCCAGAGAGGAAACAGAACAACTATGGAAAGGCTAAAAGAAGGGAAAAGGAGGATAAAACCTAAGACACAGTGAAGCAAATGAATTATGTTAGCACCATGAAAGAAGAGGTATGGTAGCCAAAAGACAGCCAAGCAAGTCTTGAGGCAGTTGTTACAATGCTGCATCCCCTTCTGTCAGGTCAGAGAGTCTGCAGTTGCTTATCAACTATGCTCTGCTTTGGCTTGTCTTGGGAATCACTTAAAACCCCGCTTTATGAAATCAGAAGATTACATCCAGGAGAAGGTGATCTGAAATTAATGCTTTCTCTTAAAAATAATGATGTGTCCTCAAATATAGTAATCCATCTACCTAGATTTACCTGGTCTCAAGTTTGTTATCCCATTTACAAACAGTTTCCTTGGAGAGAGCATCTTCCACTTGCTTCATCTTTCCATTGTCAGGCAGAATGAGCAATGCTCGTGCAGTGCCCTTGTAAGGCAGCTCTACCACCTCGCAAGAAAGATCCTGGTCGTAGTGACTGTCATAGTTACCGTCACGCCGCATCATGTTGACTCTAACAGATGCATTTGTGTTCACAAAAAAATCATCCTCGTATGTACGCAAAGGATCAAAAGAATTTTCCCAGGCAGCTATTAGGGGAAAGGAGAAGATGTTGCACTCAAACATGTGAAGGTCATAACAAATGGTTGATATAAATCAGACCAACTTAAATGTTAGGACACTGAAGGGTTGTTTACGGGAGGAGAGGATCACTATTCCAGCATAACACACAATAAAGCATTTCAGCTGTGCAGTAAGTTCAGCATAGTGTAAGTCCTGTCTTGGTGAAAGAAAACCAAAGACTGATGAGGACCAGCTGAGAGAGTCCTGCTTCTATTGCAGTCATATGTTCCCATCACTTGTGCCTTTTATGTCATTTAAATTCAACCACTTAAACATTCAGCCACAGGATCTTGCTATGCCTTTTGTGTTAGGCCGTACCTGATGCAAGCTGACTGCACTCAGCCTGGTGAGGAATAAAGGATCCTACCTCTCAAGCAGGTCTCCAGAAGCACAGGCCCTCAAAATGCTATGTCCCAAGTTTTCATGCAGCGTACCTAGTAGACCTACCATAATACTGGGAACACTGGAAGTGCAAGGATATGAGTCCACTGCGTTTGACTGGCACATACAGTCAGCATAGAGACTGTGGAAACATCTTTAGTCATGATGCCCTCAGACCAGCAAGACTGCGTGCAGGGGGTCCCTGTCTATAAGGCAGTCCAATAGAGTGGGACTTCTCTTTCCACAGCTTTCAGGCCAACTGGGCCAAAATCAAGCAATCAATATTTCTCAACAATCAGCTCCTCTGCGTTTGGCCAGATCTAATCTTTACTTCAAAGGTCCTGCACAGTTTAGCTCCTTCTAAATAGTCACTCTGCTAATAAATCAGCCAGAGTTCCCTACAATTTTTGTTTTCCATCAAAATCATCTATTGAAATACTATTTTAAATATCTTACCTTTAAAATAAATGTAGTTAACAAGAACCAATACAGTACTTGGATCAAGATGACCAATTAACTCAGGAATTTTCCCCTTGGTTTTCTCCTCTACATATTTATTGATATGCTTTGTAGCTTCTTCTGGTTTACGGAAATCGCTAGAAAAAAATTCTGCATCATAAAATTGCTTTGTGCTTTGCAAAAATGTCTCCTGTGGTTCATAACCAATAGCTGTAAAAAGGGCATTCCCTATATTTAATGTGATATTAACATCAGCACAGTTCAGTACTGCTAAAACTTTATGAAAACTTTCATGTATATCACGCATGTGAGTCTCAGTCAGGCAGTCAAAGCCCAGCCCTTCAAAAATCTGAGACAGGGTGGTTGACTTAGCACCAACAGCCAGCATGGCAAAGGCAGTGGAGATGCTCATGGGAGAAAAGAAAACATTTTTATCAGCTTCTTTTGATATAGCCTGCTTGTAAAATCTAAATACGAAATCTGCATAGTTAGAGCCTTGCTTGTCACATTTATGTGCCAATAAATTTTGTGTTCCATCGTGCAGATTAGTATTATTGACTTCGTGGCAAACGTCTTCATGGTGGCAATGGGTTACAGCACAAAGAACAGCAAGGAGTAAACACAGGCACAGGAGATACTTCATCTTCTTTTCAAAATTTTCTGTCACAAAACAAACAGTCATTAGATGAGCAGGTGCTAATGATGAGCTTGGTAGTAAGAAATAATGAATAGTTTGTTAGCATAAATACTTTACAGTGCAACTGTAAAGATCTAATGTACATAGGATATTTAAAGTGCCCATGGACATGATGTCGAATGTCATTAATAAATTCAACCAAATTATAAATTTAAATGTCAGGCATAATAAAACCATAATATTCCATTGTAATAGCCTTGAAAAGGCAATTCTCTTCTTCATTGTCAATGAAAGTACAGAGCCAACGTCCATAATAATCTCTATTAACTTTATCTTCCCTGGATCATTGTCTCCTACAGGGTACTTCTAAAGAAAAAAGTTACCATGAGGTAAGATGGGGTGTGGGTTTCAAAGACATCAAATACTCCACAGTACCTGCCCAAATGTGGTTTGATAAATGTGAGGAAATGTAAGGCAGCTCACTTCTCACTGCAAGTGGGATAAAGTCCTTCACTTTCATCAAGGCAGCAGCTATCATGGACTATCCGGTGCTCGTTAAATTCACACCCCTGTTTACTTCAAGGTTACTTACTCACATGGCCAGTCATTGGTCACAGCTAATAAGTGACGGATGAAAGTCATCTATGTAAACTTCAAGGTAAAGTTCAAGGCAAAAGCCTGGAGGATCCTGTGCCATGGCAGCAGGGCATTAAGCAGTGGCCATTAAGACGTGGGAAGCAACAGGTTTCCACCAGATAATGAGGTGTGTTTTTGGAACAGAGAGACCCTCTTTTCGGGGGAGTGCAACAAGTGTTTATAACTTGTTAAATGGTGGTTTAGCCCTCACCACGGCTTAACCTGCATGGGATATATGGCTCCCTCTAGAGACACAGGGAGGACCTGGGTCCAAGAGGAAAAAAGCACAGATTCCATTTGGAATTCAAAGAACGCTCAGACCAATCCCTTTGGAGGTGACAAGGTTCTTCATTATGCTTGTTCTCCTAATGTTGACATGATACATTTCACATGAGCCTCCTAAGGAGCTCACACGAGCTCCTGCATAGGAGCTGGAAAAAATCTCTGGTTTACTGAATTCAGTTCCCTGCTATCGTGTGGAGGCATTTCATATAAACCCTCTTTAGAAACCTAGCAAGCTATCTGTGAAAATAAGATTTTTGCCTTTGTAGCTTCTACATAAAAACATTTCTAGAACTTTTCTACTGTTATGGCTCCTCTTCTGGTTTCCAGCCAACACAGCCTGTTTGTATCCTCTCCCAGGAATGCGTTTCCCCGTGTCTTGCCAAGGTGAAGTTCTCTTGGTCCCGTATTCATTCCCAGATGTGAAAGATGACTGTATCTGCTATCTAAACAAGATTTAGATAGAACTTCTGAGGGCAGCCCAAGTTACAGGATTCTTGGGGATTAACCAGTTGCTTTATTTTTTTATTAGTATAGTGGTCTTTCTTGTTTTTATAGCAAATATACACACTAACTGTGTATTCTCATATTTGTTAGGACCTGAGTACACTGACTATGTCTGAGAGCAGACAGTGATCACTGCAGTGACCTGGAGTATGAAGTGGTAATGCTAAATTTTAATTTCCTGAAACCAAAAGATGGAGTATGGCTCTAGATGGGAATATGATTCAACAATTTGCATCTCTTTTTAAGCAGAGCTTTTACTCTTCCTCCAAGCCAAAAAAACCAACAAAACCCTTATGTACTGCAGACAAATGAAGCAATCGTACTACAGAGAGCGTTTCAAAAGTACTTGCTGTTTAACATTTCATCGACTGTTTTTCTCTAGTTATTTGAGGTATTGCACACTTAAGTGAAAAAATGGATAATTTTTGTCTGTCCATGACCACATCCTGTGTCCAAACAGAGCTTAGCCTACATTTCAAAGAATTTCTGAAGCAAAGCATATTGTTTTTCTCTAGCAAGCAGAAAATGGCATGGCTGTTTTTGTAACTTTTACTATAACAGATCAGTTAAAAAACTTCTCTTAGTATTACAGCTCTCTACAGAAATATTAAAGAAGTACTTCTACCAGAAGCTGAAAAACACTGAATATTGTCATCAAGTTTTCCCCACGTACTTTTCCCTTTAGAGATGATAATCACATTAATTTCAACATTTTGAAATTAGAAAATTTCAGCCACAAATATTTTTTTTGTTACCATTTCAAAGCTGAAGAAACTGGGAAGGTTTTATTAAATCTGGGCTGTATTTTTAATAGGTGAATTGGAAATTCAGAAAATAATTCTCTGCCAAACCATAGATTAGTTTGTCTATGGAAATAGAAGGGGTAATTAAATTTAAATTGTGGCCTTCCACCCACCCCCTACACTCACCCCAGTCCTAATTAGAGAGCATGGCCTTAGCAATTCAGTGGTTGTTTTATACATTAAATCACCAGAAGAGTTTATAAATTGGGCCTGGTTGTTCAGTCGCTGGTGGGATTATGCTAATTTTGAGTCACTGTGAAGGCTGTTTCTAACCTAAAAGGTGATTTCATCAGTATTTGGCTTTAACAACTACTTAATAAGTCCCCATGACTTCAAAGGTTATTTTATTCTAATTTCAGGCTAAGCATATTTCCCCAGAACAGCAGATCCCACTGGTCCCTTGCATATTTCCTTGATTAGTATTTCATGGCAACATCCGCACACAACTGAGTCACAAGCAGACAAATGAAATTAACCTAACATGGAAATTTCACCAACTGCAGAAAGCATCATTTGCAAGTTTCTAAGAAAAATGCATGTGCAATACTTACAAAATCAGAAGCCCTGCTGCATTCCACTGACCATGCTGCTCTCCACACTGTTATTTATACTGCTACATCATCTTCTGCTTAATTTCCACGGTTAAACATTAAACAGACCTGATAAAAATTAGAGCCAACTAAAAAAAAAAAAGAAAGGAGGAAACAGAGCAAATATTGATGAAATAGGGCTTCCAAGGATCATCTCCACAATGCAGCCAATAGAGCTGACAATCTTCAGCCATTTGAATAGCAGCTGTGACTTTCTGCCTGCTGCCTCTGACCAAGTGGAGGAGCTTAGGGCAAACATTGTGTAATTAGGACCCTACTGGAAACCAGGAGGTTGTGCCTGGGACCACTGGAAACAGATGCTCACTCTTGGTGCCAGAAGTCAGACTTTCTGCGCTGTGCTGAAGCACACGTGGAGCTGACAGCCACACGCCACAGCAACTCGGCGCTCTCCCCACATCGCACCAGAGCCAAACCTGCCTCCTGATCCTCAGCCCGAATATGGACTCTGAACCTGTTGCCTGTACCTTCTCAACCCGGCTGCAATTGCACGCCATTGAGAGGGTATGTGATAGACGTGTTTCCCTGATGGGTTTCCTACTCTGACTGATGTGGTCTCTTCGTACATCTCAGTTCTGTGTGCATCTGAGTTACTGCCTCGGGCAGGTGGTGGGAATACAAGTAGCAATCTCTTTTCTCTACTCCCACACATGCACATACTGCATGTGCACACTCACTTCTCCTTCTCCTTGTCCCCCTCACACAAATTTAAATTGTTGGTATGAAAAAAAAAGGACTGCTCGTTTCTATTAACTTTTTTCCAACAGGAATAAAATGCTAGTGGACCAAGCTGACTGAATTTTTCCCATTAACAACAAAGTCCATGACTGAGCGGTGACATGAAATACATTTCCCCGTTTGTGATGACTCTTCTTCCTTTGTACTTGTTTACTCATATGTGTAATTTTGACATTACAAACATAGATAAACATGGAGACAGAACATAGATAAACCTTGTCTTGGCACTCCCCTTCTTTGTTTTCCTCTTTGTTTCTTTTTCCTCTTTCCTTTTCACTTGTTCCTTCTAATTCTGGCTGTAAATGGTCACAAACAGAAAAATCAAAAATTGTTTCACTCACTAAAGCGTAGGAGAATAACAGGTCATGGTGGTCAAGGACGAACTGTGTTTCAAAATGGTTATAAGCCTCTTGTTTTCTTTTTCCTTTGTGAGGCCTTGTAATTACTGTTTTGTTTTTAATAATGTTAAGGTACACTTTAACAAGGCATTTCCCTCGGATTTCATTAGAGCAGCAGCAATAAGGCGCTACACCAGCTTTAACCTAAAATGATGAACAGATGCATTCGTGCCAGGTGTACCACATACTGCCACGAGCCATTTACAGTCCCACCTCTCTACTGACTACAGTTTCAGTCCTAAAACTATGTCATGAAACCACGTTAACCAGATTCATAATGATCAATCATCCGCTGAACTAGATTTTGCTTCTCTACTACATATTTTTAACAGAAATCAAAGTCCAGAATACCAAAATAACCAATGTGGTTTATTCCTTCCGAAAATTAAAAACACGACAAAGTCTACATTACAGAAGTCTATGCTACTACTGTGCACTTCAGGTAGGTCAGTATCTATACTGCACCTCAACTCGCATTTTGACTTCTTTAGAAGAAATAGACCCCTATAACATTTCATACATTTACCAACAGCTTGCAAACAGCTTCCTGCCAGCTTGATTTTTTTTGAACAAATCATTCTGAAGCAGGTTTAAAGAGTTTTTGTGTCAATTTAACAACAACAATAGCTGTCCTGGGATTACACATCACAGACACACAGGTTACTTAAATATCAAAAAAATCTTTGTCCCTATAGATCTATTATATCCAAAGTAACACAAAGATTTCTAAGTGTAAAGTACATAGACCACAAGTATATTGACATAGCAGCAATATGAAGGAAACTTAGTGTGGAATTAGGAAGGAAATGGACATTGCCTTCCCCTCCCTTCCCCCTAATATTTTCAAGTTATTTAATAGTCTTTGGGCAGGATCAGGCAGTCAGAGTGCAGAGAAAAATGATTGAAGATGTATGCATGTCTGGTGAATTATGGTTCTTCCAGTCTGGATGAGGTTTGAAGAATGAAGAAAAAAGGCCCAATCTGCCCACAGTGGTCATGCCATGCTTTCAACACTTCTTGGAGCACCTCCTCTGCTGCCCTGCCAGGAAGGCAAAATCCATTAGTTTAGAAAGGGAATGTGAAATGGGGATGAAATACAGTCTGTACACAGTGACAAGAACATTCATGAGGAGGGGCAAGTTCTGGTCACCGAAGTGTTTTTCATTTGAATTAGCATCACTAATAATATGTATAAACTAAGTAGAGAGCAAGAACTAGATTTAAAAAATATGTATACTGTTTCAATGGCAATGACCATGAGTTAACACCATTTTTCAGTTGAAAAACCAGTGCCAGTTACAAATTACCTACTAAAATGTAGCAGGTGTGTTACATGTATGGTGCACCAATAACAACTAAACCTCCTACTGCTGCTTCAGCAGTGTGCTGGTTGACAGATACGACACAGGACCTATAGCAGACTTGAGCCCTCCTGAAAAAGGAGCAGGAGAGGAGAAGCCTTTATTTAGAACCCAAAAACTTTCAAAAGAAGGCCTGTTTTTCATTATTTCTGCATGTAACATGCATGAAGTTTCTTTTCAGACTTGAGTGTTTCTGTAATACTAGTATTAGTAACACAATAGCTTTCTGAGATTTACATATCCGAATGATTTCCAACAGAGGTCTTGTGAAAGAATAGTATGTATTCCATTTTGTTTTCCTTCTAACACCCAAAATTGTTGACAGGACTGCCTGATGAGAGAACCACTGGGTTGAAAATTGAGGATAGGTTGCTATCTCTGTTGAGCAGCTCAGCTTTGACCTTGGGAACATCACTAACTGTTGTGGTTTAACCCCAGCCAGTAACTAGAACCACGCAGCCACTTGCTCACTCCCTGTGTGTGTCCCCCATAGGGCAGGGACAAAAGGGAGAAAAGAAGTGGGGAAAAAACCTCGTGGGTTGAGATAAATACATTTTAATAGAAGAGTAAAGGAGGAGGGGAAAAAAAATAATAGTAAAAGAGTATACAAAATAAAGTGACACAACACAAGTTGCTCTCATCACCCAATGATCCATTGCCTAGCCCGTCTCCAGCAGTGAACGTGGATTCCACCCCCCCAGCCAACCCCTATTTATATACTGAGCTTGATGTCTGTGGTATGGAATATTTCTTTGGCCAGTTTGTCCTGTCTATGCTCCCTCTCAGCTTCTATAGGAAGCTGAAAAAGCCCTTGACTAACGTAAACTTTATGTAGCAACAACTAATACAATATGTGTTATCAATATTATTCTCATAATAAATCCAAAACACAGCAGCTACTAGAAAGGAAATTACGGGACAATAATGCTGTCTGATGGGCTTCAGTTTTCTCATCTGTAAGATAAAAATGACACATCTAACCTCCTCATTGAGATAAAATGATGTGAAAATAAAGTTATTTGCAATGGCCTTGAGCATCATTTCGGTTCTTCATTGAGTTTAATGAAGACAGAATAATTTTTTATCGGTTTGGTACCATGGCACCTCCGTTGGTAATGATGATACACAATTTGAAAATCTATGGTCTGCAGGATGCAGCTTTATAGAGCTTCAAAGAGAAATCGGGAATGTTCCTCAGTTGCAAGCTTCCATAAAAAGTCCTCCGGACTTTACAGAAGTCTTCTTTCCTGGTGTGCTTAGTGCTTGCATCCAAGAGGTTCTAGCTACCTGGGTACATTACAGCATGAGGAGAGGTGATTAAGCACACATAAATTACAAGTATTAGTAATCTGCAGGTACCACATGACACTGCCCAAGCCAACCCTTTTACCAGAAGTTTTTTCCATTCATGACTAGAAAATGCAAGTACCTATTGCCAGTACCTACAACACAAGAGTCTGGTAGAGGAACATGGAGAAGGATAAGATCATTGTGCTTGCTAAAAAGTTATGTTTTCACCTTCCAGCTTGACCCAAGCACCAGGCCAGCAGGGATTGTTTCACTTGAACCTCTTCATCTACTGCCAGTCCAATGTTGTGCTTTTAAAATCATACTATTTTCCTGTGGCAATGCACCTGAATCCTGCTCTGGCTATTTAAACAAAGAAAGAAAGGATGATCATCCTCAATGGGTAGCTATAAGCAGTCAGGAAGTTAAGTTTATACAAAAAGAACCTGTGACTGAGCTGGGAAGGGAATCAGAAACTCCCAAGTCCCAGCCCAATGCTGTGTAACTACTGGCCCATCCTTCTTTCCTAATAATGTTCTTGCGTTAAAGAAAGAAAGAAATTAATCAATTAATTATGGGTTTCCAACAGCAATATAGTACTTAAAATTGTAATAAATGTGTGTCTATACAACACGAAAATATAGTTAACAAGAACCATCCCAATGAGTAATTCAAGACTTAAGCAACTAACATTACTTTGAAAGCCTTCATTAAAAAGTACTTCTTCACCTTCCCATTTGGTCCACTGACCCTGCTATCTGGGACCATCTCATCTGAATTGTTTCCTTTTCCTCCTCTGTACTCCTGAGCGATACCGAATCGAGTGCCTACCTTTAATCACACAACTGATCAAGTAAGGCTGATCAAAGTGGCTTGAAGTAAACAGTAATGACATTATTCTGTGACTCAGAAGCTCAGCTGCCCAAGCGCACAATATGGATTTTGGCTAATGCTCAAAGAAAGGACCCAGAAAGTGGTCTTGCAAGCCACAGAGGCAATTTACCTTGTTTACTACTCCTTGTAAGAACTGTTCTGTTGAAAATGAGGGTACAAACATAGGAGGCCACCAGGGAACAAATACAGAAGGGAAGCAGATTTCAATTTTATTTTGAATGGATATAGTGTAGATTAAACTATGTTCCTGCCACAGCTTTTAACTTTATTGGGAGAAGATTTAGGCCAACACCGCAGAGCTTTTAAAAATCCGACTTTAGACCAACATGCAGACAAGTAAAAAAACCCCCTATTTTTCCATGCCATGAGCCATTTCACAAGCATCTCAATTTTCTTAGTTTTAACAGAAAGCTGTTGGAATTGTGACTATTTCAGCACAGATCAAAAATTCCTTACCTCAAACCAGTCAATATCCTGTCTAGTGTTGGCTCCTGCATACTGATATCCCTCTGACATTCTTTTCCTGCCTTTTTTCACACCACCCACAGTCACCTGCAGACCACTCTGATCTCCTTGGCACACCATGCCTTTACCCCCTGCTCCCTCCATCAGCTTGGAGGGCAATGGTCAATAGAACCTGTTGAAGAATCATGGAGGAAAGCATTCCCAAATGAGTCACAGCAAGACCCTTCAGCAAAAGTCAACCTTTAGGGACCAGGGAAAGCCCAGACTGATTTTCACAGAATACCAGATGTCTTCTTCCATAGAGCAGCAGAGCATTATGGCACTCTTGGGGCTGGGGTCAGCAAGAAGGGGGCTCAGCTGTAGAGAGCACGAAG
The DNA here is from genome assembly GCF_964199755.1 of Larus michahellis. NCBI lineage: Eukaryota > Metazoa > Chordata > Aves > Charadriiformes > Laridae > Larus > Larus michahellis. Next base: position 39,300,879 of record NC_133899.1, on the reverse strand, counting down.
GTTAATCAGGTCACAAGAACTTCTAGGTGACAATGTCCTGCTCTCAGGTTCATTGATCAGCCAGTGAGAGTATTTTTTTTCCCTTGATGACGCAATGTTTTTAAATTAATGGCTTTGGTAGAACTTAGGTGGGTGGGGATTATGAAAACCAGTTTGAACTGGTCTCCAGCCTTTGTGAATGCTCCAGCTCTCATACTAATGATGATTGAATTAATCTCTTAACAAACACGTTTGTTTTTCTAATTCGCCTCCACACTCATAATTACTATAACTCCAAACCCAACACCCAAATATTACAGCACAGATGACACTTAGCATCCCCTGCTCTTCGGAGATCTCCGAACTGTTGAGATCCGTCCTGGGGTAATTTGTGAGGAACAATGACTAGGATCTCCTCACCAGAAACAGAATCCTGCAAGCCAGGACTAAGTAAGAGGATTCGCTGTCTCCAAAGGAGGCATTTTTTTACCAGCATGTTCTAAACACATTTCCCTTCATAGTTTATTGTAAAACCAGTTATTTCCATGGGCACTTAGTGCACAGCCAAAGCTAAGAAGTTGATAAATCCTTTGAGCTGAGGTTCCCTACTTCATCTTTGATGGTAGTAGGCTTATAACTGAGCTACAACTTCAGCGTTGTATTACTTACAAACTACTTCGCAAATGTTCACTTCAACTTTTTTTCTGCGTCTGAGAAACTTTCCCAGATTGTGCAAGTACCCAGATTCTTCCTGTAGCCCTTATTGCCCACCTTAAAAATCCTCTCTCAGAAAAACTTCTTGGAAGTTGTCTGAGGGAGCAATTTCCATATAAGAAAGCAGAGTCAGAGAAATCAGAACATTTTCAGGAATGCGTTGGCTTTGTCAGCATTTTCAAACAGCAATGATGAAAATGTTCCACACAACCTTTTATCTTATAAGATGCTATGAAGTGATGAACTTTTCTATCACTTATCAATAAAGTATGTGATAGAAGCATTGCTGTTAATTGTGGAAATAAAAATGCTCTTAACTGCCAGCCCAATACTGTTGTCTTAGACACCCTCGGGCGTAGCAAAAGGAAATAAACACTTAGGCTTTGGCTCTAAGTTGAGCCCATAGATGTATAGTTTATGTATAGATAACATTATCCTATAAGCCTTACAAAATGGCTACTCTTAGCTTAAACTAAAGGCTCATCTAGTTCAATATCCTGTGCTGCACAATGTGGGCATACCATGGCACAGGGGCACACTGATGTTTCCTTTCTCTCTCTTCCTTTCTTCGTATCTCCCACTGCTTGATTTCCTTTTTCACCAGCACTGAGCATGGAGATGACATATTCAGTGGCCTATCCAGCGGCCTATCCAGCATCATTGTAAAATCTCTGTCCTGAGTGGCAATGCCTAACCACAGCACCATATATATAAAGCAGGGGCTTCTTTCCTCGTATTTGTTGCTTTGTATTTATTGGCAGTGATTTTCCTCTGCCATTTTATCAGGCAGTCACTGAGTTCCGTAGAGATCCCTACCCATGAACAAGGTGGGACCAACAACAAAATGTGTCATCTCATAATTTATTAAAGTCCCACATGATCTCTGACTTCTCTGAATAATGCCTGCCTGAAATTATTTTTTATAAAGGGTCTTCCCTCCTTATTATCTTAGGGTTTTTTGGAGATGGTTCGTTGAGGAATCTTATCTCTTTTCTGACCTATGTGACATATACCAATCAAACCACTGTAATCCACACACACATCAACTCTTTCAAAGACTCCTTTGGTAAAGGATTCTGGCTACTGCTATAAAAGACAATAAAAAATGTTTCTATAAATACATCAACAACAAAAGGAGGACTAAGGAGAATCTTCATCCTTTATTGCATGTGGGGGGAAAACATAGTGACCAAGGATGAGGAAGAGGCTGAGGTATTTAATGCCTTCTTTGCCTCAGTCTTTAATGGTTAAGACTGGTTCTTCTCTGGGTACTCAGCTCCCTGAGCTTGACGACAGGGGTGGGGAACAGAACGAAACCCCCATAATCCAAGGGGAAATGGTGAGTGACCTGCTACATCACTTAGGTGCACACAAGCCTATGGGGCCAGATGGGATCCACCCAAGGGTACTGATGGAGCTGGCAGAAGTGCTCACCAAGCCACTTTCCATCATTTGTCAGCAATCTTGATTAACTGGGGAGGCCCCAGTTGACTAGAGGCTAGCAAATGTCACGCCCTTCTACAAGAAGGGCTGGAAGGAGGGTCAGGGGGACTACAGGCCTGTCAGTCTGACCTCGGTGCCAGGGAAGATTATGAAGCAGATCAACTTGCGGCTATCACACGGCACATACAGGACAACGAGGTGATCAGGCCCAGTCAGCATGGGTTTATGAAAGGCAGGTCCTGCTTGACTAACCTCATCTCCTTCTATGACAAGGTGATCCACTTAGCGGACAAGGCAAAGTCTGGGGATGTTATCTACCTAGACTTTAGTAAAGCTTTGGACACCGCTTCGCACAGCATTCTCCTGGAGAAACTGGCTGCTCATGGCTTGGATGGGCATACGTTTCACTGGGTAATAAACTGTCTGGATGTCCAGACCCAAAGAGTTGTGGTGAATGGAGTTAAATTCAGTTGGTGGTCGGTCACAAATGGTGTTTCCCAGGGCTCAGTACTGGGGCCTGTTGTCTTTAATATCTTTCTCAATGATCTGGATGAGGGGATCGAGTGCAGCCTCAGTAAGTCTGCAGACAGCACCAAGTTGGGCGGCAGTGTTGATCTGCTTGAGGGTAGGATGGGTCTACAAAGGGATCTGGACAGGCTGGATCAATGGGCCGAAGCGAATGGTATGAGATTCAACAAGGCCAAGTGCCGGGTCCTACACATGGGGCACAACAACCCCGCGCAGCATTACAGGCTTGGGGAAGAGTGGCTGGAGAGCTGCCTGGCACAAAAGGATCTGGGTGCTTTGGTCAACACCCAGCTCAACGCGAGCCAGCAGCGTGCCCAGGTGGCCAAGAAGGCCGAGAGTATCCTGGTTTGTATTAGCAATAGTGTGTCCAGCAAGACTAGGGAAGTGATTGTACCTCTGTACTCAGCACGGGTGAGGCCCCACCTCGAGCACTGTGTTCCGTTTTGGGCCCTTCATTACAAGAAAGACATTGAGGTGCTGGAGCGTCTCCAGAGAAGAGCAACAAAGCCGGTGAGGGGTCTAGAGCACAAGTCTGATGAGGAGTGGCTGAGGGAACTGGTAGTGTTTAGTCTGGAGAAAAGGAGGATGACGGAAGAACTTATCGCTCTCTACAACTACCTGAAAGGAGGGTGTAGCCAGGTGGGGGTCGGTCTCCCAAGTAACAGGCAATTGGACAAGAGAAGACAGCCTCAAGTTGTGTCAGGGGAGGTTTAGATTGGATATTAGGAAAAATTTCTTCACTGAAAGGGTTGTCAAGCGTTGGAACAGGCTGCCCAGGGAAGTGGTTGAGTCACCATCCCTGGAGGTATTTAAAAGACGGGTAGACATGGTGCTGAGGGACATGGTTTAGTGGCAACTTGGTAGTGCTCTGTGAACGATTGGGCTTGATGATCTTAAAGGTCTCTTCCAGCCAAAATGATTCTATCACTCTAAAATTCTATGATTAGTGGTAGACTTGGCAGTGTTAGGTTGACGGTTGGACTCGATGATCTTGAAGTTCTTTTCCAACATAAACAATTTCATGATTCTATGAAAGCCTTGTTAGTTCTTCAATATTTTGTCATACTTACCCATACAACTACAAATTCTAGTTTCCAAAATATCAAAGTTGGACTAACTGTTCTGCAATTCACTGCAAGCTCACTTGCATCTTTTTTTTTTAAACTTACGTCACATTTGTCACTTCTTATTATTCTGGTTACAGAGACCAGTCTAACTGATGCATTGGATGCAGTGGAAAGCTTAACCTTTTTCTTTTTGAGACAGCTAAGAGCTCTTGTCTGCATCCTAAACAGTCATGACAATTTGTTGTTACTTGGTCTTTGATTTTTTTTTTTTCTAAAAACTCTTCTATGGTTAGTTCAACTTGAAATAGTTGCTCAGGCTTAACCACTGCAAGGGAAGAATGTGTGCAATGGATTGAGCTTTTCTGGTTTCTCAGTACGCCCTCTGAGTATTTCTTTTACACTTTGAACATCTACTGGTCCCTCAGGCTCTCTGGCAGGTTTCTGATGTCTTTGAAAATGATTATATTATTATATGCCATGACTTCTGCAAGTTTTTTTTCTCAAAGTTATCCTTGTCCTTTCTTGTTATAGTTTGAGACACAATGTGGTAGGTTTGTTCTTTTTAGTGGTGGGTGTTCCCTGATTTGATCATGACTTCTAGTTTCTGAAGTTTTTTCTCGTAATTCTAATTAACTTTGCTGTGTAGATATGCTTTTTTTTTTTTACTTTTTAAGTTGGGCTTTTTGGATTTACATCCAAAAGCATTGCTATGTGTTTTTACAAGAAAGCAAGCTGCCAGATCTGGTTATGTCAGAAAACTGCTTGTGACCTAGCAAGATCTGAAGTGCCTCTAGATCAATATAAATTACAAAGATCTGTAAGAACGTGTAGAAAAAACACCCTCTGTCAAGATCTGCTATGGATCCAGTGACGTAGTCCAAGACAAATGAAAACAAACTGAGTACCTCTAGTTTTCAGTTTGGGAAATACTAAATTCTTCCTTATTGCCTGATTTGCATGCCACACAGATGAGTTTTCCTCCACTGTGATTTTAATTTGGAAGTGGGCTCATCTACAAAAAGCTTATAGCTTCTAAGCACTTTTCTTGTTTTCCTGTCATAATCTATTAAAAAATGTATGATCTGGATGGCCCGTATTTTGTTTAGGGAATAACAGGAACCACAGTTCAAAACACATGCCAAGACTGGTTACATAGCTATTAGAGGGAGTCAAGAGGGAGCTTTTCAGAAGAGATATGAGAAACACACATGAAGCTACACACTTGATATAGTAGAAGCAGCACACTGTCTATAGCCTTTGAAATAAACATTTCTGCATCAAAGAAATGTCCAACCTTCCCAAAAAGTTCTCCTCTTAACAGAGATAACCTATTATGTGCTGAATAAGGATTTACTGCTCCGGCCAAAGGCAGAGGGCTTTCTGAAGCTCATTACTGGCATTACCGTGCTGATCTAATATATATGAGCAGTATATTAATAACTGTTTGTTGAAACCGGTCAAAAACCCCTGCTTGAACCATACTTAAGTCTTAACTCTGAATTACAGAAATAAAATAGCAAAATTAGAAACTTTTAAATGTCATGTTTATTCATTGCTGTTCTTCTACCGTAGTACATTTGTCTGCATATTACAAGGCTGTACAAAGACTGGTGTTAATGCTTAATACCTATTAACAGACTAACCCATTTTAGTCAATAATTTACCCCTCCTGCAACCAGAGTTCAGATATATACCATGAACATGAGGAAAGAAATAAAATGACGATAGATGTTGTGAAAAACAGAAGAAAAAATAGGTAGGAAAGTAAACAAGAAAAAAATAAATAAGCACGTGCATTATGAATGTAACTTTTAGTATTGTGTATCTTAATAGTGAAAACAGATCCTTATAATATTGTGGCTATGCTAACCATGAAGCAGAGAAGGAAGAGAGTACCAATGTTGTGTTACTGGACAGTCTGGGAACAGAAGGGGTTACGTCAAGAGACACGGTAAGTGTCACTTATGGGGTATAGGTGTTACCGGTAGGGTGCTTGATCCTACAAACAATACTGGAATGGTGCTTACTACCATGGGTAATCTCCCAGGGCCAGACAGTCACGGTACAGGCACTGGCACCAGGGTGGGGATAGCTTGTGTTTCCTGCTGCTTGGTGGATTCCAGAAGCTGGTTTACATGCAGGCATAGGCTAGAAGTAGTTTTTTGGCTGCTCTGAGCTGTATATCTGATTCACAAAGGTTGTCTCCAGGGCACTGGACTGCAGAGATCTGATCTACTTGTCTTTTCTTAGACCCAATTCTTAGATGCTCTAACATTTGCCCTGGAGTGAGTCTGGACTGTAAACTCTCACAGAAACAGTGGGCAGGCCAGTATATATCTGCAGGGTAAAAACACACCTTCTCTATGACCCCTTTGCAGCAGCCTAGCTGGGACAACAGCTGAAAGGCAAGGATGTAATAGACTCACTGGACAACAATGGTACTATGCAAGGTAGTAAACATTATGCATGTCAAGATCTATGCTAGGTATGAACTTCATGTTGGTAGGAAAATGGGCACAAGTAGCAAAGTGCCGTAACTTGTACCCATTTGTCAGTCAACGCAAAAAAAAGGTGAGAAGGCAGCTGTGAGGGAAGAAGCAGGCTTACGCAACCCTCTCCACCCACATGCTCCTCATCTTCCCTGCTAGAAGATGTTTCTATGCTGTCAATATCACACAGGCCCATTTTGCCCCAGATCTAATGACAGTTCTGCCTGAATGCAACCTTCTTAAAAAAAAAAAAAAATTAAAAAAAAACCAAGGCCCAAACAAACATGCAACTATGACAATTTAAATCGATGAAGAGTCTCATCTACAAAAAACAGTGAATAACATCATCAGGTAAGAGGTGGAGAGCCCTCTGTAGCCATGCCATACTCATCAGGTCAAACACTTGATTCAGCAGCGGTGATCACCGCATACCTCATATGCACATCAACTTAATCTTTTTTCAGAGGGTTCACAATTTTTCCCATGAAGAGTATCTTGTTCTCCATAGTTATGACCATTAGGAAGGGCCTGTTGAAGTTAATGGTAATCGGAACAGACATAGGCACTATTTCCATGCCTGTGGCAGCTGCTGCTTCGGTTCCAGTCTCATCCACGTTTACCACAGCCTTATGAATAGCCTGTGAAGAAACAGACACGTTACAGACAAGTCAAGGGGGTACAAAACTAGTCACCCAATAAGCACTTGAGATAAAAGGCCCCGAAGAAGTTATTGGTAAGAAACAAGCATCAGACAGACAGGTGTGAGTCCACTGCACAAAGACAGCAGAGTTGGAAAAAAAAAAAATAATCATCAATCTACATGCAGCACAGCTTTCCCAGCCCCACAGAGGAAAAGTGCATCACTGGTGAAGGGGCACATCCCTGCTAGTGAAAACATTTGCTTTATTTCTTTTCATATTCCCTGCTCCCACTCGTGCAGATCTGTGGAGCCAGACTAAAGGTTAAGAGAGCAAGATCATATTTAACTGTCTATTAAAAGTTCATATAATTGAAGAATTAACATGCAGATTAGCACAATGAACAGCATCCTGAAATTACGTTTCCTATGTTCTTCAATGTCTTGGAAAAAATAGGAGCAAAGGAGAAGGGCCAGAAATGGAGGGCTAGAGCAGAGAATCACGTCAGCTTTACCTTGCAAAATCAAGACATTCACAGACTCTAGTTCACTAACTTCCACCTGAGGTCATGAGGGCCATTGTTTTGTTCATATTAGACAATGAAATTTGCACTGATTGTCAGCTTTAAACTCCAGATTTATTGAAATACGACTTACCTGTAGCTTTTGCCAGGGCCTGGCACTAATGAGAGTCATCGCTCGTAGGCTTGAAGCCAAACATTTTCATAACTGCATTTTCCTTTTCCCCAAACAGTTCAAAAGTAAGAAGTGTTTCTCCTCTTCCCTCCCCTCCATAAAAAACAAGCAGTGATACATCCTACAGCTCTCTACTTCCCCAGCGGCAGGTTACAGAAGGTAGGCACAAACAGAAGCAGCAGTGTAATGACTGTAACAACACGTTGCAGGAGGGTACCAAGGTGTGGATAGATGATGATTTGGTCATGTCTGTTTTATAAGGTTGCCCCACACACATCAAAAAGGCCTCCTAGATTAAAAAATTACAGACTTGTAACCTGCTCCAACTTAATTGCACCGACAGCACAAGTAACATAGGCAAAATGCTCTGTATGCCAACAGCTGCCTTTTCATGTGAAGCAAAGCCCATTTGCACAAGTTTTGCATCATGAATAGTTGTAAAGAAAGTGATGCAAGTATCAGTAACCATGGGCCCATAAAACAAAAAGCAGTATGACTTACCTGGGAAACTCTGTGCTGGGGCTGCCCAGTGATCCCAGACAGGTCAGCCTTATCAGTGAATACATCCATGATGCCCATTTTATATAATATATTTTTTAGGTTATATGTCCCGTAAAGAGTGAATTTCGGAAGATAAATATTTGCTGAGCTGCCAGGAAAGAAATGCAAGAATATGGTGAAACTTCTGATCAGATACCACAGCATAACAGAGACCCCCAAGAGACAAACTCATTTTGCTTTCTCCCCATAGACACTTTGCTTGCAGGCTCTCTCTAGCCTATATGGGAGGTGTATGATGACATTAATTTGGGGAGAAGAAAAGGTTTATAACAATGTTGGAAGGCTGATTGAGAGGACGGGGTTGTAGGTTGCTGGCTCACAGTCTGCAGTAAGCCAACAGGTGAACAGGGAGATTGACCCAGTGATCATTCAGCGCACCAGTACAGCTCTAGCTCCCTAAGGATCTTCACCTGACAGTTTTCAGAAGTTAGTGACATTTTGTGCATTCTGCTGGAAGCACCTTCCTCATGCCCCTTGACTGAGGATGCAGAGGATTCACTTTGTGAAAAAGTGATTCTTTTGGGTGTCTTGGGCTAGGCACAAAAAGTCCAGCACATCGAAGTCCGCTTTTGAAAAAAAAAAAAATGTTGGCCTTGTGTGGTTAGCATATAAATCAATATAAATCAGGACAGGGGAAAAAAAAAGCTATACACCAAAGGCGCGGGACAATATGTGGTGGTGATTGTATAGATGACAAAGAAGAAAACAAAAGAACATTAACAGAATATAGTTATTCAATAGATAATTCTTTTTCTATGTCAAGTCCAATGTCTGATTTATTCAATTTTTAATTTCTTTTTTTTTGTGGTGGGGGGGAGGGCGAGGGGGCAGGAATTGACTACTTTGCTGCTTTCAATAAATTAATGAAAGCTCCATATTTCTGACTCATTTCTTCCTTGCTCTTTCAGTAAGGATTTAACAGTTCCTTTGCAAAGGTCAAAGCCAACATTTACAGCTAGAAGCAGCATAAGGAGACCGAGGTTAGTGATAATGCTGACAGTTGGCACTGTTTTCAAGTGAGAAACCAGGACAGCCACGCAGGGTTCCAGGTCAGGGAGATGTGGAACACTTCATGAAGCTGGCCAAAGAGCAAGTCACCCAGTGGACAAGGGGGAAGGAAAGGGCCCATACCTCCAGCGTAGCACAGCATCTAATGCCAAGTCTGTCTGGTACCCAAAAATGAGAGTTCTAGTGGATTGATAACAGGTTGCTGATCTCTTACTTCTGCCTAATTTCTGACTGTGCTGATTGCTGTCTCAAGTGAGGATGCACCTATCATTGAATCATCTGGCTTGCTATTACATCAAGACACTCAATCACAAGCCCCCACTTGCTTTCAACATGCAGGAAGGGGAAAGCCATAGGCACACAGCAGCAATGCGACCAGGCAGGAAGCACTGGGATACACTTTAGAGAAGACAAAGCGATGTTTTCTCCACAGTTCAGACATTACACAGATCTCAGCTGCCTGTACTGGCAATACTTTGGTGCCATCCCTTGTTCAGCAGCCAACAGTAATGAAAAATGCTCCTCATAACGCTTCTGCAACTTGTGTCGACAGCAGTTTGCAGACAGAGAAACAGGTACAAAACCAGCTTGCCCACAGTCCTTAAATCATTCCATATCCTACCTGAAACCCATTTACTAAGATCTCCCAGAGACTCCAAATAATAGCAAAGACAATCGGCTACTTTGAAAACTAGAGGGGAAAAGGAGGAGTTTGTGTCACTATTTTGCAGGAGAGAACTGTCATGGTGAAAAATGGGGAGCTGCATGAAACAAGCTCGTCTTTGACACTGATGCCTTTTTAGATTATAAGATTTACATCTCCCATTCATGGCTTTTAGGTAGATTATTCCAGTTTGGGGAGTGAGGAGAGGATGGAGAGAGGAAATATAAATCCCCCCAGCTGAATTTAGTCTTTTTCTTGATAATTTTAAAGGTAATTGCATTTCTTTGACAAAAAATGATTCATAAGTATCTCGATTCCCCATTTTATTTGTCCTATAGTGATTTTAGTCACAAACCAAATAGCTGCTCCCAGAAGTTTCAAAACTGTGAAGGTGCACAGAGAATTACCTCATTTTTTCTTTTTTTTTTTAAATAAAAAAAAATTACATTCTTTTGATAAGATTTAACAATGAATCAGAGTTAAGAGCGTGACACTGGTTTTTGTTTTCTGTATTAGAATGTCATTTTTGTCTTGAGAACCGACCACCTAAAATACAATTTTCAAATATGTATGCGTGAAGGTCTCTAGCGTGACACATCACATTCATGAATGAACACCAGGGCTTGATTCTATAACCGTATTGTGCCTATGCTTGTACACATATTTTGTCCCATTAAAGGCTACTACTATGCGACACTAAATGGAAGGAGTCTATAGTTGTTTTTAGAAAGAATATAACCTTTCTGCCTCCTGGTCTCAAAGTTACCTTGAAGCAAGTGTAGCTTATTCCAATTTTGCCTTCCTAAGTCTTCAGAGAGCCTGAACATAGTGACTCTGCAATGTGCCAGCTGCTCTATACCCTTGTCATTGAGCTTTGTCCTCGCAATTGCCCAATGGAAGTTGTTATTTCAGCATTAAATGTGCCATTATTGGTAACTGTAATAGGCAGAAAGGAAGCAAGAGACAAGAAAAAAGGCTGAAGGGAAGTGGTAGGAATTTACTTGTAAATAGGAGCAGGCAGAAGACCTCCCCCTAAAAAGTGAGAAGAGGTCTTAAGACAGAAAACTAGGGTCTGTGGAGAGTTAAAGATGGGAAACAAAATGTGGAAGTGGCAGAAGTCCTAAAGCTGTGAAGGTTTTCACTTTGTGCAGTACTGAATATGAAAACACAGGGACATCAGAGAGCCAGATTTCGACTTTGGTCAGTGGGAATTCTGCAGATTAAAACAGAAATAAAAATATTTTCCTTATTCTGTGTCATAGCCCAGCGGATTGAACCTGATGTGTCTCCTCGCCTACCACCTGAAGGAAGAACTGCAGAGTTATACCTTTTTGAGACTAATGTCCTCCACCTTGACATACGTTCACACGACAAATTTTTCTCTAGCTTCCTCATTCTTCCTTTATCAGGCAGAACAAAAAATGCCGAAGCACCTCCTTTGTAATCCATTTGCACCACAGTGGACGACAGCTGTTCATCATAGCCATGCTTGAACAGGCCCATTCCAAACATCATCGGGACTTCAACAGCCTTCTTCCCATCCACGAAGAATTTGTTCTTTTTAGTGTATTTTGGATCGAAAGGTTTTTCCCATTCAGCTTGAAATATAAGAGACAGAGTTACAGGATATTTTGGGGACACGAAACCACAGGACACATTCATAGATGACAGAAACTGAAGCTGATCCAGCTGTACCAAAGACAAACCAGTTTGCAATGAGCGCTTGATCTTACTGAATACTCAGAATAATTCAATCGCAAGACACAGTAGGTAGAGTGTGATGTAAAGAACTCCCTCAGACCTTACAGCAGGCCACAATATCCTTCATTTAGATGAGACACCAAGTGTTCTAGTGTGCACTTTTCCTCCATGACAACAGTTTCAAGGAGCCTACAAAGCCTTCATGATGCAGCCTTTACATGAGAGCTCAGAAGAAAAGAGATTCTCTCCTTTCACTATTCCCACACCAAAACAGACTTCTGAAGGGTGACATGAGGGATGAATTCTCCAGAGGAATGAAGGGATTCACGTTACTTGCAGAGAGAAGGACTTTATATGCCACTTCAGTTTATGGCCAATAAATGAACGAAGAACTTAATTCTACCAGACTGCTGGGTTAAAAAACAAAACAAAACAAAACAACAAAAGAAACCTTTTGTAATGTCATATTCACAATATTGAATTTCCAAAGGCTCCTTGGTCAGTCATAGTGAAACAGTCTGCAGTGAAACTCTGGAAGATTCTTATCCTTAGCAGAGAGGAATCTCTAAGCCAAATTCCAGCTATCCACCTCATCCACTGAGCAGATTTAAAAAAAAAAAAAAAAAAAAGAAAAAGTTTGGGTTGTTTTTCGGTTTGGTTTGTTGTTTTGTTTTGTGTTTTTTTAAATAAAGAGATGACGTGTTGCTCTGTAGTAAATTTTGCCTTCTAGAACAAATCTAGGTTTTTTTATCAAATTTAGTGGGCAAAAGTAGAGCCACAATGCTAAGTAAAATAAGTGCCATCAAGAAAACCATGAAACAAGATGCAACCCCTTTTGACTTCTGATTTCTATTTGAACAATGATTACTAGGCAGCTTGGTACAAATGAAATAATTATCGTCTGCTGTTTCCACCATCTGTGAAATAGACATAAACAGCACTTAATTTAGTATCTGGAAGGAGTGAAATAAGAATTAGTTAGTCCATGCCCTGAGCTCTGAAAATACAAATTGACAACTGCCAATACTCTAAAGATGGGAAAAGTTGCTACTTTTATGTTTCTTCATTAACAGTGACTTCTTCTATCATCAGGTATGTAACTGGCAGGACTTCTGCCTTGATAAGCTTAAGGAAAAAAAAACAGACTGGATCACAGAAACATGAATGATAAAGTCCTGAAACACTCGAACAACCTTTATATAGTGCTCAACTCAGGGAAAACACCCCCCTTATTTCAGAAAAAGCTTTGCTTGATTAAAAACAGAGTAGGATGTTAGGATTTAGCACACAGATTAGGCAGAGATGATATTCGTTAATCCTTTCCCCCTGTTTCAAAGGAACTCTTTTACCTACGCTCTCCTCTCTCTCTTAGGAGGATACCTTCTAGGGATGGCAACTTTCTCAAATGCTTCACAGCATTCAAGTGGAATAATGAACCTCCAAGTACGATACTTTGTGGTGACCAGCTTGGCCAGGGCATGATAAGAGACTGGTGTACTGTAGTGGAATAGCATGCCCCCTGGCCAAGAGCCAGGAAAATATTGCCAGTCTTTTGTCCTTAGGGAAGGACTTCCACACTACATTAACACCACAAAAAATGGGGAGGAGAGTCACCAGTACTGCACGAGGAAGGCTGTAATGCACAGAGAGTGGACAAGAGCCTAGAAGTATAGACTGGTTATAGAGGTACCTGAGTTTTAGAGATCCTCTCTAGATGAATCCCAGCCTCTGGATCAATTAGGGTTAACCTACTCTCAACTTCAAGATAAAAATCTTTATTATTGCTATTAATACCATTCTTTAATCTATTTTCTTTAAAACTGAAGAGCTAAAACTGAATCTTCACCACCTTTGGAGGATCTGGGAAATCATTTCAGTAATAAGGATGAACATCTAATTTTAAACAGGTAAAAGTTATCTGTAATAAGAAGTTACCTTTAATACAAGGTTTCTCAGGCTTTTGTCCTCACTGTGCTACTAAATCTATTGCTCCTTCTTCAAACACCTTTCAGTAAAAGAAAAATCAGCAGCTTTTTTGCCTGTTTTGAAAGACTTTCCTGATGCTATACAAAGCTTATCTTGAAAACATTTGAGACAAACAAGTATGTGTTCAAGAGAATTAAGAAACATCAATCATCTGTATTCCAAACAGCTTCATTTATCTGTGGCCAAATCTTCAGATATTAACACAAGGAGCAGACACACAGATAGAAAGCAAAACAAAAATACGGTTTTGAATTACTTTTGGGGGGAAGCCTCATATTGGGGAGGAGAGTGGAAGTATCCAGGTTAATTGCTTTGAAAGAACAGCATTTCTTTTAAAAGAATAGCATTTCTAATACGTCTTCTCTGTTGCAGTTAAAAAGCTTAATGATATTTTTATCAGATAAATTACAGATTATTATTTTTCTGGGTACAATTGCTTTGTTTTCAGAATACGATAAAATGAGAAAAAGAGAAAAGATTTGAAAGAAGGCACAATATCTTTTGTTAGATCACTGATTGAGCCTTACAGCCTTGCTCCTCTTCTCATGAGCTCTGGGAAGATCTGTAGACTGTATCTAAGCAGCCTGCACAAGTTAATTAAGAAAAACAAGCTTATTGTCATTAGGCTTGTATTTGATACTGGTGGGTCCATCTCTTCACTGGAAAATATTAGAATCTGCAAATCAAAAAAAAAATGGTTGAAAACCTGTGCCTCTAGACACATGAGGACTACAGCCATACTATCAGTAAAGGCATAGTTAACTAAAAATAAAAAAAAAAAAAAAAAAAGGAGAATGTGAGTGTGAAACTAAAGTTAGTGTTACATGTTTAGCTTTGGATACATGAACACACTCAGTAACAGCAAAATTCTTAAGTAAACATATTTCCTTCTAGGTAAGATGCTAAGTTTTACTTTAACAGTGTTCTTTGAATTTAACTCTGAATTTGCTAAACAAAAAAAACCAGCTGAAGTGGTTTTCAAAGTAATTCTGAGCCATCAAAGCAGTTAAGAAAGGGCTTAAATCCCCTCAGATTGTATAGGACTAGATGCTTTACTGAATTGAGGTGCCTTCCTCAAAGTATATATCACTTAATCTTCAGAAATAAAGAAATGTATGTATTAAAAGATATAGGAAAATTTGCCATAAATTTTGCTAGGAATTATCATCAGTGTCAAGCAGAACATAATTTCCAATAGCTTTGTTTATAATTAAGTGTAAGTGAGGACCAGAAGGAAAACAAGATATGAGTCCACCTGCAAAACCATATTGCAAGAAAAGGTGATGAAATCCAAGACAGACCTGAGGAAATAACGTATGAAGTAGGAGAATATGATATGTATATCTTACCGTTAAAATAAATATAGCTAATAAGGAGAATTTCAGTAAGTGGATCAAGATTATTTATGAGGTCCTTGATTTTCCCATTGGTTCTTTCTGCTACATATTCGTTGATCTTTACCTGGGCTTGATCAGCCCTCTTGAAGTTCATAGGATAAGCTTCTCCTTCAAAGAAGTTTCTGAGATTATTTAAAAATCTGTCTTGTGGCTTCAGTCGGTCAAGCACAAACAGGACATTTCCCATATTCAGCTGTAACCCCGCATTCTTCCTGTTTAGCATTTGCATGAGTTGACGATAACCTTCAAGTATTTCATTTTCTGAAATCTCACGTGGGTTAAAGCTAAGGACCCTAAGAATCTGTGTCAGAGTATCTGATCTGGCACCCAGAGTCAACATGGCAAAGGCAGTAGAGATGCTCAATGGAGAGAAGAAAACATTCCCACTGTTTTCACGAGAAGAGATCTCTTTGAAGAAACAACATGCAAACTGACAAACACTGTTCCCTACAGACTGCTGTAGCATGATTTGTTTTTCTTGGCCTCTTTGATTTTGGTTTCTTACACCTTGGTGATTAGGTTCATAGCAATAACTGTTGGAATGAATCCCAACCATTAAGAGACACAGGAAAAAAAACATCTTCATGTTTCTATAACTCTGTAAAAGAACAAAAGAGAAATTAATTTTGGCTTACGAATCTTTTTACCTTGTGCTTAGCAATAAGTCAATCCCTTCATTGTACAGAGCGGGCTTGGTACCAGTGATTCCAAGCCATTTGAAGTCAGGGATACCAGCTTTCTATTTCAAGGAAGTAGGTTCTGGAAAATTACTCAATCTACTGAAGAAGTTACGAAAGAATAAAAATTAAAGTCAAAGAGGGATGAAGTAATACCAAAGACTCCCTCATTAAGGTTAGGCTACAATTCCTTTGAAACTGTTTTGTTTCCAGTGTTCTGTTTTTAATGTGGCTTTAAGTGATAAAAAGCTGTAAGTCAAAAGTACACGTCTGTAGAACAGAAAGTAAGGGAGCCAGTGAAGGCTAGTCAGTTAAATTTAGAAAGATGAAAAATCAAAGCAGAAGAAAGGCACAGTATTCCTCCACTGTGAGAATTAAAATATACGTTTTTTTGAATGGGCTGCATGCAAACATATAGGCAGGCAGGAGAGAGAAAGTGAATGCGCTTGTTAATGAGGAAGTGATGAACATTTACAAAGATTCCATAAATCTTGAACAATTGAGCACCATTTAAAAAAAAAAAAAACCAAACCAAACAACTTCCACGTAGCTAACAAAAGAGAGAAATATGCTCTGAGCAATTAGGAAGTTATCAAGACTCTGGAAATACAGTGTTGCTTATTGAGAAAGGGAACAGAACAGTAAATGGAAGCAAGCATGCTGGCTGCATGCAAAGGCACGTCTAGCCCAGGGATTGAACCAAATCAGCTGAAAATAAAATTAAAAAAAAAAAATATTCAGAGGAAACTCTAGAACAATTGTGGTGTTCATCATCAGAAAGACAGCAAAGAGTGATCTGGGCAGATACGGCTGTGATGGTGAAATGTGAAGATGAACGAGTGAATTCTGGAGGAACAAAGATACTAAAAGATAACCAATAGAACAGGAAAGCCTTTTCCAGAGCAATAGGGAAACCATTCATTCCACATCTCTGGCAATGCTTTTAACTCTAGAAATTAATACTAACTGTACCACATTTGGTTGAACAACTTTTGTCAACAGACAGAAGGAAGTAAAGATGTGGAATATCTGGAAATCCAGAACATCCTCCTGTTGTATATGGTCACTTTACTTACAGAATCTTTTCTAAAATAAAGTACTCTCCAGAGGAAAATGTAAGGATATTCAAAGGGGAAAAATATCTTAGGTTTCTGACTTGCACTTAGAAATGATATTCAAACTCTCGTGCTTTGTAAAAGCATTGAATCCTTATTAGCTACTAACATTTGTGTCCGCTTTCCAGCATCTTGGTTCTCCAAAATTCAGTGATCTCAGACTTTATTCACACCCTTTGAATATCGTGGTTATAGCAACACTACTATCGCTAGGAAGGGCCTGAGCCCCATGACAAACCACTTTCAGACAGTTCACTTTTATATCCAGAACATGTTTAAATTTGAGCTCTTTGATTTGTTTGTGACTTGTTCCACCATCACTCTTGCTCTAATTCTTTCAGCCTTTACCTCTACCCACAGTTTCTTTTTTCCCCAACTCTCTAGAAACTTTAGAGAGCAATCCTTAAGTCCCCACTTCCCTTTCATTTCAGGCCCTCCATTTGTTACTATCAACCATTTACTTCATTTAACTCTCTAAAACATTTAGAGATGCCGTTTGCCTAAAGAGAGTCAGGCTATACAAACATGCCTATCTCACAGAGGACTTTTCTTTTTTGTTTAAAAAACCAAAACAATAAAACCATACAAAAAGCTTTAAATTGCAACTTGAACACGAACATGGTAATATCTCAACTGATTATTCATAAACTGTTGTCCTGCATATAACGTTTGACAATTTTGCCACAGAAAAAAATACATTACTTACGGTATAGTCAAAAGGGTCCTGTTGTATTCGCCAGGTCTGCACAGGTCCTTGCTCAGTTGTTTATGCTGCTGAACACAAAGCAGGGAATCCTCTAGTAAAGGTTAAGATCATCTAAGGGCTGTGACTCATACATTATAATTTTAGAGATTAGGTAGTGCAAACAATGTTGAAACTAGTTTTACTGGACACCTAACTTTGCTGAATGTATGTTTCACACGTGACATTATTATTCATGACTATCTGATCACCCTGGTTAGATTCAAACCAATTTTCCTCAAATTGAACCTACTGCTTCTTGATATTGAACATTCATACACATCTCAGTTGCCCAAATCTACTCTTTTATGAACAAGAAAGTCATCAGAAGTAGTAACTCCAGAGAAATACCTTGAACATAATTCCCAGTGACTAGAGCATTGCTGCGACTAAGGCGGGAGGACAAGGCTTGATGCGCTGGGACAATCTGAATTTTTGTGACCTAGCCTGCTTGTCTCCTGCATACCCATGTCTGGGCTTGACTGTATCCAGGTGAAGCCAGCGATGATTCTCATAGGTGCAGGGCTTAAAACACTGTTTTGCTACATTAGCAAGTGCTGCCGTAAATGTGCCTGACTATCCACTCCCACATGGGGAATCCGCTGGCAGCAAGAGCTGCGATAGTGACTCCTGGGCCACTCGCAGGGCTGTGTGCCCGGGGAAGAAGGAATGCAGCTGGGATGCCATTGCATGCAGGTGATCCCAGTTACAAGCATGGCCTGGGGACAGGGGACAGAAGCCTAGGAACGTGGGTGTTAAATAGAGCAAATCTTTAGACCTGCTTACTATCTTGTGATCTGGGATGTGGGGAGCAGGCCCCTCTGATCGTCTGCCAAGTTCAGCTAGGTCAGATCAGACAGGCTGGTATCCTGCGCTCAGCTCTACTCACTACAATAACCTCCTGTGACAGCTGGGGCAAGCCAGTGGGCGCAGAATGACAGAAGCATTGAAGGGAGCTCTGGAGACCATGTAGTCCAACAGCTTGCTCAAAGCAGGGTCAGCTACAGCAAGTTGTTCAGGACGGTGTCCAGTTGGGTTTTGACTTCCTCCAACAATGGAGACTCCGCAATCTCTCTGAGAAACTTGTTTCAGTGTTTGACAACACTGACACTAAAAAAGGTTTTCTCTACATTTAAATGGAATTCTTGTATTTTAATTTGTGCTGATTGCCCCTTAGCCTGCCACTGGATGTCACTGAGAAGAGGCTATCTCTTTCTGCACTCCTCCCATGAGAAATCAGGTATTTGTACACATTGGTAAGACCCCCACAGGTCTTTTCATCTCTGGGCTAAACAGGTCCAGCTCTCTCAGCTTCTCCTCATACATTAGATGCTGTGATCCCTCAATCACCTTTATGGCACTTTACTGGAGCCAATACAGTATGCCCATGCCTTTCTTGCTTTGGGAAGCCCAGCACTGGGTGCAGCGCTCCAGATGAGTAGACCAGGGGTGAGTAGAGAGGAAGGATCACTTGCCTTGACCTGCTGGCAATGCTCTTCTTGATGCAGCTCAAGATGTTGTTGGCCATGTTTCCTGCAAGAGCTTATTGCTGGCTCATGGTCAACTTGGTGTCCACCAGGAGCCCCAGACCCCCAAGCACACCATCTCATGTCTCCACTTCTAAAACTAAGATAATATTTTCCCTCATTTTCCCTTCAGAATGCAAGCGTTTCCGGGGAGGGACCAACCCTTACTATACACAAAATAGATGGAGTGCTGATCTCAATGCTGTTTCTAAGCACAACTGAAATGCTAACCGCAACGATAACTCAGCAACGTTCTCTGGGAGGCAAAGATGCAAGCAGAGAAAGTTGTTGATGATTATGACCTATCAAGAGACTCAACAGAATGCCAAAAAAACCCTCTTAAACAAGTTGCTTATGAACTAAAGCTTGAGAAATAGAAAGCTTTGAGGTAGTATACTGGACTCACACATAATGTGTTCTTCACGCACAGCACTCATCTGAAAGAGTACTTGAGATACTATTTTCACTGCTTCTTGTATAAATAAGAGCCAAGAATCTCACTTAGAGCTACCTTTTAATAATGGGCTGCAGATTTCATGGTGTATAAAAACTGATTTCTGATGAAGGAAGGAAGGAAGCCCAATTAAATACAGACGCCATGCTAATGACAAGGTGACGGATGGATGACTAAGCTAGATTTGAACACACCTAGACCACACCTCAGGACACTTACAGGAGAAAGCCTGCTACTGAACATGGAAAAGCCTGCCCTGCAATTGGAAAGAAAGCATAGAAAATCAATACAAGATAAATTTATATGAATAATGTGAGTCTCTGGACACTAGTTTTAAAGAAAGTCCAGATTTGTCTTTTGTGTCTTTCCAGTGTCAAGCTATGAGAGGAAGGAAGGTAAAGGAAAAGGTAACAGTTTCTGACCCAACTGCATAATTTCTGTATTTGATGAAAAATCTTCAACAACAATCATTTCTATCATAACTATAAGCAGAATACTGATTTACAAAGAATTCACCCATTTTCTTCAATTTTGAAGATTGGGATATTCCAAAGTAACGTTGCATACGTTGAAGATACGATATGGACAGTGAACAGGAAATTCCCTTGCCAACACTAGGGACTTTTCTCAGAGTTCCCATGGCTTTTAACACAGCTAGCACTGAATTGTTTGTATGTGCTTAAGACCCAGCTGGCAAAATTTAGTGTAAATACATCTGCTTTGAGCAAAGAAGTTGAAATAGTGTGACCAGCAGAGGTAGGGAGGTGATTGTCCCCCTGTACTCAACACTGGGGAGGCCACACCTTGAGTATCGTGTCCAGTTCTGGGCACCTCAATACGAGAGAGATATTGAGGTGCTGGAGCGAGTGCAGAGGAGGGCAACGAAGCTGGTGAAGGGCCTGCAGAATAAATCTTATGAGGAGCGATTGAAGGAGCTGGGACTGTTTAGTTTGAGGAAGAGGAGGCTGAGGGGAGACCTCATCACTCTCTACAACTACTTGAAAGGACATTGTAGAGAGGTTGGTGCTGGCCTCTTCTCACAGGTAATCAGCGATAGAACAAGAGGGAATGGGTTCAAGCTGCAGCAGGGTAGGTTTAGGCTGGACATTAGGAAAAAATTCTTCACAGAAAGAGTGGTCAGACACTGGAATAGGCTGCCCAGGGAGGTGGTGGAGTCACCATCCCTGGATGTGTTTAAGAGTCGTTTAGATGTGGTGTTAAGGGATGTGGTGTAAGGGAGAACTTTGTAGAGTGGAGTTGATGGTTGGATTCGATGACCCCAAGGGTCTTTTCCAACCTAAACGATTCTATGATTCTATGAAAGAGGTTTGATTATGCAAGTTTCCTCTCTTTGCTATATGCAGTAACCACTGGTGGCATGAGTAGGGAATTCTACTGCATAAACAAGGCCCCAGAGCCTCTCCTTAGCCTGTGCTAAACCACAGATACCAGGTGTGTATATACCTTCAAAGAGATGGAAGAATCTCTTAATTTGTTGTCCCATTGAAACTAAAGCACTTCCTCATCACCATAATTAAAAAGGGAGGTAACAGGGACTGCAAAACAAATTTATATTAAGTTGTACTTTTCTGGAGCTGGCAGTACTTTCTCCTGAAAATATAATAGGGGAGAGTGTACAGCCTGTGTAACCTGTAAGGTGTGATCCATCTGACCTAGGACACGTGTTTCCCCACAATAAAAAAAAATATGGCCCTTTATAAATGGTTCAGATCTTGAAGAATTTCTGAAAAATAATTGCTCAGTAGGTAGAGCACTGTTAGAGATGACTTACAGAAACAGAAAGCACTCCAAGACATCTCTGTTTAGTTATGGGACTTTTCACAATCCTTTTAGTCCCAGGATTTCTTACCAGTAAATCCATCACACTACACAACAAACAGGTTGAATTCACCAAACTATCGATGACTGGGATAGCTTGGAGTGGGTTTCTGGTTTCTGGTTCCAAAACAATCTGAAGAATTTCTCCATCTGGGAGTATCACGGTGACAGCATCATTTGGGTTACAGTCTCACCAGGGTGCAGTGTTTGAGTCCAACAGAACACATTTGCTCCCTTAAAAAAGTTAGAGGGAAACAAAACCCAAATAACTGGCAAATGAACACCACCGCCCCCAAGGCTGAAGTATTATTATCTTCCTTCAATGTCTCATTTTTATTTCCAAAAATCTTAGTCTCTCAATCATCTCTCTCATCACTCAATGGAACAGACAGCAGCCCACACACGTCCCCAGCATCATGGTGAATGATTCCTTTAACTTTTAATCTCCTCCTTCTCCAGAGCCCCCACATTCAAAGTCACACTTTGCCTACATTCACTCTTCAGGGACCTGTGTTAGTCACAAGCAAATAGACACACTTTACTATTCAGTATTTCCTAGATACACTTAGTGATATCTTATCTATCACTAGAAATGCATGGCTGTATGTAAAGACATGAAACTCTCTTGAAACACCTTTACAAGCTTTTCTGGAATTAGGTCACTATTCTCAAACACAGCAGTGTTTTGTCAGAAATGAGAACACCTGTCAGGAAAAGGACAGAAGTGGCTGTGGCTTGGCAGCTCTTCTCCCTCCCGCCTAGCTCCCCATCTCTCTTTCCCTGGAGAGGAGGTAGGGAAGGATCCCACTCAACTTCTCCTAACATCCCTTCTTCTGCAGAGAACTCAACAGAGCAATACAGTATCCCTGAGTCCTCTCTCACCTTTTGGCTGTCCTTGTGTTCCTAGCCAGAAGTAAGGGTGCCAGGAAAGGAGGCAGGAAGAGTAAGGAAGAAATGCTAGGTAGGGCAGGCCTCTTCTGTACAATACCTCTCCTATCAAGCCAGAGACCAAGACCCCCTCACACACAGCCCTCTCCTGAAATTCAGTGTCCTTCCAGCCCTCTCTTCTCACGTCTCTTTAAATCCCTCACCCAGTAACACAAGCCCTCCAAGCACCAACGCCATCCAGTTACCACATCCTCAAATGACTCACCACCAAGTCCTCTTTGGCTCCACTGACACCTTTTGCCCTCACATCCAGCATCTCCTTTAGCCTCAACGTTACACAAAGGGGAGAGGGAGAGGTGAGGACAAGAAGTAGATAGCAGTTTGCCTCAAGAAAGCTGAAGAATCATCACATGGAAGAACTGGTATTGGTTTACTGCTCGTGGCTTCTCCTCAAAGTCAGGGGATTGCTTCTCCCATGAAATCAGCTCCCTTTCTCATCAGCAAGTCCTTCAGTCAAATGTGACTTTCCTGCTAACAAAAGAAAACTCCTTTCCTTTTTCTCTTCCCAAGTGGTCTGTAAATCGCTGTCCCACTGTCCTGGTTTGAAGTAAAACAGAACCAATTTTCTGTTCAGTAATTTTACTTTTTGGTTAAGTCTCTTCTAACTAACAGCACTCTCTGAAATTAATGGCGTGTTTTTCATACAATGTCCACTTCCGGAGGGATAAGACCTGTTTATAGTTAAAGCCAAGGAATGGAATGCAGAGAGGCTCCTGCTTATACTTACTGCTATACCAACCAAGGTCAGCTAACTTTGTTATGTGCCCCACTGGAGGGTTGGAAGCGGAAAAGCGTAGAGGGGTCGCACCCACGGGGACAGGACTGGCGACCCAAAATTGACCAATGGGGTATTCCATCCCATCTGCCCCATGCTCAGTATAAAAGCAGAGGGGTCAAAGGGGTCAGCCTCTGTCTTCAATGGCAGGCGTCTGAGGAGGACTCTGTTCATCTGCCTCTGATCCCAATCCATGTGTTTCTGAATCCGGTTCCTGAGTTCAGCTCCCCTCTGTCTCTGAGTCCAGTCTGGGATTTTCCCAGTGTCTGCCAGTGATGTGATCATCGTCCTGGGAGCCTGATACGTTTTGGTATATGTTGTATACTTTTCATTATTTTCTTAATAATAATATTATTTATTTTTCTTTTTATTATTATTAATATTTCATTGTTACAGTTTAGTTTCTTTTCAACCCATAAGTTCTCTCTTCCTCTCATTTTCTCTTCCCTCTCTGAAGGGGAGAGAGGTAAAAGAGAGCATCTGAAGCTCGTCTTAGTGGCCAGCCCAGCCCAAACCACAACACCCACGCTTCATATCTTTTGCAATTTTAACGGCTTGCCCTTGCTCATTTTCTTTGATCTGCCTTTAGTGAAATTTTACAGCTTTTAAGTCTCTGTCTGCTGAGAAAATCCACATAACACTGTTTTCCTCTTAGTTTCAACAATCTCATTCTCCCAAAATACTAACACCGTGATAACAGACACCAAGGTTAGTGGCTTTCTACTGTCAGCCCTTATCACCAGCTCTTGACATTTTAAATAAATGAGGAGGCTAAAACACTACAGAGAATAAAATCCACCTAAAATGAAGTTCACAGCCGACCATGAAGAGAAAATTCTTAATATTAAATTAAGAAACCATGCATAGGCAACCATCCCAAGAATATCTTGAATCCTTTTTCTTACTTCCTCTCATCAGGTTTGGCTTCCGCTCTGGATGGCTTTCTCAAAACAAACAAAACCAAAGAATTTTGTGCCCTGCACAGATGGTCAGACTAGCCACAATCCCAGACTATAGTAACTCTTCCATGACACTAGAAACGTGCACCTCAAAAAAGAGTGTTTACTTACACACGAGACACTAGCGCATTTTTCATCAATAAATCTCAAGGAGCTTTATATCATCAAAGAAATATCAACAGCTGTTTTGTAGAGAACATGCAGACAGCAGTTCACTCTGTCAGCAAAACAATACAAACCAGCGAAGAGGATGCTAGTCATCATGAGATCCATTTTTTTGGATAAGATCAAGTTCTGATGCACTTTTGTTAAATGCTGAGTAATCTGAATGCTGTTGAGCATGTGTCCTTGAGCAAAGCACTCCCTAGAATGCAGATTAGATCTGAGAGGTGACCTCTCTGTGGGACATGTTTGGACTTAAATGAACATACTTCTTAACAGGGCACACTTCATATTTCAGCAAGAAGCAACTTACTGCCTTCTGGAAAGTTGTAGGTGAAGATTTATTCACACTGGTTCAAAAAAGAGTACTTTTTTTTTTTTTCAAATGGTTATTTTCACTCCTGTGAAATAACCTTAGGGTGAAATATTACAGCTGCACATGTGGCTGTTCTACTGGTCCATTGCACCAACCCATTGTTCAGGAGATACGCTGTTTCCAGACATGCTATTGCAACTATTTGCAGTGGTATACAGAAGGCTAAACTCCATTATCTCAACTCCGACAGGCTGAAAAGTTAAATTCTGATCTGGACTCTGCACTCTTTATCAACAAGCAAACAAATGAGCAAAATGGGATTTGTCATGTGCAGATATTTAATTTAGCAGAAAACAAACAATCTGAATGCCTTTAACATCTTTAAGCTACAGCCAAGGGAAATGTAGGCCTGCACAACTCTAAAGTAATGGTTTATTTGGGATGCTGGGGGTGTCCATCACTTCATGATCATGATGAAAATCACTGTCATAAAATAAATTAATAATCATAATGAGCACATGTTTGGTGGTCTATGAAGATCATCATCCAAGGGCAGACATACAGGCTGAGGACTAAACAGCACCTCCAAATTCTGAAAGACAGGCAGACAAAGGACCTGAAAAGGTTTCTGTTGGGCAACCTTGACAATAGCCCAAAGAAAATGAGCTCTAGGACAATAAACAATGGGAACCAATAGTAATGACATTGGAAGAGGAAGCTACATGTCCAGAAGGCAAAGGACCTCACAGACTTACTGAATTTGGTTAGTCAGGGTAACTAGTAAACCGGTTCTGGGTGACTGGAACTATTCGCAACATCATTGCGTGGCTAATATGTCTGAGGTGGGCAGAAAAGGTCTAGTGCTAGCTAAAAACCATACTTATAATGGTTTAACTCAGTGGACACAGAAAATGTGGGGTGTATCACTGAAGAAGAATTGTGAGTTACAACTGTGACACTAAATGAAAAGCGAATTGCCTTCATCATAATTGCCATGTAACACACAATAGGTGATGTATGCCCCAAATGATTCAGCTCAATTGTTTCACAAATAGTTTTTTTTGGCAGCAGCCTCTGAAAATCTTCAAACGCTAAATGTGCCTTTAAACCTGTTTGGAAACAGAGAGAGACTATAACTGCATCGACACTGGGCATGGGAAAGCTGGTTGACTTAGTATGTTCTGTAGAGAGGTGATGGCAGATCAGTGGCACAGCACAGCTGCTGTGCTTCCCACTTCACTGCTGGAAGGAGGATTCAGTGTCCTTGCTCCACGAATATCCCTTGCTCCAAAACCAGCACAGGCCCGTTTCATATCCTGGTGCTGGGCACCTTTCTCGGTCACCTCCTCTATCTGCCAAGCGTGTGCCTCAGCAGCCCAGCAAGCAACCTCTGATGGAGTGGCACTTGGGACTAACCCTCTCTCCACAGAAAAGACTAACACATGTGGATGCCAGAAATGTGAATTGGTCAGGAAAAGTTCCAAAGCATCGCAAGGGGAGAGACATACCTTCTAGAGAAAGAAAACAAAAAGAAAATCAAGTAACTTTGTTTTCCTCAGGCCATAACAAGACCGAAACCTCCCACAGACACGTGTCCCTTCTACCTCTTCAATCAATGTACAAGCCAGTCATTGAAGAATGTATATATTATAGATCTATCTATGCATGTATTTTAAAAGTTGCTTAATAATGGGCTGTGGCATGAAAGGAAAGAAAAGAGGAACAGTTGCTCAAGAGCTGCTAAGTGAAGAGACACTCTGCAACAGCTGCTAAAGCAGGAAGAGCTTTGGCAACTGCGGGACAGGAAAAGTATAAAGGAACTCACACTTTGGACTCATCTGGTGGTGGCCACTGCTTCCTGGAGAGGGCCTCATCCAAGCAAGCTAATGAGAAAAGGAGCCCTCCTCCTGGATTTCAGCAGGATCTGGATCTGCAGCGCCAGCTGAGCTCCACCAGGCTTTCCGACCGCCTGCAGGGCAAACTGCAGACTCACAGAGGGTTCACGCGATGGCAAAACGATGGCGAGACTTTATGTTTTGCCTCGGCTGTTCAGAGACTGATGCAACCTCAAGACATTATCTCTGAAGTCCTGCAAGACTGCAGCAGCCCACTTTTGCTGCTGAAGGACAAAAGATGTGGCCTAATCCAAACCCAGTTGAAGTCAACAGAGGAAATGCCAATGGCTGCTGCTTTTCCAAGGCTTTTCAAGGGAATCAAGTTTCAATCTCTTGGAATTTCCTTCACATATCACAAGCTTTGTTTGCAGTTTTGCCCATTGCAACAGTTTCCCGAACCTATGGGAATCAGAACAGGTTACTGCAAGATAAGCAAAGCTGGGAGTTTTTAGGCACCAGATACTCTCTGCTAAATCCCTGTACGCGTGCTCAAATCCTGCAGTAAAAATGCACTAATCTACTTCTTTTTTCTTTTTTTTTTTTTTTTTTTTTTTTTCCATGTAGGAGCAGGTTACCCTTCATTTACTGCAGAGTAGTAATGGTCACTCAAGCAAATATATACAGGATGGTGTCCAACGAGGCAGCTCTCGTACTCCAGTGCAAACAATATGACACAGAAAAAAAGCAGACAGCAGCTCCTGCTTCTGTTGTGAGATCAGTTGCAGGAATACTGGCTTAGTTTTTACCAGCTCCTTGAGAAAATGGGCTGTATATTACACATAAAAAGGTATGGCAGTGCTATTTTTCACATCAAGTCATGATTAACTTCTATTTCTAAACAACTCTGAGCATTACAAGACACATTTTGTTCTTTACTCCTGCCAGTTTTAAGGTACTTACCTGATGGGTTTGTAACCTTAATGGGATTCTCTTCATAGCTCTTCTAAAAATACCATTCCAATTTTTGCACTGTTCTGAAAGAAAACCTGTGCTTGCCAAAGGAGACATTCTCCAGATAGAGCAACCATTGTCAGCAGTCTCTGCAGTTTGGCTCAACATGATAAATGTTGATGGGAAGCTATAAGGTAATATTTTCAGAAACGCTATAATGTTTTCAGAGCCTACGTCCCACTTTCAAAAGTTAATGAAGTTCTAAGGAGTCAGATTTTCAAAGGAGTTTAGCATACAAAGAAATCAGAGTTTTCATCAGCATATAAACAGGCTTGTTACCAATTTGAGCACTTTAGAAGCAAAGGGAGGTTATTTTTATGTGCATGAACATTTTCAAAAATCCACTCCTTGAAAGCTACAGTTGCAATGCTTTAAAGAATTGGATTACAAAATATTAAAATATTTTTATTGAGATTTTGCTGTGTCTTTCAGAAGTAACGGAGAACAAAGAAATAAAAAGAGAAAGGAACTCTGAAATTACAGTTCTAGTAATTAGATATCCACAGAGCATAGGGTTTAATAACTAAGCCATAGATGCAAATATTTCAGCACTAACAACTATTAGGTATGGATTTCATTGGATTTCTTTTACTATGTTATGTAATTTCAGCTCTCCTGCTTGATGAACTGAACAACAATGGACAAGTGGTATAAACGCATTTTAAGTGAAAACGAAGTGGAAACGTGAGTGGCAGCAGGTTAGAGTGAATAACACAAAAATGAGGAAAAAGTTAGGAGGAGAGACCAAGAGGAGACAAGAGGCTTCTAAAAATGAGGTTAAATACGTTAGCCACACTTCATACAGTCAGTTTTGTATCTATACAAAATAACACCAAACTATTGATAGTCCTATTATTTTCTTTTAAAAAATCCAATGCAGAACTTTGTAAAAGGAGACAAAAATAAAAGATCACTCTCTCTTTTGGAGGCAGCAGTCTGTCCAAATCTCTCATTAATGCAAGAAGAATAATGTTAACTGCATTCTCTGTCTACCCGCAACAATGGAATAAATCAACGTCTTTAGCTTATGTGTAGAAAAACATTTCAGTAAAAAGTCAACATAAAATACTGTTTGGCTAAAAATCTCTTCCCAGAACACTCCTGGTGGACATTTCACCCCACAAAGGAGTTTTGCAATAATGAATACACTACACTACCCACAAATACAAATACACTTTGTCTCTTACTAAGGCAATACCGAGTACCGGGTTGCAAGTAATACCCTTCTGAGCTCCCTTTCTGTTTGTGTACAGCCTTTTGCTATGGTAAATGTATACCACACAAACAAGTTGCTAAGAGATAACACAGATTGTGAAATTATGGTGGCATTAGCAACAGCTGCTTGGATGCCCATGTAATCTTACCCCCATTGAGTGTCATGTAGTTTGCACCTCAACGGATGGGTGGCAAAGTCCTTACATGTACCACAGAGAGAAGCCATTGGGTGGAGCAGGTGACATATTGTAAATCCACACCCCAACTTGCCTCATGGTAATTCGTCCATGCAGGCGTCCCTCGGGTTGCCTGGAGATGGATATTCTTTCCCTCTTCAAAGAAAACACGGAAACTGTACCTGATGAAAGATTAAATGAAATGTTTATAGAAAGTGCAAGATACTTCACTGTTGCAAATAACTGAAAAGTTATAAGCCGTATGTGAAAATTTAGCTCTAAACGGCGAGTTATTTGAAACAATATATTATCTTCTGTTCTGTTAAAATTGAAAAACACTTTTAAACTCTTCTAATAGAAATCCACGGTCTAATTTTCCAAAGTAAATATTTCATTTTGAAATTTTTGTGAACTTAAAAGTCCCCACCATGAAAAAGAGCTGAGATGTGCAAGGTACTAACTCCCTCCAGAATGGAATAAAGTTATACCCTCAATGACCTAGCATTACCCTCTGTAGTAAACTCAGTTTATGATTCCGGAACTCTGTTAACTACGCAAACTATATAATTTTTCATTTCTCTCATGATTGCTATATACATTTTATCATATAAATCAGACAAAGACTCATTTATGAGATAAAATGTACATACCAATATATATGTCTCAAGGACACTGAGAGGGTATTTTTCATTTTCTCGGGATTTGGGGATTTGTTTTTTACTAAACTTCATGAACTTAAAAAAAGGCTCCATTTTTCAAACATAGTTGTATTTTTAAGGAAAGCATTACAAAATCAACAAACACTGTCACGCACAAAAATGAGTATATTTAGCAGTATATATGTTCATTTCTCTGTGTATTAAACTCACTTTGCAGTTGAGCTTACCTGCAGACATGTTTTGTTGAAACATGTTTTATTCAGTCGATATTTAGTTCTAAAAGCATCACTCTCTTTCCCATTAAAGAACAAAATCCTGTGGCCAGCCTTTTGACCGGGTGTAGTTCCTTTTTAGATTTAGTTTTTATCCTTGAGGCAGCAACTACCTCAGCTAAGTAAGTGTTGCAGGAATCATCTTAAATTTTAAAAGATATCTTTAGGTAGAAAAGAGAGTAGAATCGCCAAGTAGAAAACAAAATGGTTTTGGGGTGATGTGTTAATATGTTTTATCCACTCTTCTTACTCAATATGTACCTCAGATCAAAGACATACCCTGTATAGTGTTGCACCAATTAGCAGCTAACAGGAGAGGGAAGTCGGGGGGAAAATAAAAAAAGTAAGAGGGAGCAGAGAGGGATTAGCAGAAAAGTAAAAAGTATTTATTTGAATCCCTGAATCTTCCAGCCCACATGGTCTTAAACTGTCTGACTAACTGCATCACTGCCTTCACTTGCTAACTTGACTTTTTTTCCATGCGGATTAGTTTCGTATGTTCCAAGAACTCTCTCTTTTTGCGCTGGAATTTTGTAGCTTGAAAAGCAAACAAATGCCTGGTCATTCAGGAAACTTCATGACGCAACAACGCTCAACACGATAACCGCTTTGACCTGCGTGGAGAGCCGCAGAACGGAAGGCCAAAGAGAACAAAACCTGCCATGACCTCGACGAAGCTCCAATCACTTGCTTGGTGTCAATACAAGGGCATCAAGCAACAAGCACGGAGCCAAGTTCAAGCTCTACAGTTAGACGGGCAATCCCTACGTGTAGATGAAGGGCTCAGCTCTGCCTCCCTCCTGATGCAGGAGTGACTGACACACCCACGTCGATGACTGGAGAGAGATTTACTTAAGCGAGGCACGCAGGGCCAGTACGGCAGGATAGGTGCAACAGCGCAGCGCGCATCCCGCCGGACAAAACTCCACAGCTATTTGAAGAAGTTCCTATTAAACTCTTACTTCATCCCCAGTACCACCCTGAAGGAAGGAATGTGTTTATGGCACAAGTTAACAGGCCTGCCCACACCCTTGTCATGGGGGAAGGCACAGCCCAAGGAACATGAAAAGAGGTCAAGCCGCAAGATAAAGCCTGCAACTGAAACACATGGCAAAAATACATGCCAATATCAACTTCAAAGTAGATAAAGCAATGTAAGGCACAAATAACATCAGGCCGGCCCGCAAATATTACCCGATGTAACAAATGCCCATAACTTGCCTGTTGACGTTATGGTGACAGCAGAAGTATATGCTTCCTAACACTCAGATGAGCACAGGACTGCACGGTTCTCACGAGCGATAACTCCAGATCAATTGGACTCTGGTGGAGATCGATGTATATCTGGAGAGGCGGAGGTGCTACTCCAAAAGCACAGAAAGTAAGAGAGTTCCAGGTAAGTTCATACCAAGCAAACAGCTGGGGAAGCAGTGCTCCCTCTTCCTGTATGCTCTGATCTCCACCTGCTTTTATAGCATGGTCTTTCCTGATCTCCTGTCATATACTTCCTCATCGCTTCCCTTTTACCACGCGTAACTTCTCACTCTCCCTCAGATCGTTCCCTCAGAGGAGCTTGCTTTGACCACTCCCACTACAAAAACATCCCACCCTGAACCAAATTGTTTCATCACTATCACTCCATTTTCTTTTCATTCAGAAGCTCTTTGAACACAACCTTTATAGTTTCTACCTGGGGCTTCTCTCCTTGTGTGGTTCCCTTTGAAACCAAATCTGTTTTTACCAGAATATTTAATGATACTTCTGTAACCAAGAGGCACATCAGTAACCTTAACCTCTGATTTATGGAGGGGAATCTCTGTGCAACTTATACATTCTAGTTGATGATATACAGTAGTTATGAAACTCTTGAATCATGGAAGGCCTCAGTATATGGAGAATCCACTGTTTGTTTACAAAAGCTGCATCACATCCCTCCCAGACAAAGCACAATAATGGGTTGCTATAACTTTAATGATAACCTATTCAAAGTGTTCTGGCACAATTAGTTGGATGAAGTGTAAAGAAACTAGCTGAATAACTACTCTGTGTGAAATGCAGAGCAGAACAAAGGAAACCAGGCCTTCAAGAAAGGAAATCAGAATCAGAGCCTGGACAGAGTGACATTAGTAATGAACAGGAAACTTGGGCAGGAGTGATAGGTTCTACGTAGCTGCAGGAACTTAGCCCTGAATTAATGCAAACTAAGCAAAATGTGAGGGACAGGGCATCCAAAAATTTGAGGGTAAAAGATAGTCTTGTTCTCTTTGGATTTCTATTATTTCCTCTGGGTTTTTTTTCTGGCCTCCTTAATTATTCCTTCAATATGTCCCTCAAAGATGTCACCCTGCATCAAAGTCTAGCTGAACATCTGCTTTTGGGCTACTCACCAAACTGATAGCTGAAGTCACAAATACTTGGTCTTTGGCTAAACAAATCCTTCAGGAGACTGGTCAATGCATCACCCTTCAGTTTTGGATCTTCAGGCAAACTTGTGCAATGGAGGTCATCCCCACAGTTCATCAGCCTGTCCCAAACATACATGCCTTTAAATTTCTCCTGTGACTCAAGGATACCATTTTCCGAACACTAAGGGGTTGTACAAGTATTTGTGTTTACAGTCAAACTCAAAAGGCACAAGATAAACAAGACAGAATTGTTTTACTGAGCTCTTGCATATCATTGTTTTGCTTAACAGGCAAATCCCAGAGGTTATAAATCCTAAGAAAAACTTCCTAAATATAATGCCTTTTCTGCTACTTCTTGCTTTCTTTGGGAAATCCAGAGAGTCCATCTGTGCTCAGCACAGCTATTTTATTCTTCTGCAGTGAGCAACTGAGCAGTTTCTCCCCTCGTCAGAACTTCGGAAAAAAACAAAACAAGCAAACAGCTCCATTTTTTTCTTAAATTCTTTTTTCTTTATATTATCCTTGAATTTTTCTTTCTCTTAAGAATATGCAACTCATGTTTTGTAAGGTCAAAGGCAACTCACCATTCTGTCTCTAACTATGATTAGCACTGGTTCTTTAGAGATACAATATAAGAATGAGGTCAACTAAAGGCTGACATTTCCCTCCCACCTTGTGGCAATCAGTATTTTAGGGATTTCCTGAGCCAGAGGTTGCCTCCAGAGTTGACTAGCTCTTCACGGAAGAAAAGCATATGATTTTTTTCAAACAGTTTCTGAACCCATTTATACTTTTGGCATCCTGTCACAAGGAGTTTCATTATTTAATTCTGTGCTGCATGAGGAACTATTTCCTTTGGCTTTTTGTAAAACTAGCACCTAGAAATTTACTTGGGCTCCCCTCAGTTCTTGCAGTAGGGAAAATACAAAGGGAATGAGAGTCTGAGAAGTATGGGTTGAGTGGAGAGAATGGGATGGCTTTCAAATTGTACTCCTGTCTGCCCTCCCACCTACTCAAAATCTTCCCCTTCCTCCTATAAGAGGTTCTACATGAAAGACCTGAACTATGAAAGAAGTTGACCATACCCCTTTACTCATAACGGCTTAAAGAAATTGAATGTCTTTATTGAGATGTTCTGTCACATAACTTCTAGAAGTTCAAGCAGAGTATGTCAACCAGATCTATTAATCTGTGAAGCATGATTCACTTATAAATAAGCTGCGCTAGTTCTTCTCCATACATCATAATTATTTCTATATGTGCTAATTTTGTCCTTTATTATAGTTCCTAATAACTTGCTTGGTATAAAATTTGTACACTGTGGTGCACACTTCCCTGGATCCTGCCCTACCCAAGACCCTTTAAAGAAGACTAGGATCACATTTTGATGAAGGCACGGTGATGGTCTCATTTATTTTCCCCATTTGTTCTACAACATCTTCCAAATGACTCAGTGTTCTAAAATCTTTTCCTACAGCACGTTTAGGCAAATTTGTTTTCAGGAAGATTGCTCTCTTGAGAAACCAATTCTCCCTCAGAGGATCTGTTTCACTGTACAGGACGTGTGTTAATATTAACTCTGTTTAACCATCCTCTGTTACTGTGTGCCCCATAGGAACCCAGGGCAATCAAGAGAAGATCATGATCACCCCTAAGCTAGAAATAAAGCTTGTAATCTTAGATATAAATATAGAGAGTTCACGATGTAAAGAAAACACCTTATCTTGAAGAACTTGTCTGTGACCTTACACTGTCACCCTTCCAATTTCTACTGGCGATTGTACAGAATACTGGCTTTGGTTTTCCTTCTCCTCTGTGCCTCATCCTGGGATAGTTCACCCACAAGCAAAGGCAGCTACGTTATTACTGAATCTCAGGTCTGACCCTTTTAGCAAAGCTGAAATCTTAGCCTGGCTCTGTCAGCTCTTCGTTGCCCAGCCTCCACATTGAGCTCAGTGCAGCAAAATAAGAACTTAAATATTCCTAAAAGGGAATTTTCACTACTGCCTGCCATGCACATGTCAGAGCAGGGGTGACTATAATCTGAAATGTCTGCACAGCCATGAGGACATGACACTACTGGGAAATGTGGAAGCACCCACCACACCAGCTAAAACTAACGTCGAGATTAAAACTACCCTAGTCTTTCCTCCTAGGAAACATGTGTCTGGCCACCATTACAACCTTGTTTGCTTGAAAGACTCATAACCTGCTTCTTTTCCCCAGACCTCCTTGAGGTTTTCACAAGCAGTCTAGTTTAGGTCCTGAAGATTTTTTTTTATGTAACATGTCCATATATTGCCATTGTTGTCCATGCACACAGCAAAAATTTTACCCAAGTGTACCATCAAGTCCTTTCCTATTCCTGACAAATGTGCTCCTGCAAGGGTTTTTAACAAATGTCACAGTGTCCTTCCCCATGCATCTCTTCACTCTCTCTTCCTTTTTAATTATATAAAATATGAACCTATCTTCTTCTCAGAGCCTTTTCTAGTCTTTCTATTCCCTAAACCTCTCACTCAGTGTCAAAGGACAACTCTTGCCCCTTATGTCCCTCCCCATCATTCCCATATTACATTTTCAAACAAGCACTTTCATATATTCTCCCATCTTAACACTAATGTTTTGAGGGAGTTCCCTATAATTATTGACACGCTAGTTAGTTCTTTTTAAAATCTTTCCTTATACTTTCCTTTGTTATGGTGTTTCTATGGTAAAGAAGAGCAATTATGGTTGCGACGTTCATTCAGTGAGAACACTGCAAATCACACTAGTCAGTAGGGTCTCATTGCAGCCACTGCTGCTCATCAGCCTGCTTACGTTCATCTTTCCTCTCTTATCTAATTAAACTGGAAGTTCCTAGGCACAGTCTTTTGTGTGTGTGTGTGTTTGTGATTAGCAAAGTCAAAACCACAACAGTGATGAGGTACCACTACACAGTACAAGATGCAAGGCCCGAGGAGCAACTAATTTGAGCAAGTATGTTAAATACATATGGCACAAGAACCATATCTGATTTTACCGAAGATAGAAAGGGAAATTACTGATACCAATATTGCAAGATGGCATCCTTAAACACTCGAAAGCAGCAACAACATCCAGATGAGCAAGCATCTTTGTGATTCATTCCCACCTGCCTGTTGATAAAGAATATTACAGGCAGCTATTGTGATTATCACCTTCTCCGCCAAACATCGGTAAGAATTTCATCCTCACTGAGGCTTGACAGTGAGCGAAAGACAGTCAAAGGAAACATGAATATGACAAGTTCTTACGCTGCTGCAGTGGATCACCAAAAGAACCCCGAGTCCTGTGCACTTTCTTCTCCTCTGCGGCTTCCCAAATACTTTGTTTCCTATCTTGCATTTTTACTTTTTTCCACATATTGTGCATGTAGATGGGATGTTGTCATATCCTTGTTTAACACAGTACTGTTTGCTCAGTTAGATCTTTCCTACAGCCCCACATTTTCCATGCTATCAAAGAAAGTAAACTGAGAGAAGGGACAAGAAGTACGCATGGCAAGCTCGTTTAATACATGGTCGCATTACATTGAGCTTCATCTTTGTATTCCTTTCAGTTCTTGTTTTTCCAATTCACTGTGGCACCTGCCTAAAATTAGATTACAAATTCACTGGGTCAGGTATTTTGCACCCCTTTTGTCAAGCGCTTTGTGCAAATTCTATGCAAATGGTAAACATCAATCATCACCATAATACTAATAAATGCAAATTAAATGCTGCTCCAGGAGCTATTCCCGCAGAATAGTAACAGTCAGCATTTATGTAGGACTTCCCTCCCACCCCCCAGACTGCAAATACAGTAGTTAATTAATTGAGGCTGAATGACAACGCCATAATTAGCCAAGCCCAGGCTGCTCTTAGCAGTGATGGGGCTACCAACATAATGAAGGCATTCATGATTCCAAGAAAGTACCCATTGCCATTTCACTGGATGGAATTAAAATATTGTTCATGCACAGAATGATTGGTCTTATGACAGCACCAAGTCCACCCAGAACTGTAAGGAACACAGGAAACAAACGAAAGAGCTTGCATCCTCACTCAGCAGCTGGCAATCACTGCATGCGATCTATAGAAACAGTGTCTGAACAACACTGGAAGGTTCAGTTGTTTTAGCCTTTCATAAACGTAGGGAGAACATACAGGGATCTACACACTGACTATTGTACGTAGTACACATTGTATGGGTATGGAGTTACAGTCATTAAGGAACCATACATCATTGGGTATATACACTGGCCCTACCATGTGCTTGGAAACTTACAGAAAACAGATGAGTTTTTCCCATTGTTAACCACAGACTGACAATGACTGACTATGCCAGGGAAGTAATTTTTTTCGTGCACCTTTTCTCTTAGGCAGCTAGAGGCTAAACAACCAACAAGCTGATGAGTCTAATCACTTGTAAGAAGCCAGGCTCTTTAGTTACAAAGCTGATTGTGTCAAATCA
The DNA here is from genome assembly GCF_964199755.1 of Larus michahellis. NCBI lineage: Eukaryota > Metazoa > Chordata > Aves > Charadriiformes > Laridae > Larus > Larus michahellis. The sequence goes on along the minus strand of NC_133899.1, from coordinate 39,264,450 downwards.
GATATATATAGGCAATTGAGCTATATAAAATAGAAATTAAATTAATCATCTACTTAGAGCACCACAGTCTCCATAAACAATGTACTCCATGAGAAGAATTATTGTCTACTGAAACTATGCCACCTCCTGAAGTGAGTCTATGCCAATCACATGTGGGACACAACATCTACAAATAAGGAATACTGCAAAAGTTCAGAGAGAATAGGAGTGATTCAGTCCCTGATTTCTCACCAATCCAAACAATACAGCCTGCATTAGGAAATAACACTGTCTTGAGTCATGCTTTATACACTTTCCTCATGTTCGGTATATGCACGATTACACAGGTGCCAAGGAAGGTCATGCTACTATGCTACTGCAAAAAAAGGTTTCCTCTCCAAAGATTTTTTTTTCAGCATCACAGACAAACCAACTCAGGCCTGCCCATGCACTGTTAGCTATGTGCAAACCTCCCAGTTACACCAACTTTGCTCAAACACCTTGATGTGGCAGGCACAGGAGCTGTATGTCTGCCCGGTGAAGGTACCTGTGTGCACAAGTGGCTGACATGCCCTATTTCCAAACTCATCCATGGTAGGTATACACGTGTGAACGTGTTGAATCCCAGGAGATATCATTATGGCTATGAGCAGTGGGCTACATTCTGTTCTCTGCCTTAAACTTTTAGACTTAAGGGAAAAAAAATGCCCTAAAGCCATTATAGCAACTTCTGCGTTATCTCTTGCAGCTAGAGTGATCCTCTAGTTGTGATTAGGAGTCCTGATGCTGTTCTCATTTACCACAGCCTCAGAAAAGCTGTCAACCAAATGTCTCACAGTTCACCTGCCTTTACTTTTCTCCTGATATTTTTCTTCTCTCCCAGAGGACAGTGAGCTGGAATCTGCAAGCAAGCACTGTGTGCCATCTCCAGGCTGCTCCTAATATGAAGAAATATCCCCAGGGGTGACATTTTTCAGGATCCCTACGTATGACCTGTAGTTCTGTAATTTGGTCTTTCTTTATGGTCTTTTAAATAGAAAAATATTCAGAGATTTAAAGAAAAAGTCAAAGCCTTGCTGTCACTGGCTCCCAAAAATTTAACATATTCTGCCTAGTGCCTTACCAATTGTCTGCAGAATACGTCATGATACCAGAAAAAAAAAAGACAATAAACACCGTTAGAGAAAAGGAGTATATTTTCATGTAGGTTGAAACCTTGCATTGAATGCATCAGATAATACCACTTTGAAAAACTTGCAATTCTCAGCATCCCTATCGCTGATATTATCATCAAAAGCCATGAAACAAGTCAAGTCCGGTGATAAGAGCTATACCCGTCACTAGTGAAGCATCATACAGTTATCAAAACACCAAATCACTGCCATCACCAACTGACGTTTATCCTGGGCACACCAAAACTACTTAAGCAACCAGATCTTCTGAGCTAACCACCACGCACAAAATTATGTTACATATTTTGCATGCACCTACTGAAAAAGAAACCAAGCACAAACTACTGAATACCCCCTGTCTACCACAGAAAACGAACTGGCTGAATATGAACAATATGCCCCAGAGGTTCATTTGAGCATGAAAACAACTGAAGATGAGTCTACTTGAAGTTTGTAGTGTATTCACCTCTCTCTATGCTGGTTCGTTCTATTTATCATACTGCTTTGCCACTTCTCTAGCTGTCGGGACAGCAGAAATTCAGCATATCTTGGTGGCAGCCATTTTCTGTGGACTGCTGTGTGAGAAAGCTGTGCTGGGAGCCAGCAGGAAGAAAGATGATCTGTAAGGCAGTTTCAGTTGAAACATTTGCCTTTTTCCTTGCTCTCAGTTCTTTCCTTCAGTAGGAGAAGGTATCTGGCCACTTTCGCAACACCTTACCATGTTCGGAAGGTCCCTTTTGCTTCCCAGAGGATTAAAGGAGGTGCAACTACATCCAGCCACTAACAGGTGAAAGAATGATATTTGTCTCCAGCATTGGCAGCTAGAGACTGCTATGATAAGAACACAGCTACATCAGTCTTCACTAGTGAAAAAGAGGTTTCTCATAACCATTTCATGCACAAACGTCAAACTATAGGTGATGACAAAGTACAGCAGTGGCCTAGTGAATAAGTTGGCTTTAACAAACAGAAGCTCGCAAGTAATTCCACTAGAAAGGAGACTTTTAAAGAGATGCTGAAGGGCAAGAAGTAGGCTCCTCCACTCATGCCATGCATGATACATAGTTTTTGTGAAACCTATATCTGATCTGGCATGAGAATTTAGACCACAACACAAATGGCAGAGACAATAATGAAGATGCTGATCACACACGTGTAGTTTGATTGCCATGTGGATAACCACACCATCACAGTACAAATGAACTAATCGGAGCTGGGCTGTACATGAGGAGTCTTGCTTGTCACCAACAGGTCTCAGTTTGCTCCTGACAGCCTACTGGGAAGGAGAAATATGTGGTACCATTGTCAGATAGCTGCACAACTACTGTTTTTGAAATTCATGAAAGAAGGGCACTGTAGAACATCTATGCAGCTCTTATCACTGCAATACCTTGCCTTATGGTGCTCACAGTAAAAATTATGCCCTGGATGCTCTGCTCTCTTTCATCTTGCAGCAAACCCTGGTACAGGGGCACGCCCATGCTGCCCACTGTTGCTCAGTTTTCCTTAAGATCTCTTGGTATCTGCCATACAGTATGTATATATGTGTGTGTACATGCATACATATATATAAATACTTCCTACAGCACTTCCTGTGAGTTCTGCTGAATATTTCTGTGACATTCCCCTTCTTATTTCCTTCTGCAAACCCTTTTGTTGCACACAGCAGCGAAGGGACTTGCGGATATCCTGTTCAACTGGAACCTTTGGGTGGAGCAACACTGTTGGCAGCAGTACCTCCTGTTTTCTCTCCTCCTTTAGGCGTAGTCCCATCACTGGTTATCTACAAGGCTTTATCACTACTATTCCTAAACTCTGGCATTGCTCACCTGCAGATGACTTACATACATGCCACTGCTGGCTCCTCAGTGTCCTGCTGCACAACCCTTCTAACCAGAAAGTCAAGCACTGTTTGACCTTACTTCACCACTTTAGGGGCACTAGGAACCCATATATTGCACCCTGGATGTATGTGTTGGGAGAAGGACAATGCCAGGGAGGAGCCAGCTCCTGAGATACAGAAACTCTCAGTCTGTTAGGCACAATCACAGGCAAGCCTGTTACTTGTACCAAGGGACTGAGGTGATCAGAAAATCCAAAGGGCCCTTTCTGCATGTCTGACTTTGCAGGTTCCCTCTCTCCAGGACGGCCTGTTAGCTTGCTTCAGTTACCTCAGGCTTCCTCAACAAGCCCTCTTTCCATCATCATGCACTGTTCCTCTATTCAGAATCACAGAATGGTTGAGGTTGGAAAGGATCTGTTTGCAAGGGCATGTAGCGATAGGACAAGGGGCAATGGCTTTAAACTAGAGCAGGGTAGGTTTAGATCAGACATTAGGAAGAAGTTCTTTACAATGAGGGTGGCAAAACACTGGCCCAGGTTACCCAGAGAGGTGGTGGAGGCCCCATCCCTCGAGACATTCAAGGCCAGGCTGGATGAGGCTCTGAGCAACGTGATCTAGTTAAAGATGTCCCTGCTTACTGCAGGGGGGTTGGACTAGATGGCCTTTAAAGGTCCCTTCCAACCCAACACATTCTATGATTCTATTCTATGATCCCTGGAGGTCATCTTGTCCAACACCTCTGCTCAAGCAGGGTCATCCAGAGTAGGTTGCCCAGGACTATGTCCAGATGGCTTTTGAATATCTGCAATCTTCATTACAGCCACCCTTCAGGTATTTATATACATTGATATGATCCTCCCTGAGCCTTCTCTTCTCCAGGCTGAACAGTCCCAGCTCTCTCAGCCTTTCCTCATATGAGAGGTGCTCCAGTCCCTTAATCATCTCCATGGCCCTTTGCTGCATACTATCCAGTACGTCCACATCTCTCTCGTACTGGGGAGTCCAAAACAGGACGCAGTTCTCCAGATGTGGCCTCACCAGTGCTGAGCAGAGGGGAAGGAGCATCTCCCTTGACCTGCTCTTTCTCTCTCTCCTTCTCTGTTCCATGCAATGCCTCCTATAGCATCCATCTTTCTTCCATTATCTTTATGTCTATTTAAATCCTTCTTAACGACTTTTGTAGAATTAGTATGCTGTTGAACAACTGCCATGCTTTTTGATGGACAGTAAATTCTTCACAAACCATGTCACCCATCAGACACAAGAACTGCATATGCAAGAAGGGACCTGATTTCAAGTAAAGAAATTTTCTTGATACTACGCAATAAAAAGTTAACACAGTGTTACTGTAAACCTCCATCACAACTGTTAGTAAAAATAACCAGAAACAAAACCATACTCACAACAGACTTTTTCACATGAGTAACTTCTTCCCTGTTTCCTATGTTTGAAGTTCTTCATTGACTCTACCAAGCAAGCAAACAGGTAACAATGATGATGCAATCTAACCACTTCAACAAACACAGATGAAATTTTTCTGAAAGATACAGAGAGAGTCCAGTATGAGAACAGCTAGGTCTTTACCAATGTCCCCTCCAGGACTTCAAGTTATGCATTACAGATGTCCACTTCCACAAATGACAACTAGAATTAGAAGCATTTGACTGACTGTTTTCTAATGAATGTTGGGAGGTAATAGATATTATTTCCAAATAATTGTACACTCTACTATTATTGTACTATCACTGCAATAGCACCTAGGAGGGTTCTTATGCCAAATACAGGCAATGAAAAAACAGTAGCCCATACCAAAAGGCTTAGAAACAAGACTATGGGAGATGACAGGTGGAGAAGACAAATAAAGTTGTGCTACTGTTAGTATCAGGCAGAGCATATCAATTGCTTAGCCTTACACATATTTTTGGACTAGCAAACTACCTTAAAAAGCACTACATACTACTTTTGCTATGTGTAAAATATGTAGTACTTGTATTAATTAAAAGGTATTTCACATCAAAAGAACACTATTATTAATCTCAGTTAGTTAAGAACAGTGACATTCAAGCATAAACCCATAGCATTTATAGCCACAGTCACTACAACATGCATGGAAATTTTCTACCCTAATTAATCTGCAAGTCTTCCAAAGAAAGACTATGATAACAGAAACAGAGTTTAAAAAATAATAAATAGAAAAATGGGTTAAAAAAAATCAAATACAATTTAAGATCGGATAGACTAAGATTAGATCATAATTAGGCAAAATTGTTTATGGAGATTAGACATCAATAACAGACCAGGCGTGTACCTAACAGCTAAGCTATGCAGAAGCATTTTGTGTGCTCACACAATGGGAACATCCAGAGCACGTCTAACACAAGATTTGTTTCACAACACAAACTTGTGTAGTTTTAAACATACCAGTAGAGCCTTTCAATGCACCTAGATTGGGCACAATTGCGTAAGAGGCTACTCAGATGAAGTGTATTTTTGTGCTGCTGTAAGCAATTTCTGACTTGGAATCTACCAGCACAAATTTTACCATTACTTATTTATTTTAAATTATACCTATAACTAGAATAGCCCTAAAAATATTATATATAGATTAAACCTTAGGGTGGTAGAGATCATACAAATAAACAAACTAAAAATTTAAAAGAAAATTTCAAGAAAATACTGCCTCTGTGAAACCAATTCACTTTCAAAAAAAGTCTTCAGATTTCTTTCAGAAAGGCTGTTGACTTTTCAGTTTTTCTCTATCCCCCTTTTTTTCTTTTTGCTCACTCAATGCAACAAATGAGTTTGGGGTATTTTCATCCTTCCTTTTTCTCTTTTTAAACCAATAGATTTTGAATATTTTCTCAGTTTGGAAGATTTAAAAAATAACAAAAAACTCTTAGGAAAATTAGAAATTAATTTTAAAAGGTATTAGAACTGCAAAAAAAGTTGCAGAATGCATGTTATAACATTACTACTCCCTCTTACTACCCTGTAGCCTTTCTTAAATCAGAAGAGCTTTTAAAGAATTCTAAAACATTTTAGAAACTTCCAGAAGAACAAAACTAAAATGAACAGAGGAACAATGCAAAAAAAGGAGAAAGGAAAAAGAGAAAGGATGGAAAATAAGCTCACATACTTTTGACAATACTCACCTTATTACACTATGCAATAAAAAGGAAAATATGAAGGAAACAAGAGCTCAAAATGCAGAAAACTCAAAGTATTTGGAAAACTATTTTGTGAAACAAACTTACAAACTGTCCATTGTCCATGATTTTAAAAGAGAAACACCTTCTAAACTTATATTTGTTTTTCCCCTCCAATATTTTGATCACATTTATAAATAAATACCTCCTGCCAGTGTGTCAAAACTCTGTGTACTGTGTTCCCTGTCTCTTCACAAGGTGAATGGGGATAACTCTTTGCTGACTTCCAGTTCCATATAAACCTCTCATTTTGATGGCAAATGAGAGAGACAAAACACGTAGAGAACAGTACGTAGCATATCAGGCCCTGTTACAGCCTGGGTTTAAAACAAATGACCATGAAGAAACAGGCATAGAGTGGCTGCTGTCAAGAGATCCTGGAAAGTCATTTGGCAAGTTGCATCTCTCTCTCTGTTCCCAGGCAGAGCTCCAGTGGAGTGTCTCTGGTCAGTATTAGCTGGCTAGCTACTCAGCTATGGAGAATTTCAGACCAGATATTCCATCTTGGATGAAGAAATTCTTGTTCACTCTTTGACGTATATTCAAACAATAGCAGCAACAACATGACTTCACTGCGAAATCCCTGCTCTCTGTTAAAAGCCCACGGTCTGTAACAGGGCAGAAATCCGTCCTATCACGATCAGATAACCAGCACCTTGATCCCTAAAGTATCTTTACCAAGGTTGTCATTTACAACTACCATAAACCTGACCCAAAAACACGCAGACAGCCTTGAGCTACAAGTCTAGTCGTGCTAGAAGATATCCTGCTTCTCCAGATTTGCCCTGTGGCAGAAGCCTGGACAGCAAGTATTCAGAGCCATTAAAGTACAGCTGAGACAGCATTACCTCAACAGGCAAATGCTTTGGTTACTCCTAAAAGTTTTCTAAATGGTATTTGGACTCTCAGGAGGTTACACTTTTAATATTTTCTTTTGACTGAAGCGTCAAAGGTGGAACCTCCCCAAAGGGTATCTTAGTACCAGTCTCACACCACTCTCCAAAACTGGCTGCCGCATCAGTATCTGGGAGAGACCAGGGTTAAGTTCAACATCACTGTAACTGTACACACTCCTTTAAATATATATTCTTGTAATAGCAAGACAGCTAATATCAACCCCATGAACATAACACTGTGCAAAGGGTGCTGTGAGCATAACATTAGAGCCAAGGGTGCCATGCGTATCATGGGTTCCCCTTTCACGTATGAGGTGAGCATACGCGTAAGTAGTCTGTAAAAATGATGTGAGTGCTCAGCAACAGATTTAAAAGGAAGTTAGTATCTAGTCTGGATAACCGAGTCTGGATTTTCAGTCATGGGGAAGGAGAACTTTTAGATACAGTCAGAAATATTAAGAGTAATATTCACACTCCACAGCAAAGATTAGATGAGTGCGCATTTGCCTGGAAAACACCAGAGGCAAGAGGGAATCTTCCAGACCCCGCACAAGTCCATCCCTGCCTACACCCCCGCTCTTAATTCCTCCTATTCTTCATTTCCTTCATTATGCCAGTGCCTCTGGCACCACTGCTTCCCCGGTAACTCCCTCTGCCTCCAATCCCCGCCTGCTCCTTGTACACGAAACTCCTTCTAGCTCATGGATGGGGAAAGGCAGACACCCTCTTTTCATCCTAATCCCTTCCGAGCTTGCCAATGCAATCAGAAATGGTGCTACACAACTAATAAAAATAATTACCAAGCTTTGATGATCATCCAAGGATGGTTTTTATGTGTTTTATCTCCCCATTTACACAATAAGTCTCATAAGACTGAACTTAATTTTTGCTGCTTGCCATGAGCATTTAAAAAAGAGTCTCATCAATAAAAATAGCCGAAGCTGAGCACAGAAGGGCTGTTCTCATGTTTAAGCCCAGTCTCACCCATGCAGGATTTTACGCTTTGCAGACTACGCAATGTCACAACAGTAATTAAATTTGCACAAAATCCTTCACCCCCGAAGAATCACAAAGTGCCTTTAAAGTTTAAAAGCACTGCAATACCGGCTCCAGGTTGCGTGAAGGGAAAGTCATTGTTCCACCCTTAAAATCCAGTCTCAAAGGTAGCGACGAGGGCCGAGGTCTGTCTGCCGTGGGATATAACCAGCCACCGTCTCATCGGGCTTTCAGAAGGAGCCAGGCAAGAGTCCCAGAAAAAAATGCGCCTTCACCGATGCACACCACCCCCTGCGACATGAGCGTCCGCGAGTGCCACCTAGCAGCCACCCAACGCACCCACATCACCAAAGACAAGCTATTTTTTTGCCTCCTTGCTTTTGCAGCTCCTAAAACACGTCCCGCCTTCCTCTTTTATTCCAAATGTCTTTTTTTTCAATTCAAGGTCCAATCCTCCACACCTGAGCCAAGTCGGAGTTGCCTTCCGAGAGCTGTGAAGCATCAACTCATCAGCTGCAGGCTGCTGCTGTTAGTGGCATCCTCACCTCTGTGTTGTCTCTTTTGGGGATTTTTGGGTCACTTGGGGACGAACACAGCTCCTGAGCACCTCTCCTTTGGCACCTATGCCCCTCCAGGACAGTGTTTCTCAGTGTCACGCAACTGGCAGAGTTCCTAACACAGCTCCCTCTAGTACTTAAGAATAAAAGAGCTTTCCAGCTAGAATATAACTCAAACCCAACTTTCACATGCTGTTGGCTAAATCCTGCTTTCCCCACTGACTTCCTTGGACAAGGTGTAATAGACTCATTACATACAAACAAGTTAAAGAAAATGGGAGAAAGTCAATAATTTTGCTTTTTTTTTTTTTCCTATTATACAACATGATGTGCTATTTTCCTTGGTAAGGAAACCTCCTCATTTAACAGCTCATAACTGGGTAAATGTCTGTCCAAGTCATATTGACTCACTACAGTTCAAAGGATATTTTTTGTAATTTTACTTATGAGGGAAGAAAGTGGCTAAGAGGTTTTTGTTGGTTTTTTTTATCCCAATAATAATTAGCTATTGATCAGCCTTTCAGTTAATAAAGTATGAAATTGTTTCAAGATCCTGTGCTGTTGTTCCAAGTCATCCTACCAAAGCAGCTTTTTTTCATCCAATTACTGATGACTTTTTACGCAATAGCTAGGTTGAAATAGAATTCCTTTTGGGCTGGATAACAGAATACGATTAGTCCTACCAGGCTGACAAAATCAACTTTCAAACAAGGCCAATTAACGTACCAATTATTTTTTTTTCTTTCTTGCATTCTCTCCTGTTGCAAGAAACGTCGTCAACTAAGTCATACAAAGGCTGTGGTCTGGCAAGGAAAAATCTACCGTCCTTACAAACCCTGAAGCAAATCTCCTGTGATGGTGCCTGCAAGGAACCTGCAGTGAAGAGACCTGGTAGAAAAAAAGAGAGAGAGATGGAGAGAAATGGGCCATGGTTCCTGGTTGCCAGCAGGGTGGAGGCAACACCTGAGAGGACAGGGAGGTAGCTGGCTGATCTGGGACTGCCTCGTTCCTCTGTAATATGTCCCTGTTTTGTAAAGTAAGGAACCAATCTGTCCAGTCACCAGGGCTGGGATTCCCCATGAAAATCGTGGCCACATGGCTGGCAAGGGAGGGGTGGAGGATGAGGCAAGAGTGTTGTCAGAATCACTCCTCCACATCTCAGTGTGGGAAGTGCCTTCCAAGATACAGAGCTGTCCTCCAAAGTACCAAATGCCCTGAGCTAAAATCAGCCCAATTAAAAAGAGTTGGCAATGTAATGGATTAAATTCTTTGCCAGCTGGTATTTAAACAGCTGGAATGAAAGATTTAGTGTGAGAGTGTATTCCTTCTCGGGAAAAAAAAAAACCAAACTACCCGACCAACAAAATAAACAAACTCAAATTTGCACTCTGTGCAAGGCGAAGTGTCTAGAGAAAACAAGAGGATTTGCACTTATGAAATCAGGACCAGATCCAAACCCACTGACTGCCTTGGCATTTCTGCTTAGGGCTGAATAGGTCAAAATCGGGTCAAAATCTCTTAAGATGCAGAGTTTAGTGCACTGGCAGATAAATTATTTTAATCAAAAAACCCACCGGGGCAATATAATGCAAAATATGACTGTTACTCTCCTGTTTATAATTTTTGCTGTCATCTAGTTACCATAAATAGAAGAACTTTATTACAATTTCAATTCATTCTTTATTCAATGTTTTCTTTATACATGTTCTGATACCAAATCAAGCTGATTTGTGCCACCTACTGGTAAAGCAAGGCCTTCTAAATCCTAAGTACTTTACATCTATGACAGAACTAGTTTATTTTAAACCCGTTTCACTTTATTATTCCCCCAAAATAAATGTATTACTTCATTGCAAGCAATCTAACATATACCCTGTCTAATAAAGAAGACTGTTCACATTGTCTGAGGATGATCGACAGCATCATATAGGACAAATTAATTAACGGGCAGCTTTAATTAGAGAGACATTATTACGATTCTATTGAAAAATCTCAAAGGCACATTTTCAAATTCATGCAGGAAGCCTGGATACTGGATAAAACCTATTTCTTAGCTTGCACTGTCTTTTTGCTTGTGGACCGCAATGTTCGTGTTGTGGCAGCTGCAGACATGCTCTTTCACATCTGAGTTACCAGTTTAATTTGGAACCACGATTCTGGATCAAGGTGTTCACAGCATCAAGGCTGGGCTGCCCCTTGTCAAAGGTACTGGTAAGCTCTCACTCTGGCATACTGCAGTCAAACCTCGCTATTCAGAGTCAAAAAGGATTCAAACTGTGACCAGCTTGCTCAGCAAAGGACATCCCTGGAGAATGGAGATGCCTTTACAAGAGAAAAACCCAAAGGGCCCCGCTTGAATAGTGCAGCAGAATGCATAAATGGGACATGCTATCTCCTGCATCGAGGGATTGAAGTGAAGGAGAGAGAAGAGATTTTTTTTTTTTTTTTAACTTCAGGACAGTGTTGGCAAAAGAACAAATGGGCGTCAGCTGGCCATGAATATATTTAGGTTGGAAATTAGAAGGCTTCTAACCATCAGAAGAAAGAGGTTCTGTGACAGCAAGCCAAGGGGAGCGGTGGGGGCAAACAACCTAACTAGTTTTAAGATAGATCTTGGTAACTTAATGAAAGGGATTATGAAACATGGATGTCTACGACACTAGAAAACTGGACTTGATGACCCAGGCAATCCCTTCTAGTCCTCTGTTCCCACATTTCCCAGAACGTTCTTCTGCTTTGACTTCAAGATGGTGCCCAATTTCTGACAGCAGTAGATTTAGCTGCCTGTCAGGAGCAAATTACCGAAGAGTTCTGTTGATCCCAAACCCTCTCATTAGTTGGGATATGATTTGGTAGGAGTGGCCAATTGCCTTTTGTCTCTAAATCCTATGTTGCATTTGTCAGATCTGCCTTCTAAAGCTTTTAAACATAGTTTGCATTCATTTTTATTGTAGGCTGCAGGCAACTGGTGAATTAAAAGTGCATTAAGCAAAACCAGCCATTTTTAAGTACAATAGCCAAGGGATCAACTAAGATGTAATTATCTGTCATGTTTAACAAAATCACCACAACACAAGAAAAGGGAGTGGGGAAGTCACTGTAACTACGATTTGCAATGTAACTAACTTAGTAAAAGATGATGATTTATTTCTAAATGACCTCATGTTGCTTTTAATTCGGGGTATGCTTCAATAGAAATGAAACACTAAAAAGGCTAGTAGATCAGAGGCACGACCCGGTATCTGCAAACATTGGATAGTTGCTGTTAAATGCCAATGATGTGCTGTTTAAAAAGCAACTTAGGGGGACTTGGCTGAGCCCCCAAACTTCCCGCTGTAATCCACAGAACAGCAAACACTGGATGACCTCTGAATAAAAGAAAAAAAGCCTTAAGTCTCTCAAAATGAGCACTCAAAATTATAAGTCCCTTTTGAAAATTCAGTTCTAAAGTAAACACACAATTAAGTCTATCAGCTGATACCGTTAAGAACCACCTTCCGCCTTTCTCTCTCTCTGGTTGCCATTTCACCCTCCCCAGCTGCGGCCAAGATAATTTGAGTATAATAAAGTAGCCGTGCAGGGCTCAGGAAGCGATATGGAAGTGTGCGTGCCTGTGAGTCCATGTACAAAGGGCAGAGGAAACGCGACACGTGTGGCTCCCCAGGCACCTTGCTGGAATTCTGCGCCTCCCGCTGCCTGCGATTAAGCACACGGCAACAGGTTTTTACGAGGATCCTCTGAGAACCGTTTCATTTTGTTTTCCCCAAAGACGGAAAATGGCAAAGTTCTTGAACGAGTTCATTCAGACGTCCGAGTGAATCATATTTAAATACGAAAAAGTGGAAATGCAAGAAAGCCAGCCTAATACACTTTCAAATTATATTTAGCTGATCTTCCCCATTTTGGAGGGATTTGCTGTTTGGAAACATTTAGCTTGGCTGGACTCTAAGCGACAGCCAGAAAATACAGAAAGACCAATCAATCAGGCATCTCAGGAAAACATTCCTCTGGTGTGTCCAGCCGTACTTTCCGTACAGAGTGGAATAATTTGGGGAAGAAGAAAGCTGTCTCCAGAGCAGGTCCTCTGCCAGCAACTCTCTATCACAGGGGCATGTAAACTTACTGCTTACCCGAGCCAAGTGAGTGGGGTCAAAAGAGTCCCACTGAGCTTAGTGGGAAAACTACTACAAGAAGAATTCGGATCATAACATTGCCTTTTTGCCCAAAGGTGAATGCCCTCCCCACAGCTGCCCCAGGGCAATAAAAGGAAAGAACACATTAATGCCAACCTGTTGTTAGCCTCCGGGGAACGCTCCTGAGAAACAATGTACCTATACCTTTCTCTTTTTTGATGAATTCATTCTTCCCTCCCTTACGCAAACCACAAAAAGCTTCAAAATCTCAGCATTCCTTCCTGCTGCGTTTCTGCTTCCAGCCCTTCAGGCTCCACAACGGAGGTGCCGCTGGGAAATATAACATAGGCAACAACCAGGCCATAAGAGTGCTCCCAAATGGGCTTTCAAAAAGGTCCTGTAACTCTGCCTGTTCTCCTCCATCCATGCAGGTGTACAGCCTGCCATTACCAGATAGCCGTCGATTATATACAGTATGTCCTGAAGCAAGCTCTAAACTTTTCGCGTTCGGCTACGTCATTACCCGAACGACAGGTAAAAATTTCTGCTGAGGTACTGCGTCTTCAGATGGCCTCCCCAGAAAAATCATAGCTTACTAGTATTAGTCTGGATTGCTGATTTACATTTTAGAGGGCATCAATCTGAGTTGCTGCCTGTTTTTTTAGATGATGTGACAGATCAGCTTCTGTCAAGGGCTTACAGAACCTCAAAAAAAAAAAACAACAAAAACCAAACAAACCCAAACACCTTTATTTAGGAAATCTTTTCTCCACCTTGCTCCCCACTTCTCACCCTTAAAAAAATAAACAAAGAACGACTGGGTGGGGAAACGAGACCACATTGCAGTATGCTCAAATTTAAACACAAACACATGAATATTTCAAGACTGAGCCTAATAAGCCACATAGTTAAGACCTTGGTCCTTCCAATGGCAGCAGGAACTATGCCACTTCCTTAAACAGGTTCATCATTTCAAGAATAAAATGTCTGATTCCCATCACTACACCCTGCACCTCTTCTCACTTGCCTGGTCACAGATTCTCCTCTTTTTCCTCCTTCAGGAATTGGGTTTTTTCTCTTCTAAGCGTTCTGTAGCATGATTTTTTTTTAATTAAAAATACCTTTTGGGATGAGATTCTGGAAAATGCTTCACACATTTCATTGTATTCTGTATATTGGATTTCATTACATTAACATCCAAACACTTAATGATGCCATTCTCAGTTTAATTTGATTTTCCTTTCACAGCTTAGACATTGCTGATATCAGGTGGTTTTCTTGGTCTTTAGTACTGTTTTAGTACTACTACTACTACTACTACTTTGTAAAACAGGTTGTGCCAGGGATGCTTGCATGTGTATAGATCTTCTGATTTGCAAAATCAGTAAAAGAAATGTACAGCTGTGATATTTTGAATGCAATATTTTTAACTTAAGCCAGGGTAATTGCTAGTTAATACATATTTAAACCATTAGTTTCACTCCCACACTGTGATCACAGTAAAAGCAGCTTCCCCCTTTGTAACTTGCTTGCTTTTTTTTCGCTTCCATGGAACTGCAAAAACTGGCAAAAGTGCATGTAGGTTATTTTCTTTTTGGTTGTGAAAGAAACTCAAGAAGTTGCATTTTACAGATAGTTTTCTGATGTCTCAGGTGGTAACTTTGCATTTCTTTATTCCACCACTAAATCAGTTTTTACCACTAATTCAATAACATTGCTTTTCACTTCAGATATTAAGACCCTGTAATCTTGGGGTGTGGGCAAAGGATGAAAGCAACTGAGTTATCCCGATTTAACAACTTACCACTCAGCTACGCTACCTGATCTTGTGGCTCCTAACCCTTTGCACATGTGAGGAAAAACATGGCAGCTTCAATCTCATCAACAGCGACTCTGGATACTTGCTTTTGCAGCTCTCTGTCTTAAAAACCAAACAAAACACAGATTCTGCAAAAATCACAAAATGAGAGCATAAAGAGAATGCTGCAATGATAAAAACAGGCTGAACTATTCAGCAGCAGAAACCTAGCAGGATATGCCGACAGAGAGCACCCACTGCTTTCCAGGAGACACAAACTTCTTAACGCAAGGGAAGTGTTAGGAACCCTTCCACGTGATAGGAATCCTGACCCTTTGCCGCGGTAGCTGTGGAGTGCATCCACAACCTTGTTTCAGAAAGCAAAAAGCATTTTGGTGCCCCAACGCTGCGCGCAATGTCAGTGCTAACGTGCTAATGTACTTAGGAGCATTATGAAATATCCACTACATAACGTCAGTATTCCCGCAGGGAATTTTGAAGATAGTTTTATGGGCAAACCCCTGTTTCAGCATTTACTTAATTTAGATGATATCAGAACATTTCTGCGTGCAGAGAGGAAAAAACACTCCAAATAACAGCTCCGCAGATACAGGTTAAAAATTTCCTTGAACATATTCCATCTAAGAGGGACAGCCTGTACTTGTGAGTACATGAAGCAGCTGTTTTATGCGTACGTGAAGCAACCGTGGCTGTGAGCGAGTGGAAGTCAATGGATCCCTGTCAGTGAGAGGTTTGCTTGATGGCAACTTCTATCCATTTAATGTGAACCTGAAACCTCTGAAATTCTGTAGCTTTACATGTTCTCAAGCCATGATTTAAATAGGCAGAAACCCAGCTGGCGTGTGAAGATGTGGTGAGGCTGTTCACCACATGGAGCGGCGGAACTCGACGAAGCAAGGGCCCCACTTCCAGATCCATACCGATTCAAATCATTGCATTGGGTTGAATGGACCTACTGAAGAGGAGAGTCAAAACTTCCGGATCAGGCTCCAGATAATTCATTTCCAGTAATTTGGTTTGGCAGGCACTGCAGATCTCCGGCCAAATACACGAGCAGCAGCAATTCGTTTTGGGGGGCGGGGGGGGGGAAGGGGGGACGTTAAGATTCCTAATTAGCCAGAGAAAGAGTTTTTATGCCAGAGTTGCAGATTTACATAATGTTCAGTCAGCAGCAAAGCAGAAAGCACTCGTAGCGCAAGTGCGCTGTTTGAGGGGTGTGAGGAGCTGCGGCCGCCTCCCCCTGCAGCCACAGTATCTGCACAGTGTTTGCAATCACCAGTTCAAAGCACATCAGGGCACGCAGCCCTCCCGTCTAGACAGGCTGAAAAACCAGATGCAGCTGGGAGCTCCGTGACCGGGTTCTCCTCAGCGGGTCTCACCACTGGAGAAATCTTACTGCTGGCACGCTTCTGATGCATCGTAAGGAATGGAACTTAGCACCTCACAAAAGCATACTCACCTTGAGTAAAAATACTTCAGTGATACTACTGGCATCTTCACTCAGGCCGGCAAAAAAAAAAAATCAGTGGCGAGGAAGATAAAATGAGAATCCAAAGTTTATCTGGGAGACTAACTGCTCCAAATGGAGGGGTTTTATCGACAGCATCGTGTTAAACAACATCACATTAGACGATGACTTGCTACAGGACTGAAGTTGTACAGTGAAGGATGAAAAATATGACAGATCTGTTTTTTGCCTGCAACGTGTCTAAAACTCACAAAAAGCCAATGGAGAACTGTCTTTGTTCCTACTAAGCGCATGTGAATAGTCAACAGCAGGAATACACGAACTGTAAAAACGCTGGCACGGCATTATTCACCTTCACTCACCTTGAAATCTCTGTTTGGAAGATGCAGTAATTTCCATCCGAACACTTGATTTTAAGGAAAGCTGGTTTTTTCCACTTATTCCCCATTTTCTCCCATATGTACGTGCACTTGGGGACCACACATCGTCCCTTCTTCCAGCATATGGACAAAATAGAAAGAAGGTAGAAACGCTTCCATCTATTGCTGTTGGTATGTTCAACCTAACAATACTCAATGGGACCTTGGGGCAAAATTCTGCTCACAGCTTCACCCAAGAAGCTACTTTTACCTTCAGAGAAGTTTCAGAAGTATAACTTGGAGGAAACTTTTTCCCAGAGGTTAGCACTGAAACTCTGTTTGGGAGGAGTCTTCCTCAGCAACTCAAGACCTCTTTATGGTTTCTGGAAGAACTTGTATGGCACAGCTGTTAGGAAAATGACACAGAAAGTACCTGCTATGGTGTAAGACACAGTATAGCAGGTTTTTGATGAGAGTGTTTGTCAGGATGCTATGGTCAACAGAGACTGCAAAATTTTGTCACTCTCATTTTCTTCGTTCTTAAAAATCTAGTATCAGAAAACAGAGGGAACGCTACTCTGCCCAGAGATAAATTTATCCCAGCAATTAGGAACTCCTGCCTAACACAGATTTTGTGCCTCCACAGCATTTCCACCTTCCCTTATATATAACTTCGGGTTATTTCCATTAAGTCACGGAAATATTTTGAGGTTTAATTCACATATGTTTCTAAGCAGCAGACAGCCGTGGAGAGACTGTCTCGTGTAATGACAAATAAAAGCACAGAGTGGAGCAGTGGCTGCCAGCAGAAAATGGAAGTTGACAGATTTGTACAAATGTCAGCACTTCAAAGAGGTGGGCAGTTAGGTTTGCATTTTCATGCCCTGTGCCAAGAAGGGGAGGGCAAAGTGTCTCCTGAGGAAGGGTATGAAATGCAACAACTCGCATCTTGCTAGACAGGTGCAGTGCCATCCGGCTCAATTCTGTCAGCACTAGCCAGACAGAAAGAATCTCTTTTGGAGTGCCTGATACACCTCCTCCAGCCACTGCTAGCTACGCTAATAGTCATGGGGAACATCTGGCTTGCCACTGTAGAGGTACAAGGAAAGGTGAAGGACCATACTGAGATCTCAAGCCAAAAGCAGCCAGCATCTGGCCCATCATTTCCCTATATCGTAAAATCATAGAATTGCCTAGGTTGGAAGGGACCTTTCAGATCATCAAGTCCAACCATCAACCTAACTCTGGGAAGAGGCACAGGGTATGAATTCTGGAGAACACAGAGCTTTTGCGGATGAAAACACAATGAAAAGATGGTGTACAAGTGGAAAGTGGAAGGGCAAAGGACAGCATGGATTTCTGGCACATAAAATTGTCTTTCAACTGGAGGTGCATCTACATGCATTCAGAGACTCATGTGATGTTTGGAACCAAATAGATAAATATAAAGCAAATGAGCATTTGCAGAACTGAAAGGTAGGTCAAAATAAATTGCTTCCAGAGAAATATGTAGATCAGAAGCCCATCAGCAGCCTTCCTGTGTTAGAGATCCAGAGGCTACTTAGTAGCTGCCAACAAAATGGTTGGTGGGAGTTTGCCAGAGAGCCACATGCTATTGCTGGAAAAAATCTTTCACAACTGAGCTTGGCACACATGTCTGGGACTGCCAGGGCGCTAAACTGCACACTCTCATTGACCACAATTAGTATGAACACACTTAAAATTGGGAATGCGAATGCAAGCTCGCAGCAGCCCTGCACTTCATCTGTACGCACTTTAGTCTGCAGTTTAAGCACTGTCGGGGTAACACCCAAGGAAATGAACTGAGAGATATACAGCAAACTAGAACTCAGGCCAATGAACTAGGTGACACGACAGTGCCAGATGCCCATCCTCCCTCTTTTGAGAAACATATGGTCTATGTTTCAGCTGGGAGCTCGCAAATAGTGATAAGGACACGCAATTTTTGCTGTGCGAGAACAGAACATTTCACTTATGGCATCCAAAGAGGACAGTGACTGATAACTCAGACTTATCTCGTCATCGTGGGCTTCCACAGACACAGGCGTGTTTTCAGAGGTGGGCGCATGTCAGCCGTCATCCAAGGACCCAAGCCTCATTCTTAGTGAAGGCGCAGCCAGAGTACAGATGTCAGAGGGGTTCCAGACGTGGACTGAAAAATATGCTTTTTTGTCATTACATGAGATTGGGATGAAGAGTTAATTCTAGGCAGTTGAAAGCTTGCTTTCTCACTGACATATAAATAATATCCTGAACTATGCAATAGTTTGAAATAACCCCATTTTTAAATGTCTGAAATACCAAGAATGTTTTACATCCCTCAATTTTATTCCTTAGGTACTATTTGAAAAAACTGTCCCCGCAGCTGATAGAGGTGATATTCCCTAAATTCACGTTCCCTAAGACGGGTGGAAATAAGCGTATCCAAAATACTTCTCAAATAAGCAACACAATAGCTTCAGTTATAATAAAGACTTGTAACCTGTTCCCTGGATACAGAGGTTTAATGGGAATCACATGATACAGATATTACTCTAGACTTAAAAACTTTGAGATACACATAGTCAATCATAGGCCATTTAAATGTAAGAACATGGTAAGATGTTAACGTTCTTAAATGTAAAAAATGTAAGACTGTAGATTAGGTCGTTGGGGAAAAAATCAAAACCAAGACCACCTATATGAGGTGTATATACAACATTTTCAAATGAACTTAATAGGAAACACCTTTTTGGCTCTGTCTCACAAGCAAAGCAAATTGAAAATCTAACAGGATATTCCTTTTCTTATACTTGTCATGATCCTTTGCACACTGAACAGCTAGAATACGGTCCTTTCTCTGCCTAGACAGAACAACTTCCACTATTACTAAGAGGAAACAATCATTTCAGGTTCCCATCTCAAGAACATCAATCTCCAAAACCTTTCTCCAAAACAAATTATTCATGCACGACATTCAATCACCAGTACTTATTTTTCTTGCAGAATGTTCCAGAGATGACTTCCAGGTCCCAGCTACCCCCTTCCTGTTGAAAAATGCTGAAGTCTCTTTTACCTTTTGGAAAGAAATTGCTTCAGAATAGATTAGTAAGTTCTGGAAATCATCGTAAAAGAGCCCTGAATGTTCTTTCTTGGTTCTCTTGACTGTACTCACAAGGAATGCCAAGTCCTCACTCAGAAATTGCTAAAGAACGCTCTCAAAGATGGCCATAAGCAACTGTTCCAGGAACAGTGCAAGCACAGATCCAAGTGCATTATAATACTTCCAAATAATGAAATTATTGTCATTCGTCTTTACTCATGTTCTCACTTAAAGACCAGCATAACAATCAGGATTCAGGGGGTTCCTGGCCTTAAGCTCTGATGTCTTTAAAAACTAGCTTCGTTTCAGATGATTTCTATTACCAGTTATTTTAAGTGATTACCGTGAAATGAGGTGCCAAATGGATACCAGAGGATGCTGGAGTACAATTATGTACCTAATAATCCACATGCTTTACTAAGCTTGCTGAAAGTTGGAAAGTAGGTACGAAAATGAGCCCATATTTTTCCTTTCAAAGTTTCTGGGGCCTTTCTTCTTCTATCTGAGCAGATATTAACACTGAAATATTACTGCTGTAATATTTGATATAAAGGAGGACAGAAATACAAGAAACAGTGGAATTTGGTTAAAACCACAAATGGTAAAGGCCAGTCACAGTACAATAGGCAATAGCTTCTAGTCATCATCGTACTGAAGGAAACATTCACAGTGATGACCTCACTCTGAATTAAAATAACCAGATCTATGAAACGCAACTTTGATTTCTGTTAAGCATGCTGTTCTCATCTGGAGCATTCTAGGCTTGCTTAATTGCCTGGCTGAGGAATTCAGTGTGATGTTTCCCAGACCCGTGCAAAGGGACTTTCTCCCCCAGAAGCACTTCCATGACTGAATTGCAAAAGTCACGCCAAGACCCTTCTCAGCAAAGCACTTGCATACGTGCTCTAGTATTACTGATACCAGTAGGACCTCACTTTCTGCTTATACCTTTGCCTTTGGTCTAAGATAGAAAGATTTTAAAGTAAACACAAGAACGGAACTTGGAGAGAAAAAAAATAAATCTTTTCATCAATGATTATAGGTCTTTAAATCCTTAAAAAGCAAAAGATAAGAATGGTAATAACTGCATTTTTCACCTTTAAAGCAGCTCAGAGCGCCAACATTTTTAGTCACTGAAACATCAGGTGTAGCAGACAAAAAAAATATCATTGATATTTAACACTTAAGGTAGAAGAGAGAGCTGAAGTAATTTGAGTCGCTAAGTTGTTTTGGCAAACCATGACTGGAATTCAGGAGCTTCCAAGACAGTACACAGCACTTGGTATTTAGGCTCCTCTGTTTTGGTGCTTGTTTCCAGAGCAGATAATTAGAACAGTAGGAAAATATAATAGACATAAGCTGTCATACATTTTCTTTCTAGGCCAAGCAATGAATCCTACTTGGCACAATAGAAAATAGATGAAACAATGGTAGGCTGGGCTCCCACTTATTACATGGTGATTTGGAGCAATTTCTCACTAAAACTCTTTAAGTTTTATTGTTACCTGAAATAACAATCTTAACCCAGACAATAAGCTTTATTAAACAGAAGTAATGGTGGAAATAGAAAGGAAGTGAGATTCAAAACAAGATAGACATAGTAATTCCATGTAGCAGAATGAGTATGGAAGAATCAATGGAAGAGATGTACCTATCTGATAAAAAACAAACAAGATTATTTACAGATTGCAAGATGAGTATTATAAAAATATGCTAAACCCTTCAGAGGAACTCTACAATTAGATCACCCACATAAAAAGACAATTCAGACAGAATTTTTGTCACTTACCAAGTGTATTATGCAAATTGCTAAGCACACCATAGGCGTAATAATTTCACAGCTGCCTTAAATTGATCTACCTGCAGGCTACTGCAAAAGGGTCAGTCCCACCCTTTTCTGCAGGTCCTATTGCAGTCCCGGCCCATACTTTGTTTCAGCCCTAGCAATTATTTAGTTTCATTACACATCAGATCATCTCACTGATCTGATTTAAAACACTTCCTCTTAATTTTTGGTTAAATTTCTGCTGGGTGAGCAACTTCTTCCATGGCCACGTGCGTGGCAGAACTGACGTGAAGGAAGACGCAGGAGCACACGGCCAGGGAAAGCTGGGCACGCAGATTGCAGGCAGCATGGCCTGACATCAGCCTGAGCTACTTAGGAAACCCTCTGAGCGTATGAAAGCAACGTGACTACAACGAGAGGACAGACAGATGTGAAATCAGGAAGATCAGTTCAAAATCGGTTGTAACTGATCTTAATAGCTTCCGAGTAAATATATTTTATGCCACTGAAATATTGATGAGTGTTTGCCTATTACTGTGTTATAGTAGGTTTGGAACTGAGTCAAGGTGTTCAAACATTCAGTTGCTTTACACAAGAGCAGGCTCCTTGAAGTCCCGTTGATGTACTCATATAAGCCACCTCCCCGCTCTACCTGCCCTGATTTTCATTTCTTCACACAGCCTTGCAAAATCATTATTAAAGTACTACTTACTTAAGATGAAGCAGGAATTAGTTTCTAATGGGACATTCACAACAATAACCAGCCACCTTCTGATGAAAAGGTTCTCACCTTGAAGACAAAGCTGTTGCAATTTGGAACAGCTGTTTTAAGAAGGTCGGGGTTTCTTAAGTTATTTAATACATATTACAGTTCATGTAAGACCTGAGCCACTAAGTAGAAGAGATCATAATTTTATGTATGTCAACAGTAAAGCGATAACATAACAAGGGATAAGCACTGTTCCAAAGGGAAGGTTTGGGTGAACTTACACAATAAAGCCCAGAAAATGAAGATCAATTTCATGCATAACTCCGAACAAAAAGAAGCAGCATGTCCAGAAGAGAACCAGTTATGGGAAAAAAAAAAAAAAGATGATGATCAATGGAAGAGCTGCCAACAACAAACAACATTTGAGTCATTAGCAACAAATCACCCACTGTAGCTTGCATCACAGATCCAGCTAGATGACATTTCAAGCTTTGTACTAACCAACCTATTCTCCACCCCTCACAGGCAGGACAAGCCATCTCCCAACGCGCTATCTGTCTTCTCCACAAACAGCACATATGAAAAGATAGGTTCCTTATGTAAGATGAATATCACTGGATTAATTCACTTAGCAACAGAAACAAAGCTCATGTAAAGTCACTTCAAGTTATAGACAAACATAAACAAAGAATCCAAAGGTGAGGTCAGTGGTACTTTCATGGGGATACTCAAGAAAGGTCTGCCATTCTGGGCAAGTTCAACACACACACATTATCAAGGACAGATGTCTAAACTCCAAAATTCACTTCTCTCCCTTTTACTTTCAGAAGCCACCTCTACTCCAGCTCATGAAGCCTTTCACATCTGAGTCTTTTGCCAATGCTACATCTCAAGAACAAGCTTTCTTTTAAAGACCAAACCACAGAAATGTTAGGTGAGAATGAAACACAGGAGATCTATTTTGATTCCCATCTATCAAAAAGAAGCGAGTAAACTTAGACTATCCCTGACACTCATCTGTTCTTAAAAAAACTTCAAATGATGGGGATTCCACAACCCACAAAATCTCACCAGTTCCACTGCTAAAATAACCCGCAAAAAGAAATTTCTAATATTTAATCTGGATATCGTGTGTCCATTTCAGTTGATTACCTCTGGCCTTATCTCAGCCAACACTGCTAACAGCTTACTGTTGGCCTTCTTGTAATAATATTTAAGAACTATGATGTCTTTCATTATTGGTCTTTTTCTTAGACTTGCATAGGGTAAGACTGTAGATTAGATCTTTTGTTTATTTTATTTTCACCGCTGGGCACCCTAAAATTTTTCTAGTCATTCTCAAAGAATGATGCTCCACATGGGACAGTGCTCCAGATGAGGTCTCACCAATGCCAAATTCGGAAAATAACTATTTCCTATTCTTACATATGCCTTTCTGTTAAATTCATTCCAGAAATTCTTTTTGGTGGTTTTGCAAAGCCACCATGCACTTCACTTAAATTTAACCTGTGAACCAATAATCCCAAGGTCCCTCCTGTTCTACTGTGGCCTCTTCTGTTAAGATACTTATATCTCTGTGTTGAATTTTCTCTGTCCTAAATGTAGGATTTTGCACTTTTCTCATTCAGTTTCAGCAGATCCTTTTCAAGCTGTTTCTTCAAATGATGAGAATTATTTGACATCAGAACCTTGTTTTCTTCCAGTTCTTTGTTGATGAATCAGCTTCATCCTGGTGAAACTCTGATTTTTCTTGCTGTTCTAGGAGGAGACTGCATTAATAGACAGCACTAAGGAATCATCTCCCATCCAGCAAGAAGCATTCAAGAACCTAATTAAAATACCTATGGACTCTGACGCTTTTTAAAACTCATATCAAGGAAAGCAACACACTACAGGCATGACCAAGAGTGCAGGACACTCACTCTTAAGTCAACTTAAGAGGACAGAAATAGCAAGGAGTTGATGATTTGGTAAATCATTTATTATTGTGTATTAGCTACACAAACTGGCTCCCAAATCCTCTCTTCCTCCTCATTACCCACATAGGTGCATACCAGCTGAAGACAAACGATTATATTCAAGTGCTAATGGCAGAGAACAAGAGCTGAGACAGGCACGATAAAATACAATGAATTCCTGAAAATGTGTAATTTACCTTGCATCACAAGCCAAGGAAAATGTCCCATCAGCCTTCAATGAAGCTATTAAGCACTCTGTCCATGGCTCTCAGAAGAAGATATGCACCTAATGGATCACAGCTGTTTATGCAGTTGAAGGGAGCAGTATGAAGAAGTCGTGGTGCAAGCACTGTGAATCCAACCCTTCCTCACCTAAGAAAAGAAGGGGGTCTAGTGCTAGTCAGGTCATGAAACAGCCAACAAGTCTGTCAGAAGAGACTTTGCTTCATCCTTCAAATGTACAATAGCCAAAGAAATGCAGAAGAAAGCATTCCTTATGTGATAGTCTAAACCTTTCATTCTTGAGCAAGCTCTTAAGGAAAGCTAGCCCTAGACTGTATTCAGAATCACTTAAATGAGATTATATCTCACATAGAGCGCAATCCGGATGTAAGACCAGGAACTATAAATGATATTTTAGTGACAATGAGGTTTTATCTCTTCCTATATACAGGATTCAATATATATAGCTCAATGTAAAATACTACTCAAACACCTGAGAAGGATGAGCAGCCCAGGTAGTCCTCTTAGAGTTAATAGAGTTCTCAAGTCTGATGACATCTAATGATAAATATCAAAAAGCAGTGAATTCACCATTACAGCGATCACTTCCAAGGTTGCATGAGGTGACTTTCTTTCCAGTTCTGTATGTTTGATTTAAAACTATAGGGTTATTTAGAAGCTCCAACTGCCTGAAATGCTACAGGACATCGTATGAACAACACAATCTACCATAAAAACATCACACCCATCCTCCCTTCTCTTCACTGGCTACATTGGTTTACTGCACCAAAGTTCAAAGTCTTCATCTTTACCTTGAAAATACTCAACTTTCTAACAATGTGAAATAAAAGTTATTTCAGATTTAATATGCACATGTAACATGCTCTGAAATAAAAGCATATATTCTTTATATTTAAAATTTTTATACTTACAAGTTTATAAATTCAAAGTGAATCTTTGAGAAAGGGGCTTTGACTCACTGTACGCAATTCAACTAAATTGCAGATAAGTGAGAAAGATGCTATTCTGCACAAAAATGGGACAAAGTAGATGATCTTTATAGACAAGTACAGCAAGGTCACATCCTAGATATGTTGAACATTCGGCTCAAAAGATCCTGCAGAACAGACAGGTGAAAAGGAAAAGGACAGAGAGACACAGGCCTGGAAATTTACAAGAGGGCAAACAATATGAGCAGTAAACTTGGGCCTGGAAAACCTATGAAAAGAGCTAGAAAAGACTGGGATTGCTTTATCTTCAAAAGGAGATGAACAAATGAAAACATAATGAAGTATCAGATACCCAGGGACCTTGTGCCCGGTTTTGCAACACAAGAAAAAACATTTCAATAAAATATACAAATATTAAAAAAAAAAAAACAACAAAACAAAAACAAACTGAAAATTGGAACATCCAAATACAGTAAAAGGCAGTGCATGTGTATGCAATGACTAATTTGGGAACTCTTTCCTACAGAAGGATAATGAGGCGGAGCATTAGATGAAAAAGCAGCTAGGTATTTATATAGGTAGCAACAGTTCCCTAACGTAACACTGGAAAACTGTGTGGAGAGCATATAAGACAATGTGCGTCAGGCCGTAAGAAATCTCTTAAGCGCTAGTAGATAAAATCAAGTCTAGTGATAGGGCAGACAGTGCCATTTCTGCCCACTGCAGGGTGTTCCCCTTGTTCTCTGAAACATCTGGAAGTCACTGCTCTCAGATCCATTCCCCTGGACCTAAAGTCTAAGCCGGTGTGGCAGCTCCTAAAATCATGAACAGACAGATTCGTAAAACTGCAGTGCCAAGTTACAAACACATTTAATTCAGATTTGCAAAAAAGGAACACCTCGAGAAGATTTTACTTGTGAAGGGTAGCTGCCCTTCCTTCTGATCGTGTTCAGAGAGCATCCTCCTACATATTTCCGACACTGCAATTCTTGAAAGGCCCTTTTCCATCTAACTCAAGGGGATTTTCTGATATTACAGATAGTCATTCAAATGCTGAGACACATTTATACTAGGAAAGCACTTTAACTGAGGATCAAAACATTGAGTTCCCCAATCCATTACAAGCTCCATCTATGCAATTCAAAGGCAGCTTGCCCTAAGAAGACTTTGCAACAAAACACGCAGCTCTTGATTAATTTTGAGTATGGTTTTGATGGAAAATAAATATTGGAAGAGGGAGGGGGAAACGTGCTTTTATTAAAACTTAGTAGATTAATAAAAAACATTCTGTTTATTAAAAAACAATTATAAGGTTTATTTTTTTTAAAAAAAAGTTATATTGGATATAGCATGTATAGTTTACAATTCATTCTCATCCATATGAAGTTCATTTCCAAATTCACTTTGATACTATGTCTGAACTAGAAAGAGCAGAGGTTAAATAGGAATGAAACAGGAAATGGAACAACAAATAAAAGCTATGAAACAAAACCCTATGTTTTCTGTAATTTGGTCACTAATGGCTTTATACAGCAGGAACACTACACATTGAGGGGAGGGGAGGGCATGGAAGGCAGCAGGCTGTTGTGTATGTGACTCCTGTGCCCTGCCAACCTACTCAGCAGAAAGCTGGCTGGGGTCCAAAGGTCTAACTAGGAAATACAAAAATGCAGTTCTAAAAAACCAACCCTTTCAAGCTCGCTCATCCACATTGCGGAGTTCTTCTTTTGGACATCATTTTTTTTTATTTTTTTGGTGCAGAAACAGCTGCAGAAACATTCTTTTTTAATACTTCAGAAGTTTACCCCAAAACTGGATTAGAAATGACATATCTGCTTAATCTTGGACCAGAAAGCTTAGGGCAGATTCTTTATAGACATTTCTGGCTACAGCTCATGCCCCCACAAACACACGATGCTCATACATGGTCTCTTGGCTGCCTTTACATATAACCATCTGTTAGGCAGAATCGCCCATTCACAAACAGTTCCAGCCTGTTTCACAATAGTTTCGGACCCAAGCGAATGCTGGCTGGGAAACGCAATTGTGCTGTTGCCACTCGCAGGAAATATCTTTTGCCTGACTGTAATGCCAATCGCACTCATCTCACATATTTCTGTAGATTTTATCACACATAACAGAATTTATAGCCAAAATGAGCAATGAGTGGATAATGGGAAAAGTGCTGTATAGGCACTTGTAGCTCTGGTGTTTTGTAGTAGAAGCTGTTTAGTAATCTAAGGAAATTAGGCAAAGAAGTGGCCCCAACTTTTGCTGACTGATGGGCAGTGATACTCAGATAATCCCACGTTGAGCAATGTTAGATTTTAAGTTCAAATATTTCGATCTCACACAGCTATAAGCAACATGAGAACAATCCACAAGCTGTGTGATTGTTGACATAAGACCTCAATATATAAGTTGCATGCACATATAGGATGGAGCCTTGTTAATGGAGGCATAGGAAATACAAATCAAAACTAAATGACCCAAGTGAGACCCATAATTATATTTTAGTTAAACTTGATGGCAAATCTGTGAACAAGACTAGTGCTTCCATTTCTGTGACGGACAAGCAGATGTAACTCTAAATTTGACAGTGATGCTAAAAAACTCCTCATAGTTAACATTTATGTCTTCACTAAGATTTTTTCTTTAAGTGTTTTCTTAAACAAGAGAAGACAGATGTCTGACAAACATAAAACAGATAAAAAGTGAATGATTTTTTATAATTTCTCTGGGAGAGATCATTCTTCCCTACTTTTGGTAAAGAAAAACTTGTAGAGTAAGGTAATACCTTAATTAGACCAAGTGGTATAGCTGGAAAAAATAGATATGCCTTCAGCACAACCACTGAGTACGTTCACGATCTGCCCGTAGCACGTGCCGACAGTCACCAGCTGAGGTTACACTAGCTTTTCTTTTTTACAGAAACCTCTGATTCTGGAGGCTCGCTCTTGCCAGGGGTTGCACAAATTTGGAAAAGTATTTGGGCATATGTCTGAAAACTCAGAGCACGTTACGCATGGAAGTCCTACTATCTTAAAAAAAAATAGTTAAGCAGGTGTTCAAGGTAGCAACTACACAGATAACTGATTCTGACGGAGGCCAGAGACCCAAGATGCTCCATCAGTCTATTTTGTTTTTACAGCAACCACAAGTACCTGTAAATCCTACCTGTCTTCACAGCAGGCAATGGTGGAATCCTTCTATGGGACATCTCATCCATGAGGGGACATCTCATCCATGAGATGCTATCTTATCCACTCCCTAGGACAACCTGCCTGCCCAACATCGCTTCTGCAATGGCTTCGCAAGACCAGATGGGAAACACAGAGAACAAACTTGACGTTCTCTTCCCGGTTGTCCCCAAGCCTGACTTCAATGAGCTCCTATCGGTGAAAAGTATGAGTGATCAAGCCCAGCCTTCAGGCTGCTCTTAAAAGACAGGGAAGACATAGCTGCTACATTTTGCTGGATTGAGGCCAAGGCATTCAGTACTTTGCATGAATATCCAGGCCCTGAATCAACTTAGAAAATTACCCTGAACTGAAAAAAACAGACCTCTTAATGTATCTTGAAAAAATGGACTGTTCTTTAGGTTATTTAGTGACATGGAAGTCAATACTGTCATGTCTGCTGTCAGAACAGTCTTAAGTCATGCCAGTTAAACAGTAGAAGCTTATAGTGCCTCAGCTGCCAAAACTCAGATTTTTTTATTGAACACAAACTTTACGTCTTTCAGTTGAACATACTAATAAGCATCCACTCCAATTCATTAGAAAAATACAAAATTCCTAATTGCACACATCAGCTTGACATTAATTTTTATTGGAGTTTTTCCTCATCTACAATATAGTCAGTCTATTCATCTGCACATCTGAAAGAGCTGCACACTTCAGAGTTTGTCATCTGACTTCTTGTAAACTTCTCATTTGGCACTAAATGCAATGACCATGTTGATTAGAGCAACCGTATGACATGGGGATGGAATTGCTGTCAACTCATTACAAAAATATATAAGGCCTCACTTTTAATTACTCACTTAGTAACAGATTAGTTCTTATTGCCTGCCAACAGCATGACCCCTCTCTCGTTTTCAAGGTCAACATAAATCAAAAGAAATCAGATGAGCTTGAACTTGTCGTTTATTCACTTCTAACCCTTTCATAAGAAAATCTGTTTAACAAAAAAAAGCAAGTCTGTTCAATAAAGAGACCATTATTAGGGCTAAAGAGCCAAATTTCCTGTTGTGTGGGTTTTTTTTTTTTTCTGAATAGCCTCAAGTAATATTCCAGGAAAAAAAGGCCTTGATACTGTTTTCTTTGTGGAATAAAAAGAAAATCAGCATTAGAAACATGAGATTGCTTACAGGTTTCAAATACCAGTACGAATAAGGTTTTCCTGGTTCCATGCTTTAAGGATTAACGGTATTAAGCACTACAAAATGACATTTGTCATGTTTACTTTAGCTGTCTTGATCTGACAAACCTCTGCAAGCCTTATAAATAGGGGTTGAATGTGACTGTTTTCTGAGATTGCTGTCAAATAGTGCAAAAATATACAAAATGCATCATTTCACTTTCAAGGAAAATCCTAAGTAAATAAAAAGTCTTAACTATAGTGAAATGGGACTGCTTTGATGATTAATTATGACTTTGAGATATGAAAGACTTGGCTGCATCTGTCTGCGTCAGTAAAAAATCGCTTCAAAGTTTTGCTGTCACTTTGATGTTCTAGCACCTAGATTTTCATTAATTACAAAATTATCTTTGCGGGCCTTCTGGACACAAAGAATGTGTTTTACTGGCCATGTAGCACAGCCTTCTTTTACAAAGAGCTGTGTATTTATCCAAGTGCCAGCCGGTTCAGAGGGAGGGCAGGTGCCCAAAGGCCTGGACCTCATGACTTTTTTGTATTGCCATAAATATTTTCAGTAGGTCTGTCATTATTTTTTTTTTTTTTAACAGAAATGCTTACTCTGGCCTATTCCGTAATGTACATTCCACACTCTGCTAAAGTTGTGCCTCATACTGCTCAAGCTTATTTCCAGTCCCCATAAAGGAGCAAGCCACATCAACAGAAATACACGCACACCAGCATCTTTATGTGCCCCAAGGCTGGAAACACATTTGATTAACACACACAAATCAACCCTTACTCTCAGGACTCAGTTTGTTGGGTCAGATTGTGGATGTTCGTGGAGCTAGATGGAGAAACAAGGGCAATTTCCCAAGTCTCAGTACCATTCTCCATCCCCAAGCCTGTATGAAGGGCAGATCTGCCTCTGCCCTACAAAGAACATTTTCCAGACAAGTAACATTGGATGAGGTAGTGTTAAATGTTAGAGATGACATAAAAGTTATATAGTTCCCTAATAAATAGTGCAGATGATAAGCAAAAAAAACATTACAGGATACAGTCATATTTATCTTCTGAGATACAATAACAATTATTAAGTTACAATACATTCCAAATGCAGCCATCTTTAACTCTCACATTCAGATGTCGGACTATTAGTAGGGCATCTGACTAATTCAGTCATCCATATATTTCTGCAGCATGATTTGTGGGTTAATTATAGCAGGAAAATTATAATGACAAATATATAGACATAGCAATATACATTATTCATACATGCAATAAAAACATCAAATGTATTGTCATGACTTATTGCAGCGCAATGTGCATGGCCTTCTTGGCCAGATGATACACCAGATGTTTCCTTTCCTTTAGATTTGAAAAGTTCACATGCAGCAGAAGTCAGGTCCTGAGGGTAGGGGTGGGGCTTAACTATTTAAAGTTAAATGTGCAAATATTGACAAATAAGAAACTGTTAAAGTCATATAATTCATTTTCTGCTTAAGTCTCACTTTTTTCCTGTCTACCCCTTAGCAGAATGCACAAACTGCTCAGTCTGTAGAGAAAGACTTAAGATTTTGTCTTTCACTGCTCTCTCCTCACTTTTCCTACTTTAAAATAAATTCTATATAATTTTTAAAGATAATAGGATAAATACATGTCTGAAGTGACTATAGAATGCATTACAGGCAGAAATATATTGCTTTTATATAGCCATTTCTTTTACATAGAAAAGGGGGGGGAATAAAAAGCAACACTTTATTTTAAAAGTATTGAAGACACATCCGCTCTCTGAATGCATTTTGCCTGTGAGCCGAGAAATACAATTGTACAGATACAAACCTGTCCCTTAAGCCCGCTATGCCCGACTCTTCCTCTGTATCTCCAACTGACAGATGAAAAGAATGGGGTCTCAGATCTACCAGGCAGAAATAGTCACATGAATAAGGAGTCAGTGCACAAAGTACAGGTAGAGCAGGAAGGAGTGCGCCGCTGGTAGGGCAGACAACACACTCAAATCATCACTGAACCATTGGACGTGGCCAGAACATTGCCGAAGCTTTCACTAGAAATAAAATACTCCCCCCCTGGCTTTTTTACTACCCCTGAATACGAAGGTGGCCAGACCTGCTCCCCTCCAAGGAGATGGCATCTTTGGACTGGCCCATTCCTATATTTCAACAAAACAGGCAGTAGCCACCAGCCCTCCCATTAGCTCTACAGACCTTTCATTGGAAGTTTACCAGTACTCAAGGGCAACCTCCAAACCTGGGCCAGCCCCAGCAAGCGCAGTGGGGCTATAAAACCCTGCAACACGTACGGATCCCACCTTTCCTTCCTGCAAAAACTGCCGACCTCTCAGGAAGGAGGCAGAACGAATCTTACACAATCCAAGATTTTACAGTTCTGAGGGGGGCCAAGGGGGTGTAAACTGCAGCTAGACTCTGGTGTGCTGTTAAATTTTAAAGAGATAGTTCAGCAGGATTTGCTGGGTCTTACAAGTGCCTACACACAACCTTCACAGGCATCCCAAAAGGTTTGGCTCTGGAGATGGGGAACAGATCAGGCTGGTTTTCATTTTTTTCTGCCTCCATTTGCCTATCCTGAACCATAACAACATTAAAGCCTGGAAAGAGAACAGACCGCAATGGAAACTGTATTAACACTGCACTCTGCTGTATGTTATATGCTATACATCCCTTCTATAATTCCTTCTCTGCAACTCTGTTTAACCTCAGGGAGTAGTTTGCACTGTGGTTTGTATCATACCTGCTATACACAAAAAAGTCATTGAGCACGCTCATGCTTGCTTCTTTAGGTACCCACAATGTTTCTTTGCCCACCAAACGGACGTCAGTAGACATGAGGTTGAAAAATTCTCCAAAGCAAACAACAGATAAACCCCGTCTCTTCAGAATGACAGCTCTCCTTCAGGATTGGAGGGATCGTCCCCCATTGACCATGCTTTCACATGTAAAAGGGTGTCTTTGAACTTCTTCCTAATAAAGACCATCCCTTCATTGTGTGTCTCCCGAATTCTCTGCAGTAGGCAATCAGGATGAAGTTGCACTTGTATTTTTTAAACTAAGAGAAAGGCTTCATTTGTATGACCAGTGCCGTTTCATGAGACAGGCAACTTCAAAAAGCAGAAAGAAAAAAAAAGTTAACGACTCAAAATTAAAGCAGCACCTGTAAACACTAGGTGGCACCACAGCAAATAGTATTTGTTCCTTCCAGTAATGAAAGTCGTCGAAAACTACAGCGTGATTTCAAAACCAAAGTAATATTCTAAAATTGTATTACAAAAATTTGAAAATAAATGGAGTTAGAATACAAAGGGAGAGAAGAAAAAACACCAGGAGTTTTCCCTTCTCTCAAGAGTAATACTTGCCAACCTGCCCCTTCACAAATTCACGTTGCAGCACTTCTGGCCACCTACAAAGCTCCAAGATCTACGCGGGGCACATCTCCTTCTCACAGAGTCCATACATCACCTCCAGATAATGACAGCCCCAGGCTGTTTGTTGGCTGATCTGGACAACACGGATGTCTAGAGTCTATCAGAACTCTGCCTTCACCAGAAGGAAGTCGTTCAATACACAGGAGAATAACGAGAGACTGGGAGGAAGCTGGTGAGTAACTACAAACTTAGGCCTGAATAAATAAACTGCACAAATTATCTGGTATTGGACCCAAAGGAGCAGCTTTTTTTAAATCTTATATACCCCCAGCCTTCCAGTTCCTTTGTTTTCCTCCCCTGACTAGCCAATGTGTTTCTTGTGATCTCGTATACTCCAGCAATATGCCAGGATTTTTCAGAAACTTGTTGAATGCTTATCCCTAAGAGCAAGTCATGAGCAGTCCTGGCCCTGACTTAAAAACAGACTCCTTTGAAAACAATCCTGAACTTCAGCCTCATCCTTTGCATGAGCACCCACCAACATGGATGGAGACACACGTGTATAATCTTTTGGCTGGCATTCAGTTTAGCGAATTAATTCCTCTGTCCCTGAACCTCTCTTTGACTCTTGACTTGGTGTTGCAGGGGGTCACAGAGCATGAACTTGACTGCAAAATCTCATGAAACTGAATGTCTGAACAACTGAGCAGCAAATGTAACCCAATGTCAGTAGGTGCAATGCAGGTGGGGGGCCAGGGAACAACTACTTACACATTCATAAAGATGGACTCAAGTCCGTTGTAAAAGATTGTCCACAATCATTAGCTCCCTGCTTAGCAACAGTCAAAACACAAAAAGGAACGGGGGGAGAGGAAGGAAAAGAATAGAAAAAAATATAAAATATTGTCATGACCAACGACAACAGAAGATACGGCAAAATCAGAAAGTGTACAACGTTTACAAAGATGAGCAGGTATATGAAACTGTTTCCATTTGATGAAAGGTCAACTAGACTATGAGTCTTCACCTTGGAAAGGAGACAACTGAGAGAAGACATAATAGGCAGCTTTAAAACCACGAGTGATACGGAGAATACGAACAGAAATCAATTACTCTGCATTTCTCATCTCATTTCTCACCTATGTAACTATCAAGCATCAAGTTTAAAGTGAATAAAAAGAAATACTTTTTCACACAGTAATCAGCTACAGTGTGGAACTCATTGCCATAGAACATCATGGAGACAGAAAGAAGAAAAGGATTTTAAAAAGGATTAGACAACTTTATGGAAGACAGGTCCACCCATGACTACATAACATGATGGCCCAGATGCATCCTCCATCTCACACAGTTTATAAATCACCAATTACTAGATGCAAGGAATGTCTACTAGGGAAGGATTACTCTAAAAATCCCACTGTTAATAGTTCCCCTAAGTAACAAGGACAAGATCCTGGCCTAGACAGGCTGCTGGTACCACCCAATAAAGCTGTTATGCTAGAGAAAACACTATTTGCACTGCATGTAAATTCTACAATTTAAAGGTTAAAAATGTGTGTATTAAAAAATCCCAAATCACTGAGAGCTGCACTGACCCATTTTTCTTCTGTGTCACAGACTCTTGAGTCAGTCTAGAGATATCAGTACTAGAGGTGAACACCCACAGACACAGTCAAGGGCTGATGAAGGCATTCTTCAGTAAGATCATAACTGGTCTCATAACTTAACCATACCCAGGACTAAAGTCCCTGGGTATTTTTCTTGAGGCCAAAAATAAAAGCTGATTTTTTTAGTTCCTAAAATCCACAATTACAATACACACTTTGTCCAAGCACTAAGGGAAAAGCCACTTTTTTTGGGCACTCTATAGGCTCTTTGCTCCCTTACCATTTGACCCATTTTTCCAATTTGAATTCCAAATGGGAACTTGCTCCATAGCATTCCCAACTGTTTGAAAATGAAACATCTCAAAGAAATACAGTAGGCTTTTGGGATGAATCCTTGCAGATCCAGGTGGTACACAGCAGCTTGAATGGGGTATTTTAGCAATGTAACTGAAAATTCAGATTATTAGTTTCACTGTTTCTTGTCCTTGTGCCACCACAGTTAGTGATAATCAGGGGAACTACTTCCTTTTCCAGGCTGCTGCCTTAACCAAACGAGGCTTGCAGGTTTGTATTCTTTCCTCATGCTCCACTCTTGCAAGTTTTCTGAAGAGAGGTGCCGGGACAGAGGCACTTTATTAATGTTTCCATGGATGGAAAGGATGCAGAATGAGTGGAAGCATCTTCTTACATGCCAGAGAATCAACACGGGACCGCTACAAGAATCCTACTCACAGAACTCCTTGTTCTTGCAACGCATTCACCACGTAGAGAATTTTGAAGGCAGAGAGTTAATACGGAGGAGACCAGCTGTATTTCAGGGACTAGACAGGCCTCTGGTACACAATTAATTGTTCTGAAGACTAGAAGAGACTACAGTGGTAATCAGGATAATCTCTTGTACACAATAGGGAAACAACCTCTCCTGGATTAACTCACGCCTTCAACTCCAATCTCTACATCTGAGTTACAAACATGATTTTAAGAAAAGCATCCAAATTTTGTTTTCAGATTTTCAATAGTGAGGAATTTGGTAGTCTGTTCCAACATTTAATAGCCACTACATATTTAGATCTTGCTACATTGTTGTCTGCCAGACAGAAGAACCAGTTTAGAACCCCATTTAGGTTTACTTGAATACTTAGAGTAAGTCTAACTCTAAAGTCTTAATTTCTTGTTCAATGAAAGAAGTAAGCTGAACTTGTTTTCAGAGTGGAAAACATATTTTCTAACCCTTCTGATCATGCTTGCAGGTTCTCTTTTAACCCTGGACAATTTTTATTATTTTTTTTCTTGAATTGCAGATGCCAAAATTTGACCTCATGTTCACGACATGATCACAGGTACCAAACAGTGAGGTAATACAGCTTCCACACAGTTATTGAATATTCTCCACTCTATACATCCAAGGGCCCTTCTTGTTAGGAACTACTCTACCCATAGGCAAAGTAAGTAATTTCCAGACTGCTGGAGAACACAAACAACCAGTGCCTTACAAATTTTACTGCAAGAGGGCCTTGAAGAGTGATTTCTGTTACTGCTACTACAGCCGAGGAAGGAATTGTAGGTGCCACATGTCAAGAACAGCTGGAACAAAGGCTGGGAGCCCCCAGCAGCAACTGCTGCCATGCCTCCCTTACCTTCTTCACCCTTCCACTCATTACCCCTCCTCCCTGCCTAAAGTAGCAAGAAAAGCAGCAACTCTCAGCACTTCCAGCTAACTCTGTATCCCAGATTCACTTCTTCCACAGCTCGCTCTCTTTGCTCTGACTGACGTTAACCCAAGCTTGGCCTAACCTTGAATCCTTGGATTGCCGTTATTCATCCTGCTCCCGTTTCTCGTTCTGGGTCATTTGGCTCCCCAGATACTGACATACAGCTAAAGATGCACCCGAGCTATCAGGATAAAATCACATCATGTGGATGTGGCTCACATGCCTTTTTCCTAGACAGCTGAGCCTGCAATTTGCCAAAGTAAAACTTCTTGTTTGTCTGTACCTAGGGATGAAAGTAGTCAAGACGGCAGCTAACGAATGGGGAAGTGATACATGATGGAAAGGAGAGAGCAATATTTACTAATAATGCATAAATCTCATCTTCCAAATCAATGATAAAAGCATGAAGTAATAAATTTTCTAAATTATTAAGATGCAAAGACACAAAAATACATATAGGTACATTATAACAGAGCATTTACCCAGAGAAACCTTGGTTAGAAAGCTGTAATGTCACAAAGAACTACTCCAGACCTAATTCTACTTGAGGGGAAGGAAAAAAAGAAGAGTGAGAAAGAAAAGCATTTGGAAATCAGTACCACCTAGCAAACAGTTAAAAAATATTTTCTAAAGACAATCTAATCAAGATATCTGCATATCAAGAAGCTGTTTCTTTGCAAGATGCAGCTGAGCCAGTGGTAGAAGAGGGGATCGTGCTGCTACGCCCCTGCTGTGGATATGACACTGTCCATGCTGCGCTGAACAGAGGTGGAAGACACCACAGTCACCTTAGCCCCTGCTCTCCAAAACATCTGTCCAGATCCACTGACGGACGAGGAACGTTTTTGCCCCAGAATGTTGCTACCTGTGCAATGAATCTCATGGCTACCTGAACAAGAGAAATGCGGGGATCTGAACCCAAGGCTACACGGCCCACAAAGATTCAACGAGGTTTATGTTAAATGTTCCAGTTTTGGATTAACTCTGATTTCAAATGTCAGTCTAATGCACCTCATGTGACTCAGTGCATAAAGGTTCCTCCCAGTTTTGACCCAGTTGTTATTGGAGAACGAGTTTTTCAAGCTGTGAAATCCACTTTATAGCAAGGCCTTAAAACCTTGGCAATGCCTCTGAATGACAAACGCAGGCCTCCTCTGAAATACATTTCAGCTATGTGACCCTGATTTAAGTTAAAATTCATAGACTGTTAATTAGCATGTGGAACAGGAAGTTTCTAAATAGCTCACCAGGTATGTATTTGGCAGGCAGTACACCAACACTTGAAGTGTGGTTAAAAAAACCACTTTTTTACATCACTGAAAGTTTAATAAATATTTATTTCTTCAGGGACCTCCTATGTTAATGAAACCTGTCTGCTCTTGTTTGAGTCTTTAAAACTCATGTGTTAAATAGTAACGCTGAGGTAGCGTCTCTGAAATTGCACCACTAACAGCAGAGCAAATACAGAGCATAAGTGTTTTTTGTGTCTATTTAACAGCTTTTATGTGTCCATTAAGTGCTTGTTTTCTGTTTTGTTAATCATTCCAGCTCCCATAATAATTAGACGAAAGAGGAAATCGCAATTTCAAATGCTACCGTTTCTCTGGTTCTCCAGAGTTAAAAGGAGGAAGCAGGATTAGATGGCTTTCTCAAATGTTTTTTTTATATTTGCTAATCATGCCAAAATCACATTTTTGTGCGCATTAAATAGTCTGATAGCGCATAAAAATATTGTGTTAGTTGTTTAGTATCAGGAAGCAATTCCATTTACCATACTAAGATAATAGTCAGTGGCCTGAACTATTTTTTTTTTTTTAATCGATGCTATCATTTTCTAAGACCTTGTGCCCTTGTCCTCAAAACTTGTTCAGCTACGGGTTACACAACTTGCACATCTGCAGGTTAACTTTCCAGCCCTGGAAGGACACACCATGTGGAGTGCTGCCCGGCAGCCTGATGGCACACAGAGCAAAGCCTGTGGCGCCAAGCGTCACAGAGCGTCATGCTGGAAGGAGTCCTGCTCACACCACCCTCTTTACAGCAGACATACTCTCCACCTACCACCTAACACACCTCCCAACTTCAAATCATGCTGTAACTGGATCACGTATTTGCGCTTCTGTGCTTCAAGTCAATGCCTGCGTATATTATGTCACTGACTTCTACCTTGATGACCTCCTGAGGTCCCTTCCATCCTCAGCTACCCTATGATCCTGTGAGTGCTACTAAAAGAAAGGCTGCACCAGCTTTGCACCATGGTCATTCCTCACGTTCATGACCAATTATATGTGCTGCTCTCATCGTGTGACCATGGACGTGCATTTATTAGGGCACAGGAAATACAGAAGTTTGCTCCCGTACACCACTGACCCGGTGAGAGAGAGCACAGCTGAGTTCAAGGAGTCAGAATACTATCTTCATGTTTATTCACAGCTTTTATTGCTTCTTTGAACAAAGATTTCATGCAGCAGTGGATTCCAGGAGATTTGGAAATCTGGCCTTTGCAAAGCCATATTGATTACAGAATACCTCAAATTCCTATAATGCTATGAGGGATTTCAAATCTTGGAGATGCAGCTTCATTTATAGGGCCTTTCCTCCAAATGAAACCTGGAAGAAACACTCAACTCTTACTCCCTGCTCCGTAAGAAACATTTCTGCTGGACTTGTAAGGCTCCTGAGGCAGCTAAAGTGAGAGTGGAAGACATTCCAGGAGTGCCAATGGAGAATAAGAGACTGAAAATACACACTAATGGGAGTTCTTGTTCCAACAGTTGTACAGTCCTGATTCTTGGCCAAACCAGCTTCAAGGGGTGTTGGTGGTACCTCATATTCTCTGAGTAGAGAACTGCACTTTAAGTCTGGACAAACACATAAGCCTGGGGGGCAAGGGAGGTGGAGGTGGCGCTGGCATTCAGATTGCTGGAAACCTAGGTTCTCAATATTTCTGGTAGACTGATATTGCAATTTGAATGCTGCAGTCTATTATAACAAAAAGTCTGTTGTCAGTGTAAAGCTTCAGCTCAAAGATTGATTGTCTATTGCTTTCTGAATTTTCAGCCTCATATCCTAAATGTGCGTTTCTTAATTTATCCAGACTAGAAGTACATCTGTTCAGTATTTGGCATATGAAATATTAGAAAGTATGCACTGAAGAAAAATCCAGACTAAGTTATCAGCCTACGTACAAAAAGGAATTAAACTGTAATTTAAGAACTAATTTCACCTCTCTGATCTGTCTGGCAGATCTTTTCACTGTTATTCTCTTGTCCAGTACATACATTCCCATGATGCCAAATAGGCTTTCATATCCAAAAGGGCAAGAAAATGGTAGTGGTGAGATCCACCCAGCAGACACAGTACTGATGCCAGTGGTCAGCTGGCACACAACAAAAGAGAAGGAAAATAAGATACTTACTTTTGATGAAGTTCACCTTGCAGATGGAAGAAAAGAGTTTAGCACACATCTCAAAATGACAAGGGAGAGTAGCTAATTCTGCTTTTCAACATATGATTTTCCATTTATTATCATGATTATTCCTTCTAGTGAAAAAAAAAACCCAAACACCTAAATCCTGCAATCCATTTTCATTGCCCCACTGAAAATGGGTGATATATGGCAGTGCCATAGTGGCACTTTAAAGAGCCACTTCCTTCCTGTGGGAAGAAGACAGAAGAGTGACACATACTGGGACATCCCATACTAGAATGTCAAAATTTCTATTTCAAACTTTACGTATTTCTTTCACAAGAAAATGATCCTTGTTCCAAAGAAATGACCGAGATATGGAGTAGATGAAAAAAACTATTGACAAGAAACTTAGAAAAAAGACATGATTCTGGTGCATCAGCTTCTTCCCAATTAGACTTCATCTCGGTAAAGTACATTCCTTTTACACAGCACATTTCATCCAAAGACTTTGTGTATTAATCACTGAACCTAACAACCAGTCACCTACTTTCTTATCCCATTTTATAGACAGAGAATCTAAGCTACAGAAATTGCTTGTGCAAGTGACTGCATTACTGGCAGAGCAACACATTTCTCACATACAAAATCTCAACATAAAATATTTCACATTTTCATCTCATGCCACAGGTTAATCTAGTACTTTGCAAATGGATGGAGTTATAACTGCTTTAAATAAGCATCAGTTATTTGGTTTAAGTCCTTTTAAAAATAAATGTAGCATATAAACCCAAATTTATGGTAATTTTAAAGGGTGTTTCAGGAAAAGTTCTACATTGTTGAACAAATTAATGTCAACCCTTATTCAAACAGACTACCATAACTTTTGTGAAGCAATCACAAAGAGTTTGATCTTGTATCTGGACCACTTGAAATGCTTGTGCTTTGAACGTGAGCATTTTGATAAGGTTGTACTGGACTGACTTGATACAACTTCTTGATCCTTCCTAGAAAGAGTATTTGATTTACAGTTTCTCTGGGCAACTTATCAAAAGCCTCTGATTATTGACTTACAAATGTAAGATTTTTTGGTCTGAATTAACAGGGGAGCTGAAATCACTGCCTGTGGCACTATTTGCAGATTGATACTATTACTGGAGAAACTACAATTAGCTGCAACTAGCTTGAATGCTAAGCAACAAGTCCTTTGTTTTTATTGAATATGTAGTTCTGTGTATGCCCTGCTAATTGCTGTTTCCCTCTTTTGCATTTTCCTGAGTGAAAGGGAGAAAATATAGATCTCGTACATGAACCTTTTTGAACTTCAGAAAGATGCACCTGCAAACCTACTTTCACAGTGTTAGT
Organism: Larus michahellis; assembly: GCF_964199755.1. Taxonomy (NCBI): domain Eukaryota; kingdom Metazoa; phylum Chordata; class Aves; order Charadriiformes; family Laridae; genus Larus; species Larus michahellis. Next base: position 39,223,439 of record NC_133899.1, on the reverse strand, counting down.
TTAGAGCCAGAACCATCAAAGAGTAGAGACTTATTGTCTTTATTCTTTTTTTCTTCTTGGCTGACTGAAAAGAAATCTCTGAAGAGCAGCTGAATTTGTAAGATTTCATCATTCACAATCTTGGGAAATCTTACAAAAAATTCTCATGGGAGTTCATTGCCAGCAAACATCGTCTCAAAATTTGACCTATGTCCCATATCTAAAAATTTCATCTAGCAAAACACGCTCATCAGGTTTTTACATGGGATGTAAAAGATGATGGGATCATCCACCCTTAATTTATTTAAGTGATGCTGGTATGATCTAAGTACTAGAATAGTATTTTATGTAGTGCCTTGACAGTAAATAACAGCTTTGGTTACGCTGCAGCATGAAGAACATAAACGGGTGTAAGCCTCGTTCTCTGATTTCCCTTTACAGATACATTATCTCTCTTCAGAGCAAGCTGCTGGCACCCATGAGAAGCAGATGCCCTCTGTAAGACAAATGGAAAGCAAAGATCACGAAAGAGATGAAAGGCAGACAAAGCCGTGATTACAGTTCCCACTGTGATCCAGTCAGGAGATGTAGGTGAGTACAAGCAGAAGAATAAATCTCATCCTGAAAATGACGTGAAGTATTTCAACACCCATTCTCCTCAAAGCAGAAGTACATCACTTACTGTACCTCTGGTTCAACATCTTCTATTGAGTCACCGGGAAAGTGCTGATATAGAAAGTGACCTCTTCAGGTTTCAGTTAAAGTTCAGAGCGGTGGTCTACAGCCTCAGGAGGGTACCACTCTGTCAGATTCATGTTTATGACAATCTCTACACATCGTAACATACATTTTAGATTTTATACTCTAGCACATTTTGTGACTGAAGCGTGTGATCTACAGCAAGCCCTAGAGTTGTAGAAATGAAGAATTTTCTAAGACTTACAGTGAAGCAGGAAGACCAAGGAAAACTCTAGCATCAAGTTAAAATGGACTTTTAAAGATGACCTTCAGCTGTCTTTGTCACTATCAGCCATGCAATATAGGAAGAAGAGCTGCTGCCAAAGACTCCAAGGCCACCACAGACAGCTAGACAGTTCTGCATACCATCTCCACGTGCTCAGTTATTTGCACTATCATACACAAGTCAAAATTAGGACTGCAGCTTTCTTCTGCTCCGTATTTTGTACCAAAGGCTGGGCAGATACCTGATAAAGTTCCCAATCTGGCAGATCATAAAGACAAATAATTCACTCTGTTCTCTGGTGCTTGCGTATGATCCCAATGATTTCATTCAGATTTTGAACAAGTACAAAGGTCTGTTTGGACAGAGATCTTTGCAAACAGATACTCAATAGTAAGAGCAGGAACCACATGGGGCTGTAATACTAAATAGAAAGGGACGGTGTCAATAAAAGGAACAGTATGGCTATACAGGCTAACTGCGTGTACCACCAGTATTGGAGTATCTTTGGATTAGTTTTCTTTCTGTAATTTTAAGAAATAAGCCACCCTGATTGCTGAATGTTCTGTGAAATTTGTGTCTGGGTATAGTATGTTAAATTATGTCTTTTAAGAATGAATCAAACTGACACACCTCTCTGAAATGGATGCTTTTCAAAATCAATGGGAAAACGGCAACAATCGATACTGACATTTTAAAAATAAATAATGTAAGTGAAGGGAGGAGAGGCAGTGAGCGTTTTAATTTTTGGAGCCTTCAAAAAACCACCTACGTGTCTCCCCAGTAAAATACATTGCATCCTCAATTTTCAATCAAAATCCTTTTTGACAGCACAATATGACTTTTAGATTGACCAGCTAATCTATTATTTGGGTAAGCAAATGACTACCAGTTATGATGGCACAGATGACAGAGATCATGCCTTCAAAACACCATCCCTTTTAGGAAAATGAGTCTTAACGCAAACACAATGAGTCTTACACGTGCTGCCTGGAGAGAGACAGACAAATAAAATTATAATTGCTTCAATCAGAAAAATGTACGCAGAGGACTCAGTTCTCACCTCTTTTCTGCTCCTACCACTGCAGTGACTTTAATAGCTCTGTAGAAGCACAACTATGCATGCCGTAGCGCTGTGCTTCCTCAGGACACACAGTTGTCTTCTCCAGAGTGGTCCTCTGCGCTCCCTGGCAGCAAGTTGCCTTTGGTGCTGTATCCCCAGGTGTGCCCATTCCACCACTGCTCTTCACTGTTCCTGTGAAGAAAAGGCACACAATACTTACCACAGCTTACAGCGTGCTCCTCTTCCGACACTGTTTTACCTCCCTCGTCCCACATGCGGCTTTCTAGCTTCAAGTACAGCCCATTCTGGGGGTCGGTGTTGCAGAGCCGGCTGACATGCCTGCCTGCCTCCCGTTCTGCCTACAGCCAGGGTCAGATCCTGGTCAGTCAGGGCATCTCTCCAGCTTGGCAACCTGTCAGTGTCGTTATTCAGCTCACTACAGATACGGCCATGACAGGACAAGACAGCTTAGCTCTGTACCGGTGTAATGTCCCCTTCACTGCTAGAAGGGTTTGGAGCCTCACAGGAATATTGCTGCTATGACACTGCCAAAGCATAGCTCACCACTCTATCCTAAAGGCAAGCGTCGCAGATACCCATAACAGTAAAAGTCAACACATAATCAAAGACAAACAGAACTGAAATTGTGTCATTTCAGTAAAATCTTGGAGCTGGTGGCATGTAAAAATATGGTTCCTGGTACTGAATAAAGATGCCAGGGGCGAAGGAATAAACAGAGTAAGATCCATCTTTCCCGGCTCTGCAGTGATCAGATGGGGAGCTATAGGAAAGTTAGTGCAATTTCTGCCAGTAGCACAACCACTGTGACAACCTAGGCATCACTAGACATGGGATATCTTCTCCCAGGTTCATTTTATCAGAGCCTGTATTTCTGATATTGAGTTAAGGACTTGCCAAACCTAAATTATAGGAAGAAAAGCTATATAAGCTATATTAATCATATTAGTAGATCTAACAAAATAATAGCAGTTGCACAAAGTTCCTCAGCACTTCAGAAGATATCAAACACTTATTAGGGTGCCTAAATATGAATTGTTCAGAAGTGGTTGGTCTAATGGACCAAAGCTGGTGGAACAACCCAGGACTCAAATCATTACCAAAGTCTGCACCAGTTCTCACTTCTTAAATTGCTTTCCCTCTTGATACAATCATCTGAAGTACATGAACAAGGAAAAGGAAACACATAGTAATATTCAGCAGTGTTTCACCTAAGCACAATGTACATTGTTGAATTATGGGGTTGTTTTAATGAAGAACTTAATTTCAGAGGCTCTTTCCCAGTACAAGACACAGTATCAGTTGATATAAATCTCCCAAACTCCATTCATTATGTGGATTACTTAATACAGATGGCTGATAACTGTTTGAAAATTCCCTTGTTTACTAGTCTATGCAAGCCTCAATTCGCATGTCTAAATGTATCCCTATTAAGGAAAAGTACTTAAGCACGTGTTTAATTCCCAAAGTCCCAGGCTCAAATGCTTTCCGCAGTAGAGTTGTTGTAACTGTGATTGTCTAAAGAGACTGCTTTCCAGAACAGGGGTGGGTTTTTTTTCTGAATGAAGGCCACAGCTCATTTTAGAAATATGCGCCTGTCTTACTGAAATAAATGGCACACTGTTACGCTCCCGTACCTGGGTGGATACGCTTCAGCAGTGCAGTTTGCCCACTGTGCTTGCTCCTCACAGCAGCGGCTGCGGCAAGGGATCATTAGTGAATTAAGAATCTTTGGCTTTTCCATGTCGTGTGTAGTCTTGATTGCACGATTTCGAAATGGGGAGGGGAGGGAATCATTCTGTAGCAGACTTGTGGGGATTTCCATGATTCTGGGAAGAAGTACAATTTTATGAAGCTGCACTAGTCATTGTTAATTTAAAATGAATATAAAACCATATTTTAGAGCTAAATTACCTTTTTCAGAACAAGTGTTGCATCATTTTCTAACCATAATTTACATGATTCCAGATTGCAGTTCGGGGACCTAGGAGCCAATTTTTTTTAACTTACAGTAAAAATTTCTGCATTAACAGCATAGTTTCTGTTCATCAAAGTTCTAATTTCCATTGTTTTTTTTGGTTTTCAGCTCTATAAATCCTAAATGTGCCTTTCATTTAATTTTTCCACACTTTAAGTACATCTGTTCAACATTTGGTTCATGAAATACTAAGAAGCATGCTCTGAAGAAATATTCGCTTTACTTGTCAGCCTGCAAAGAAAATGCAACAAATCTGTACTAAAGTTTTTCTTTTCAGTAGCTCACACTTAACCAGCTAACTCCCACACTTACTAAAAACACATCCATGATTTAGTCGACATGAGGATAGTTCTACGCCAAAAACATTTATTGAAATGTAGATTCCAGTTGCTAACTCTCAGAATCAAAAAAGGCAATAAAATAATATTATAATATCTTTATCTTACGGCAAGGCATGTCAGGTTGTGATTTATTTGAGTAGAAACTGTGCTCTCCTTTACTAGCTCTCTCATTAGCTACCTCTTACTCTTTGCGACACCTGTAAACAACCTCTATACTGGGAAGATGGTATCCCGCCTATTTAAAAAAGGTCTCCCCCTTTTTTAAAATTAAAAATAAATAAATAAAATTAAATATCTTATAAATAGTGATAAAGAAACATTAAACAAAGGGATAAATTTATCACTGTCATCTTGTTCTGTTAAAACCCAGAAAATAGCAGAGCAGATGTGGTAAATGCTGGTGGGAGCCCTACTAGTTTGAATGAATAAGAATGCAAAGCAGCAACAAATATATTGCACACTCCATAACAAAAATCATGTCAGCTCCTCAGCGATCCTCCAAGTTGCATGCACACGAAAAAAAAAAAAAAGAAAAATAATTTTAACCCGTACCAGTCTAAGTTCTGATTTCAAGTGAGAGTGACATTAGTATAAGTTTTAGTGGAGCTGCTTCTCCAGTTAACATGGTGGAATAGCAGAGTTCAGGGCCTTGCCAAGGCACTGACTTTTCTGCTGGCTGATATAAAAATGCACAAGGGTACAAAAAGCACAAATCACACCTTTGCACACTGGCCAGGCCAAAAATACCTGCTGACTAACAGAATACAGAAGCGTTTTCCCTATAAAGCTTCTGTACCTTAGTTAAGGCTATACTGCAAGGCGTCTTAGGTTGAAAGAACAGCAACGCCTCCAAGTAACAACTCCCTGCCGGCTGTAAGAGCCACTGAAGTTCTCAGGTCACTTTGCTACTTGTCAGAGTGAAATAAACCCAAGTGCGAGACTCCTCAGCCAACCTCTTCTTTCTCAGAGCACAGCACCTCCTGGTCCCAGGCTGACTGACTACATCCATGGGCCTTAGAAAAATCAAGATGAATGGAAAATGGAACTGGAACGCAGACTTTTCAAAGGACTGCACTGACCTGGGTGCCAGACCCCAGCCTAAGACCACAGGTTTTGTCCGGACAGGAGAGGTAGGCTGAGGCTGCCAGGCTGAGGAAGCTAGAGCACCTACCCATAAAACAACACGGAAATTCCACCTTCTCTGGAGGAACAACTGTATCCTGAAGCGTTGATGTTTGCCGGCTAAAGGTACAGATCCCACTAGTGACCAGTTTAAACCCTTTCTTGTGTGAAGCCTCTCTCCTGGGTCATCGTTCTGTGTTTCATTTATAGTGACTTGCAAGTAGTGGGAAACAGGGAACTAAGGATTAGGCATTTTCCCAAGGATCTCCATAACAATTTGGTTTGAGACAACTGGGTTCATTCCCCTTGCGTTCTTCTGCAGAGAAAAGTCTCTCTTTTCAGCCACCCCCCTGCAGGAGGCCAAGGAAAGGCTGGTTATGGCAAACAAATAAGAGAGCATGGGATCTTATCAAGCTCACAGTACTTCCATTTTAGCTCTTTTAACAATGGGTGCATAAATTCCCAGAGACTCCTGTATGTAAGGGATGACTGGGTCCCTTCCAAAAGGCAGAAATGCACAGAGCTAGTTCTGCCCCCCTTTCTAGTGTGATACACCAAGTACTACCCAGTGAAATGGTTCTGTTACCAAGGTCTAAGATACGTTCTCTGGTTATATCATTTGCCACTAGACACTGCTGCTTTCTTACTGGAAAACATGAACCTCCCCAAGAAAACTAAAAAGAATGACTATATGAGCACTTAGGGAAACACCATTCCCACATTTAATAGTCCTGTATGTACTTTTCTTGATAGGAAAAAAAAAAAAACCAAACAACAAACCAAACCCTTTTAGTTATGCCATTCTAACATCATAAAAAAATATTTAATTTTTCCCTCCTGGACACAAAGCTGTGGTAACTGATATATTTTTCTTTATTTTGATGAGTGTGTGTAACTGCTCAGAGTAGTAACAGTGCACGCTTCAAGCCTGTTATTTAAAACTGCCTGCTTCCAGCATGTATCAGAAATGGAAAGCACCAAATTGAATCCGAGTAATTCCTGCAGAGGGATCACTCAGAATTCCATCGGACTGTGGCTGCTTGTCCAAAAAGGTGGATTCTGGGCATCAAGATGTATTTTCTTATTTGGATTTGGCAACATCGTACACTCAACAGATTGATAATTTTCCCTGTTCTCCTTTTCCAGTTTTTTTGGCTTCTCGGAGTCCCTTATTAAAAGTATTCTATCCATTTATTAACTTATAAAAACCAAGATTGTTTTTGGATAGAACTGGTAAGAAGTGCTGGAAAGTTGGTAATCTGAACTCCCCAAGTGAAGTAAAATTTGCAGACAGATATTGCTGTTATGGGAGGTAATAAGGAGAATGGTTTAGATACGAAGTTATTTTTATTTTCACAAATATGCCACCAGGTGCTGTATGCTCTTTATCATGGGGTACTCTGTTACTGAATTCACCCTTGGGAAGCAATGACGAAGAAAAGTCTAAAAGATTCAAAGAAACTGTTCTGGAGGGGTTCCACAAAGGCTCAGGAGTCTATTCATCTGCCTCCTATTTGAAATATCTTTTTATTCTGTCCCCAAAAGGTAATGCTACTGGCACACTCCCTCAAAGAGCTCATCTACTCAGCTACTTTATAAGCACCACCAGCCTTATACATACTAAGGCCTTAAGGAAAAGGTTTTTCTACCTTTTCTCATCAGACCCTCTAAGCATCTACTTGGCCCCTTATGGGCGTCATTGCTCCCTACAGCAAACCTTCAACAATTAGTCTATTTATGTTCTTAATGAATCCCAGCATTGTTTGTGCTGGCTGACGTGCCACATTGCAGAAAAGCGGTAAAAGCTGATACACACACCTCTAAAAAAAAAAAAAAAAGAAAAAAAGAAAATTACGGGATATCTCAGATCCACTGCTGCCTGCTTGCATGAGCCCCAATAGAAATCCCGACTTGTTTCTGAAAAAGGAAGCCCTATGGGCTAACACACTGCAATCTAGACGCTCTTTAAGACTGCTCAGCTGTCCTGACTGTTCTCTGAAGAAAGGTTTCTGGATGGTACATTGTCCTAAGCAGCTCCTACTCAGTTTCCACCTGATGTTGTTTCTGCCCAAGAGTTCTTCTCCCTTCATCCATTCCTTCCTGGTGCCATCTACAGAAGCAAGGTCACCTAGGTGGGAGGTCCGTTTAATTTATTTATTATTCAAACATTTAGAAAGGTACAGGTTCAGTTTAGATAGTTGGTGAGCCAACAGCCACACTGCTTTATTGAAAGTACAAACATTTTAATAGTCAATATTTAGCCTCACGAAATGTAATCCCGGTAATTTTTCAGTGTTTCTTATTGCTTTAATTTTCTGTTACCATTTAGCCCCCCAATACTAAAGGTTTCTGGATTACAAATTACCTGAAAACCACAACATTTAATGACATTAGATTAAACTTACTAGATTTTTTTCCCTTCCAAAGCTAAACATAGCATAAATTCTTTTTAAAAAATTTTATTGCACATTTTATGCTTTGAGAAGCACTGAAAGTACATGGTTTCCACCAAGCACACGTGACTCAGAGGAATAAAAACTGCAGTTAGGCTTGTAAAAAGCGTATTATTTTTAAAGCCCTAACCCAATGTAGCGGAAAAGTCTTGTATGTCTTTACCTCTTTTATAGGAGAATATTAAGTGCAACCCCAACCCTTTATAACAATGTATCATCTGTTTCAAATTGGAAGGAAATCAACTCTCTAATATGGTAAAATAACATATAAGTTAATTTTCTAATTGAACTCTCTGGTCTTGGACTGCTTGCAATAAACCTTGACAATCTGAGACCCAGGCAAGCTCTGGTATTTTGGAGAGCAGATTGAATGTTACTAATTATATATAGTTGACTATTTCCACCAGTATAAAGGAAGAGCCGTTGCCTGCATACTCAACATTCAGTGCAAAAAAGCACACTAATGCCATATTATCGTTGAGAACTGAAACCCACAAAATTCAGGAAATTCTGAGCCCTGGTTTTCATAATAATTACAGCTCGGCATCCTCCTCCCATGAAGTATTACCAACCAACTAAAAACTCACCATTTGCATATGCATAGGACAGGACTTTTCAGACAGTTGTAGCCATTGGGTTTTCCCTCCCAGACAGCGTTAATGACAAACCACAGTGGAATTCAGGGGCTTGTGAGCCAGCGAGATTTTGAATGACATTCTGGAAAGGAAAAATTTCAGAACACTGGTTTTAGTCGTAGGGTTATATTATAGCTATTCAAAGCCCATTGTCCTGAGTAACGAGGACATACATGGTACTTTTCCTTGTCCTTGACTGCTTTATTACAAATTATTATTATCAAGTATGTGCGGTAACTATGCACGAACACCAGACAGCATCCAGTTTAGGACGTTTGAACTCCCCATTTTCAGAGGTGTTGGCACTCCAGCATTCCTCGCAAAGACAAAGGCTGCAGGCACTCAGCGTATCTAACAAATAGGACTGTGGTATTCAAGGTATACGAGGAGGAAGAAAACTATATACCTTGCTGAAAGACCATTCCATCTCTGCTCAACAGCCACCCAAGGTGTAAACCACATGCCCTCACCTGATGCTCTCCTTTGTGCATTGGAAGGTCTCTTCAAGAGAGAGCTGCCAGCAGAAACAACCCTGGCAAGCCATATCGTGAAAGTAACATGGAATTAATCCTATAACTGCTGGTTATTTATCAAGCACATATGAAAATAAAGTTCAGTTAGAAGGAGGGAAACCATATTCAAATGGTTACACAGAAAAAAATAATACAGGAATTCATGTGTGTGAGTTATTTTATCTTGTGTAGAGATGAAAAAAACCTATTTTTCCTCTAGCCATTAGAGGAAAGGCCTCTAGCCCGATAGGCAGTGGCCAAGTGCACTGTTACCACTTATAAGTCCCCCAGTTAGCAGGAAAGGTCTCATTAATATTGTATATATATATTGGCTCACATTGGGCTTACTCTAGCCCAAATTTAGGAGAGAAGATTTTTTTCCCTGAGATCAGTGATCTTTGGTTACATCATGGCCAAGGCTTATTCCCAGTTTCCGTTCCAGCATCAATCTAACAAATCCAGACTTCAATGGTGGGTTTAAACAAGCTTCAACCATGAGAAGAATGTCTTTATTAAAATATGAACATGTAGGCTTGTAGTCTGTGCAATTTGGTTTTCCAAAACAAAACTTATTTTTTTTCTCTACAAAAATGAGACAGTCCCAGAACTAGTCCAAAAAAAATATGAAAGGGTTCACTGATACAGCTGGTAATCTGCTCCATTCTTCTGAAGGACTTATTGTGGTACGAACACGTTACCTACATTTTGCAAAAGATGCAGACAAAAGGTATTTCTTCTTCATCCAAATAAGGAAAAAACAGGGGGTTTTGCACAGAAAAATAAAATATTCCTGCTAACTTATCTTCTTAGAATAGGTCTCCTGAAACCATCATAATTTCTTGTAGAGCTTTGTAAAAATAAAATATTATTTTATTTGGACAGGCAAGTAGAAATATCCTTTAAAAGTGAAAAGAAGAAAAAGAGTATTTCTTAACACACTACCCTGCTGGGCTGAACTAACCCCTAAGTTTACACAGTAGATGGCAAAATTAATATTCAAGATGCTTGAAATGCATGGAAGATAATTAATCCATGGTGGCAGCTTCAGAAATAAGGTATGTGGGAGAAAGTGGACATCTGACACATGCATAAATAATTTCTGTGGGCAGGTACTGACCTACGCTATGCACTTCTTCATTTCCCCATTCAGAGATTTGTACCTTTAAGTCAATGAGGCTATTCATGAGTTAATTTTCCAGGTCTTCACTCATTTGGCTCTCCCCTTTCAGTCACAGTTTACCATTGGGATTCGTTTAATAAGCATTGAGAGGTATACTGGGCTTGCAAGCAAATAGCAGAAAGCGTTTAAGCAGCTCTAATACACATTCTTTGGGACAAAAAAATTAATAGGTGAGAAACAACTCCAGTCGAATTGGACTTTAAAGCTCTCCCCCTTTGAAAGCTGTGGCTTTTAATACCTGTTCACAAATGCAAAAATATGCAAAAATGTCCCTGACTCCCTAATATAGTTGAGTCCAATTTAGGCCAGGAGGACCAGCTCAGTAACTTTTCAAGGTCTCTTCCACCATTACTCTCCATGATCCTTTCAAAAAACAGACTTGGAGTTCAGCTGAGTAGATGTTCTCATATCTTTAAAACAGTTCTTGGCTGAAAAGGAAAAGTTAGCCAGGAAAGCCTAAGGACTCGTGTGTAGTTCAGTCTCTGTCAAAACAGAGAAGGCAGAAAAATATAGGAGCATTGAATGGAAGAAACCATGCAGAAGGGCTGCATAACCTCACTAATTCTCGAGCAACTTCTGTCCTGGTGGTGGAGGTTACTAAACCTTCCTCTGCTGAGCCTGCACGTCTACTGGCTGAGCGCTGTGTACGGACCTGGCAAACACGCACGATCAGGATAGCCTCAAATGAGCAGTGTTCCAACATCCACGCATTTAACTCCCTAATGGAAACCTATGTTTTCTTCTTTCTCCTTCCCCTCTCTCTGGAACTTCACATTGTAAAATTCAACACCACAAATCGTGATAGGATCCTCCCGTCAAAGCTCAGCAGTGGTTCTGTTAACGCAAGTCTGATGCAGATGGATGGGAGAGCAGAGAGTACTGTGCTTACGTTGCTATCTTAACTAAAAAATGGGTGATTGTAGACTACTCTTGCCAACCCATCATTCTTAACAACCAACACAAGCATCATCCCTGCTTTGCAGAATAGTCAACAATATTGTCACAGCCCCTATAAAAGAAAAAACCCACACCACCCTTGCAGAAAGCATGAAAATTATTAAAGTGCTGTACTAAAGAACTTACATCCCGTCTGCATCACACCATTTGTAGACTTACCGTTTTCAGCAGACCCATAAAAGGGCTCGGGGTACTCAAAGAAGGACCTTCTTTCCAAAGCCAGAAACTTGCTCAAGTTACAAAGAAACCACAGAAATGCCTGTTCTAATGTCCTCTGAAAAGAGGCACCTTAAGCCATCCTCTACTATGTTGTTATAAGGGTAATATTGTCTCCAGTACCAGACCTTGACCATCACAAGAGGCAGGTGTGCGGAGGAGGTTATTACTGTCCTCTGCATCTTCTCTCCGAGATGAGCAGTACGGTCCACAGAAAGATACACGGTCGATTTGGTGGTTCATCTTCAAGCAGCAGCACACTGGATTACAGGTCTACTGGCTCTAAACTGGCAATCCTTTTACATCTAGTAATCATCAACACAGCCCTAAGAAAGCTGTAGAGCTAAAGTTAGCAGAGCACAGCCGTCAGGAACAGTAATTACTCAAAAGTAGGGAGCATCGGTAGAACTGTATAGCTGAAAGAAGAAAGAAAAGAAAGTGCTATATAGCTTAACATACTGACCAGCTGGAAAACAAACCTCTTTCTAATTAAGCATTGTAGTCTGGGAGGTCATTTCTTTCTGCGTGAAGATATTTTTTCTTTTTTAAATGGGGGACACCAAATCTGATCCTGCAATTCTCGTGGCTGCAAATGCAGATAAAGTTGGTTTGTGCCAAACCGAAAGGACAAAACAGCGTAGGTGCAGAGCCAGCTGTAATGCACACCAGTCACGACCTTCAGTGGAGAAATGCTGCAGTTCAAGAGATCAACTGGAGTTTAAAATTTTATTGCATGAGATTTTCTTTAAAAGCCCTGTTTGACTTTATGATTTCTCTTCAGTGACAAGTTTAATATCTATACTAAGGCTGCTGTAGCAATAACCATATACAGAAAAGTGAATTTTGAATGTGCTTTCAATGAAAAGCAATTTACAAGGCATCTTGGGGCGAATCTTCAGTGAGCTGTACAGGGTATTAGCCACCTGACTTGCATTAGAATCAATGAGAAACGGCAGTTAAATCTCTGCACACTGAGCTAAAAATCTATCTGCTTGTATTGAATCATCGCATTTTAAATATGACTTCATAACCAAAAAAAAAAAAAAAATGCTGTTACTGGAAATATGAAAGTGCACAGTGGTTGCAAGTGGTCTGAACTGAGAGGATCTTGTAACTACTTTGCATATTAGATATGTATGGATAAAGAGGTGTGCTTAGATTAATGTTCAACAGTGGCAGTCCCAAATATCTGTCAGCAGTAACCTCTACTGTGTGCATGCTCTGTGAGAATATTCATATAAATAATTTTTGACCATGCAGTAGACCCCAGACAGGTCTAAAAGTGCCCCTGGTTGTTGTAGCTGGTATTTTGCAGTGACACCTCATTTATTCTGGAAGAGCCTGACTGCACTTTCTGCAACCCAAAACCATGTTCAGACTACCCTTTTCAAAGCTGCACCATGAACAATATTTGCAAGCTACAGGTATTTTATAAAAAAATAGAAGTAAAATGTAGAGAACCTGTGTCTCCTGATGTGATTATTTTTTCCACATAGTAATAGACAAGTAGAATTTATAAAATCAATATTTAAAAGCCAATATATAACCAAAACTTTAGAGCGAGAATCACTGCATTAATTTTCCAGCAAAAAGTTAGGTTTGAATTCCAGCCGTTAGAGGAAGTGGGAAAATATGTTACTCCAACATCTTGTGTTTCTACCCAGATTAGGGATTCTCTGGAGCCAGGAAGGTCAAATGGAAGGGCTTTAGCTTCTATACACGTTCACCACAGAACTCTCTCTGATTCACATCTCAAGTAGAACATGGGACTAATGATTCTCCGCTTTTAACAATGTTGGAGATGCACAAAATACTGAGGTTAGATTATCCTGAGGAGTTTGTGACTTTCTAATCTGATAGATGACCTCACTTCACCGAGGGACTCGAAACTAGCACATTTTGAACTGAAATCCAATGAACACATTGAAGGAACTGTTAGCATACCATTCCTCGTGAGGAATCTGAACTTTGTAAAAATACCCTCAACCAGTAACTTTCATTCTCAAAAACATCCTTGTATCTTCTGTCACAGCCTCCCATCTATTTGCCTAGACTTCAAAGGATAAAGATGTAAAACAGATCGAAGAGGAGAAAGTTGTTGTTAAAGTTAGATTTTTCTGTGGTTTATGTTTACTTATCTTTTTATGGAATAGGAAATAAATTCTGACTTTCTTTGTGATCAGCTCACCTGATTATTGCTCATTTGCATGGAGGAAGGGGAGAGGTTTGGAATATCTCAGGGCAAAAAGGGGTTGAAAATGAGAGTATATGGAGAAGAACAACTCTGTTGACTGCAAGGCACAGTTGATTGAGATGATGCAAGACAAAATGCGTAGGAAAACTGAAAACAGCTCATGAGAAACAAGTTCTGCTATTGCTCCGCGCATCCCAGCCATTCTGCAACTTGACTAATCGGCCTCACAATAACAATGAATTAACCGTATTCCTACTTTTTGGCAACAATATGTGTTGCACACATAGTTGTAACTGAAGCAAAAAAGAAACACCACCCCCAACCTCCCTACACAAGTGATGCTGTTTAAAGAGCCGAAGTAGTTCTTCCACTTCTCTTGTTGCAGTCATATTATGATAAATATATGAACATTTGTGTATACTATAGCAATGTAGTTCCCTCACCTTCTTGCTTCTCACCACTTGAACACAAGAAACATCCTCTTCTGCAGGCTGAGGTGTGGTACCCAGCTGAGTTTAATTCCATCCAACAGAGGGCCAAGGTAGAAGCATACGGAACAGCCCTTACACACCACACAGTGTTCAGCGCTAACTTAAATAAAGCTCTTTTTTCCTCCTTTCAGTGGTGCGAGAGTGAAAAACAGGATTCTCCAAACAAAACAGGGCAAAGGTGGAGAGAAGTGAAAGTATACTTGTTTTATCCAACTCTTAGAGCATTCCAGTACGTAGCTCCCAAACACCCGTGTTACTACAAAACCCCTACAACCTTGCTCCCTTCAGCAATGATGTTTTAATGTCTCATGAGCCTTGCCTACAGCACCCCACAGTGGATGACTGCAATGAGACCAGAGGTGGCAAACTGAAGATGTCTCTTTTCCACTAGGTGTTGCTTCTTGTGTCTACACTGTGCCCTCAAGTAGATGACAAACTTTTCTGGTCATATTTTAATTCCATTAAAACTTGTCAGCCATGCACCATGTGACTGAGTACCTCACAACATGGAGAGGACCAAGTGGCTTGCTACTGCCCTGACTGTGCTGCAGGCTGAGACATCAGACCGAAACAGGAATTTGAAGGCACTGAAAAACAGCTCCGCAAGTGGAACATGCAGCTTACCCAGTATTAAAAAATCTGGGCTCACCACCTTGTAACACTGAACATACGTATATAAACAAGTCATTAAAAGGAGCTATCTAAACAATGACATCACATTAACTATATCCTGCTCCCACTGAATTGATGAGGATTATAAATTAATCATCGCTGCACAGTATTACTACATTTAGCACATTACCCAAATGGCCAGTTAGTACTGAAAATATGTTTATTTTGGTTGACTGAACATGTATACCTGTTTCTCCTATCAAGGTATTCATCTGGTGAGTAATTAAAATTAACAACCAATTATCAGAATTATTATTGGGGACACCACAACTAGACCTTTGTAATGGCTTTAATGAAAGCAACAGCTGCTTTTATAGGTCTTTCTGGCTCCATGTCACACAGAGATTATTGCAATGCATCTAGAACCAAGTGTGATGCAGTATCCCAGTCAAGCCCCCAAAATGTAAAATGTTACAACTGACTGAAAAGAAAGTGACTCTAATCACCTAGTAAATAACTGTTAAGTCCCAGTGCAGCCTTCACTGCCATATACCAGATCTGGCATATCGGACTTCAAATAGTAATAATTTTAGGAAAACAAAAGCACTTTATTACTTCTTGTAGATGTGTATTTTTTTTCCTCTTCCCTATGGATTTAAGGGCAACTGAAGTCCCTCGCACAACAAAAATAAGTCCTTGCATTATGCATTCTATTAAAATAAATAACAGCTAATTATGTTGCAGACAGGACATAGTACTAAATTCCTCCTGTGAATGAAAATCCCATATAGCATCAGGCTTTTTGGGCACCCTGCAAGAAGAGCTGACGTGGATGAGGAATGCGGAGTGACAGCCCGGTGGCGGGACGTGGCCCCCAACCCCATCCTATCCAGCCTCAAGCAGGCCAACCACACGGCAAGCATGGCTGCGTGTTGCTATTTGGAGAGGAACAGGAAAGGGAAAGAGTCTGCAGATGGAGCCTGGAAGGTTTCTAAAACTCAAGTGCATAAACGTGGCTGTGTCTGGGCTGCCGAAAATGCCTCCTTGGGAATACAGCAGCCCCTATGCAAAAGCTGGCTATCCTGGCTGTACACGGCCAGGGATGGGTCAGCCAAAAGGCTGTGGGATCCATGGCAGCATCCCAAAAGTTTTCAAGAGCCGACAACACCAGTTGTGACGTGCTGTGTTACTGCCTTGCGGCCGATCCAAAGGTTTTTGGGTGTAGAGAATTCCAGCCTGAATTTGGGGATGTGGGAATTCACCCACCATTACTTAGCTGTCTGCACAAATGCTCTGTAAAAATAACAGTCCTCAAGCTTTGTTAAAAAACGTCTCAGGGTTTACTACAGGAAAAACCCATTGCCCCATTAGCAGGCCCAACCCAACATGCATTTCTGCACTTTAAAAAAAGCCAGTTAAGTAGATGACTATCAGACTTAGGCAGCACTCTGCTGGCAGAGGGGAGCAGTTTACCCCTTTATATGGTGTTTGCTGAGCCAAACCCAAATCCTCCAGGGAACAGGGATTGGGACTAGGGTCGATGGGTTAGGTAAAGTGCTTATTTTAACCAAATATAAGCTAGTGTGCTAACACAAACCACCTAAATTTCCCTACAAGGGTGGGAAAAGCACATATGTTATTTATTTTCAAAGTTCCACATTGTAATAATCATTTATCTTCCCAATTTATGTGCAAGTATAAATTCACATGCAGATTTAACATATCTGATATTTGAGGATGAAGATGGGAAGGCAGGGAGGTTAAGAAAGAAATGCATTATGGCTTAGCTACATGAAACACAAGGTCAGTGGAGAGTACAAGAGCCGAGATGGCAAGAAGCCAGAAGTTAGGACAGAGCAAACCAGTGACAACCAGCATTCGAACAGGAAGGCACAGTGACCGAAAAAAAAACCCGCAAATCACACACCAAGAAGCACAACAGTGAAGACAAAAGGAGAGAAAGGGAAGTAGGCTTACTCAACAGAAACCTGAAATGCGACCAAGAAACATGCTAAACAATGCAAAATACCTGGCAGGGTTCCTTTATATACTCAAATATGGGGCTACCCCTCAGCCAGGCCCCACCTCGTCACCCTCTACAAGGCTTGTTGCTGACACCGACTGTTTCCAGCTGCAGCTTTGGTGGCCCTGAGATGGCGTGTGAGGGGCTACCAGCGATCGGGTGCTCAGCTGCAAGCGGAGGTACAACTCTGGAACTAAGGCCTCCGCCATGACCGGGCTCTCTAGAATCCAAATTATTAATCAATAATGGGGAAGGCCCATAACATTTCGTAGTAAAAAAGGTAATGTGTCCACAGTGTCTTCTTTCACATGATGTCAGAATTATAATGGGCAGCAGATCCTTAGTTGAGTGGTTTCTTTTTTGTTTCTTTTTTTTTCCTAGCAGAAATACTATAAGGCAATAAAAAACAATGTGTAATTTAGGCGTTCTCACCTGGCAATATGGAGCCAAATTAATGACACTGAAAATCTCAAAACAGCAAGTCAAGAGTCCTAACAATGGCAACCAAGCCTGGTACTTGTTTTTTATTTATTTTAGAACAAGGGCACGTGCTGCAACTCTGGACTCTGACTTTGCTATTCATTTCTGTGACATGGTCTTGCTGTTCCTGCTGCAGTCTCATCAAGTATGCCCTTTCTTATTGATTTTTATGATCCTTCTTTTTTGCCTCCGCTTGACAGTGCGCAGTTCCTCTACTGTTTACAGTTTCCAGCCCCACTCTCAGTCCCAAGCAGCTGAAAGTATCATCAGTCTGGTGCTGTGTCAGTTTACAGGGCTTTTTTTATTGCCTACACACACAGAGAAGAAATACCAATAATGAATACAATCCCAAGCTATAGTAAAAAAACACCATGATACACAAGGAATTCCAATAGTGCACAGCGCATAGTGTCTGTTACTCTTCTGTTTAGAGAGCACGCTTTACAGTTACTTAAAATCATGAAAGAAACGTATCTGCGTTGTAAGGCAAATCCTATAACCTGCCCACCAGGCAAATCCTGTCTGCCCTACTCTTTTTGAATTAGTAAGAATTTCTTGCTAGCAAAGAAAACAGGCAGGAATCCTTCATCGCACGTGTTCAGTCCTGCTGAAGCCAGTGCAACAATCAGCACAGGTAAGAACTGGGCAGGGTTGTCCCCACCATACCCTGAGATGGTCATCCGTACACTGTGTTAACTAGATCAATAACAGGTTTCATCAGATAAAGACTATTAAAACTCACATCTGAGGTTTTTCAGTACTCTTTATGGGCTTCAGCCCCTATTTACACCAGTGAAAAGCCAGATTAACTCCAGTTTATAAACTTGAAAAGATTCTACTCCTATATGTAAAAGAGCTACAATATGCTAAAAAAGGTCAAAGCAATAATCCTCTGTAGAAAAGAAGAATGCAAACAAATATCAGCTAATCAGGGAACACATGCTGTTTTTCAAAATGCTAATATAAAGATTAATAGCTCTTCTTTGACATCCAAGAGCCTTTGGAAACTCTTCATGTTAAAACACTTTGTAAATCACTTTTAGAGAAAAAGCATTCAGGGAGCCCCACTTAATCAAATTAACTACTAGGGAACCTTGATAACATGCAATAAGACTGCGTGTGCTTAGAATTCTCATCACTGTTCCTGGGATATGTAATTATTTATGCTGCTTTACACCATTTTGCATTGCCGTGGTGTCTCGAGAGAGAATTAGAAACGGTCAAGAAGGCTGTTCACTCCCCTAGTGTCTGCTCATCTTGGACCCAGTCCTGGTCCCACTGAAGTCAAACGATTCCCAATGAATCCCTGGCAAAACTCCCGGAGAGTGCACCGGGAGTAAGAACAGACACATAAGGCCTGATCCAAACCCCACTGAAGTTGATGCAGGACTTTCATTCCTTTCTAACAGGCTTTGGATCAGGCCCCATCCACAAAACTTGTTTAGAACCTCTGTTTTAATCAAGGCATAAGGAGGCACGGAGCAGATTTCTGTCCTGCTTCGTGCTACCGACAGAGGAAGGTTTCTGCACGGCTTCGGTCACTCGCTGCAAACTGGAAGCGCAGCCTAAGTGACTGGCCTTGTCTCGGTGGGCCATGAAGGAGGTTCGTGTCTAACACCAAGCACACGAACAGCAACCACAGGGCAGCGCAGTGTGGAGGCCAGCTAAGCCCAGACGAGGCATAGCGTAAAACCCAGAGCCCACAAGAGGAGGGCTGCCGCTTTCTCCTCTCCGTTCTGCTACTCTGGGCATTCTCCAGCATCAGGAGCAACGCAAACAGATGTAGAAGCCTGTCCAAACGGTATCATGGTCCCAACCTCTCTAGCAGCATTTGCTGGACAAGGCTTTGACAACACCCTCCCAAGGTCTACACAAGAGTTAGCCAGAGGAACCTCCAAAAAGGACTTGCTAGCTGTCTGCAGTCTGTGCTGCTGGGATATTTATATTTATCTCATACCCACCTTGGTGTCTCCCGCACACTTCCTCTACTCTCTTTCCTGTGACTTCAGGATTCGCTCTGTAAATGACACCAAAATTTAAACTGACATCTTACTTGAGAATATAATTAACACAAAAAGGTTGCAAATCTTTGAACATCAGTTGTTCTTAAGAATTGCTGAGTTGTGGAGCCCAGAGCTCACGTAAATTTTGCCACTCACTGTAAAGTATGAGTAGGCCTTTAGCCTCTCCATAACTATTTTTTCCAACTGTAAAATAGGTGTATACTGCATTTTTACAGCATGTATCAGGGAATCTTCAAGATGACTTGCAAATTGTTTCAAGTATATAAAGCTCTACTTACAAATGCTAGGTTTCATTCTTTGGAATTGGGATTCTGAAATCCTGGGATATGTTCATCTCTAGGGTTTTGCTTTGGCCTGGACCAGAGCTCAGGACAGAGAATTAAAGTTCTGGGTTGTTGGCATCCTGCAAGAGTACATGGAAAAACACAACCAGAAACTCAGAAGGTGACAACAATATTTTACCCCATCTGCAATTCCCACAACTGACATTAAAATACGCAGTGATGTATTCTTTACCAGTGTGCACATAATCATTTTGGGGTCTGATGTTCCTCCCACTGAAATACAAGAGAGAAATTATATATCATACATAGTGAAGATTTTGACATTTGATTCCTCCCACATATTTGAATGGGAGGAAGACATTAAATGCCAAAACCAAAAATGAGTGTACAGGACCTATCCCTCAAAACTGTAATTTATTCCAAGGCACTGCATTCATTGTACTCTCACGCTGACCTCTATCCCGCACAATGCAAACCCAGTGGTTGTTCTCCAATTAACAAGACAATTTTTGCTATTTGAAACGGTGCATACAAGACCGATGTTCTAACACAGCTTCTTCAAAAGTATGTAGGTTAAAAAAAATTTCCATTATTTCAATTTCCCTCCAACTCTAATAATTCATTGGACTTTCTTTTGTTAGTAGAATTCCTCTTTTCAGGTTCGTATCACAGACAAGCTGAAACCACCAGAGAACCCCTGATCACAGACGAGCAGCTGTTAACATGGGCCCCTACAGTACATCTCCAAGTCACAAAACTGTTCATATGAGAAATTGTATGTCATTTATGCCCTGTGTCTGTAATCTACAGGTGGAAATGTTCTTGTTTACACTACGTAAGTTGCCATCACCGCCCTTTAAAACCCTCACACTTGTTTATTACGATACATTCTCAGGAAGTTCACGCTGCCTGCTGCACACACACGTTTTAACATTAGCATATATGGGCATTATCTTCACCACCAAAAGAGGCTGACATTTCACGCTCAATTTGAAGCTGCGCTAATCAGTTTTAAGATGCTATTTTTGTTTTTTAGAAATAGGGAAGCAAAGCATACCACACCAGGCTTCCTGCCAAAATTCCATCTTCTCCTTCTCCTCCTGCTTTCATTCTATTTTGATGCTGCCATTGTCTGCTGTGATCTGCCTCTGATGGATGCTACTATGGCATAAACAGAAAATGATATCAGAGCCTCCACCATGGATCAAGTCCCAGTGTTTCTCAACATCTTAAGAGTAGGGTCTCCTCATCTTAAGCTAAAAACTGTCATGGCCCTTTTAACATTTTACAGACAAGTGAAAAGAAAAACAAAAATAACGTATCCGCAATATGCTTCCATAATTTACTTCTGTGTTTGCTGAGGCTGGCAAAAAGCACTCTGAAGAGTAATGACATGAACAGAAGCAAGGAAGTGATGATTTTGTTGGTTTCAGCTCCTCTGTCTTACGTGATATTCCCCTTTTCTCCCCCAGGTTTGGAATCGCACAGTAAGTTCAGAAATATGCGCATCGGATATCCCTTCCATTTTGCTCTCCTTGCATGGGATCTCAAAAACGACACACAGCTGGCAGGTCAAGATTTAACCAAGAGAAGTCCAGGACCTGCAAAAAGCAACAAGAACCACGCAGTGGAGGATCTCTGTTGGGTCAGCTCTGAGCTGCCGCAAGTGTTGATATATAACTGCTGTGACACTGCTAGAGTTTCAATACTGTCTTTCCAAAGAAGCTTTGGTCCCTATTAGCTCTTGGAAGGCTCTCACAACAAATTTCAAATCTCATTATTGCAAATTCTGAGTCTACAAATCGTGCGTCAATGGAATGCACCAGTTCTAACAGTAATACCTTTACCATAGGAAGTGTCTTATGCAAGAATCAGTTTTGGTGTGCCATCCCCACCCACTGGCCCTGCTGAAGCTTGGGCAGAATATGACTCAAAGGGCCACCGACAGGCACGGTGTAATGCTTTAGTTGGAGATAACATATAGAAATTAAGGAGTTTAACAGTCCTGCTGACATACAGGAGATGTTCACTACTTCTAAAAACCAACTCAAACTGACATGGTGACTTATCAGGTGATATAACTAAGGTACCTGAATTTTAAAATTTAGCTGAAAATTTTAAAAATTGCCTAAAATTACTGCAATAAAATATACATTGCTGTGCTGTTGAATCATTATTGGGATAAAGTGTTGTTGAATTACTTATCTCACCTAAAACCTTGGGTTAAGGCAAACAGTGTAATTTCCCTTAAAGTGTCAAAAAATATCTGTGCTTGGACTGTTCGTCTTGCAAGTTAGAATTCTGCTAAAGATCCTTCCCCATGTCCTCCTAAGAGCTTTCAAAACCCAGCAAGGTTCTCGAGTACAGATGTTTACAAAGGGATCACTACACCAGCATGTGTATTTATACAAACACATGTTGGCAGTTGGCTTTCTGTATCTGTTCCACATCAGAAGCGGGTGAATTCTTCCACCGCAGGGATAGAATATCTCGCATGAGTAAACTGAACCTCACTGAAGTGGTTTGGGACAGAAGAAATTAAATGAGCAAAACACTGCACCAAACATGCTCTTTTAGGTCAAATCATACCCATTTCTGGAGCTCTACTATCTGAGAAGAGAAAGATGTGGATTTGGACCACTGCGAAATTTGGAAGAATCTCTCAGAACATGAGTTGGGTTCTGTAACCACAGCCAACATCCGTTAAGCTTCTTTTTAGGAGCAGCTATTGGAGATGTAACCAAAATGTCCCACTAAGAGAACACGTGTCCTCATCCGAAACCAATACTAGATTTCCAGCACATGCAACTTGCATGTACATGCAACAATAAAATGCAGCTATAGAAAGACATGCCCATAAAATAGTGTAAGAATAATCGTTCTGAGCATATACATGTATAGTTCAATTCTCATGGGAGGTAAAGTTGGTAAAGTATTAATTCTGTCTGGATATAAGAAAAGCTCAAATAGTAGCTAATCTCACCAGACATATGCATCCTAAATCACTAATTACTTTTTTTATTTAAAATTCACCTCTTCTCTTGCCAGATGTACACACAGAACAAAACTTTATAACTGATTTAGAGTAAATAGGCATAGCTGCAAAACAAATGGGGAAAAAAAAAAAAAAAGCACTATAAATCTCTCCAGGCAGCAAAAAGTAAAGATATGCAGCAAATCTGTGACATTACTGGAAATGTACAAAGGCTAAAGGGCTGCAAACCAGAAATGAACTGAGACTTGACACAGCCCTAACATCCAGCTGCACTTATGCGGTACTGTTAATGAAAGCACAAAATGCTCCAGGTATTCCCATTTTTCCTCTTTCTTAATGAAAGGTGATACGAGCAGTCTGTCTTCCACCAGGAGATGCCTGCTGTGGAGACAATAAGATATTTTTTTCCGCTGCACCCCTGCTTCCCCCCTTCCCCAGTCACTTTCCCATAGCTCGGTTATACAATTGCCGGTAGCAGAGGTGAAACATTCAGTACACGGAAGATGCATTCAAATAAAATTCTGTTATGAACTATATTCAATAAATGCACAAGGGTAGTCTTTGTCAAATTAAAACCATCCCTCTGGTCACCTAAAGACACACAAATTCAAAGAACAGATTATTCTTTGCACTGATATTAATCGCGTGTTCGAGACGTTATGAGAAAAGGCCTGCTCGAGAGACGGTGCAAGCCCACACCTGAGGCACCTCAGTTACCACACAATAGGAACACATACAGTTCTGCAGGGCATTGAGTCCCAAAAGAGCAGCGGCATTTCAAGAATCAATTTCTTCATTGTATTTGGTCCCGTAAGAGATTTAGGTCACTTCTTAAACTTACATAACAATAATAAGTACTAATCATTTTTACCAGTTGACTTAATATAGGCACATATCCACATATATTTGCATAAACAGCTAATGTTTAAAATTCTCATCTGTAACGTTCACAATGTCTATAACTTATCTTCTCAAGACCTAGGAAAAAAACATTAACCAAGTAAATCTCCTAACTGTTATGGGGGAAATCAGCAGTATTCTGCCTACTTTTCAATCATTGGTTATAAAGTTAGATCACAGGCTAAAATGCAAGTTACTATGAAGCTTGTTGCAGTTTAATTACTTCCTATGGGATTTCTCTGGCATGGGGAAGTCCCCAAGTGGAACGGGGTCGATCTCCTGCTATTACTGCAAAGGACACAGTAATGGCACGAGCCGGGTCACTAAGCTGCAACATCTGGCCAACTCCCAACTGCTGTGTCTCCTGCCCTGGATCATGAGCCTAGCTGTTCCAGAGCACCATTAACAGGAAGGTCACATACAGCCAGCCTTGCAAGATCTCATCCATTTCATACAGTTGCCCTGTAGTCGGTTCAAAGGATTTATCCCCTTTACAACCCTTTTACTCTTAGCTGTTGTTTTCTTTGGGAAGAGGGAGAGGATGGAGGAAAATGATGGTCAATAACGAACCATCCCTGCAATAAGAATCCTCTTACTTGGATAAAATACACTGTCGATTTTGGGGCAAAGCCTCCACACCATTCCACGTACTGATAGATTAAAACCCAATGTTCCAAATAGTTGCTTTGAGGTTGCAATAATTTTCAGCTCAGCTCAACACCTGCCACGAAGCGGTTGTCCACCTTACCACAGTGGAGCATTACGGCCTTGTAATTTATTTTGATAGGGAGCAAGTGACAAGCCAGAAAAGATTCCATCACGTTAATGAAATTACAATGTGTAATGATCACATTTAACTTGCTGTTAGTGATTACAAGCACATTTGATAACTGTGCACCGTAAGACCTCTCAATGGGATGCTGACAATACTGGAAGAAAAGCTTTTCTGCTTGCAAATGCAAATATAGGCATATGCAATACGAGAACCAGTAAAAATATCACACCCGTATACAGATCGAGAAGTTGCCAAACTCATTAACATCACCAGGCTAGGGCAGATCAATCTTCTGCCTCCACTCCAAGTGATTAACCCTTTAGATCCCACCCCTTTCTTTAAGAATTTGTTGGAAACAGTTCAGAAAAGAAAATTCCAACCTCTCACTGTGAAAAAGTCCATGGATTTCTATGCTTCTATTCCTGCCTTACTCTTGCAATCTCTTCTTCTACAGCCTGTCCGCTGTCCCTCCCCTAGAAGTGTAGAATATATGGCAGAGGGCCAACCTATTATTTTCTTGGTATCTCACACTTGCTCAGGTGCCTCCTTGATGAGATCTGAAGTTGTTTTATCCCTCCTTCAGGATGGATTTAAAAAAAAGATGTCAGAGGGGAAAGTGAGCTCTAGCTTACAAACCTATCAACCTACTGCTGGTGACACTACTGAGGTTGTCAGGTTTTGCAGCGCTTTCATTCTCAAGAACCTATTTGGTCTGTTATTATAAATCCATCTAAATATTTTTATTTTCCAACCTAAAGAATGGCTCTATCTGCAGTGAACAGAGGAAAACACTCACCAAGAAGACACCTCAGTGGAGAAATAGTACTTAGCACTTGGTATCTATGGATATCATGTTGAACGATTTCCATTTTACAGATGGAAACATATCGGGCCTAGATGAGACCATAGGCATCCAATAGTTTCCAGCAACAGCAGAACTATGGATAAGGTCCCTTCTGTTACTTCCATACTAGTGTCCTATCCACTGGACTGTACTACTCATTCTCAGTTTGTGCTGTAAATACTACCTATTTTTTTCACTGGAATGTCTCTGACTAATCTATGTCAGCAAGGCTTTAGCCTGGAACACTACCCTCTGGGCCTTGCAAGTTTTCTAAACACTTCGTTATTGTTATTGGATCCCAATTTGTATCCGCCAGGCATGGATTCAAGCTGCTGAGGTGGGTAAAGAAGGACCTCAGTCCTTGCAAGAACAGTCTGCAACTGTCATGTATCATTTGCCTAAGCATGACGTTCCATTGACTTTTTCTGCACAAAAGATACTTCCACACTAAAGATAGATTTCAGAAGTTTTCAATTTTATAATAAGCATCATCCCATAACCTTCAGATCTCCTGAGCTGCCTGACAAATGATTGGTCTGTGTGAAGCCCCACCATTTGAATGTCACACGTGCATAACCGTGAGCTATCAGAAAGAACTAGGATTTCTAAAATGAGTCACAAGGCTTCAGTTATTTACAGGTGTAAATTCCTGTCATTACAACTTATGCTGCAACAACAGTCGAAGGACTTCCAGTAAGAGGAAGTAAAAATAAATAAATGAAAGCAAAAACACATGACAGTATACAAACAAAAATGCATTTCAATTTTTTGTTCCAAAAATAAACACAAAATGTATCTCATACTGTTTAAAAAAAAAAAATCTTAAAACATCAGTTGTACAAACATACTTTCAATCAAACCCTAAATGATTTTAATCCTCAGCCAGAACCCTCAATAACAGTTATTGGCTATCTCTGCAGGCCGAATCCTCTTAGCAAGAGTCACAGCTAATCATAGACACATGAGTTTACATCCAGCGTTGACTTGGAAATCTGGGGAGGTGGCTCTTACCTGCTCTTCTTTCTTCTTGATCCAGGGCCAAGAGCGTCTCAGCAATGCAGTTTGGAAGATTACAGCTTCCAGTTCTCATGCTCTTCTTCCAGAGATGAAGATCAGATTCTGTAATCCCAAGACCTTCTTTCTCCAAAAATGTCCTCATATGTTTTTCTAAAATGCAAATGAAATTGAGTGGGATCAATAGACTGATTCTAAACTAGTATCTAGTCATTATATAAACGTCCAGTGGTCTTTAAGAGAACTTACACTTAGACTGGGAAAAGAACAGCAAAAACCTGCAGAGTTAAGCAAGATGCAAATTAGTAGACCTTTAAAGACTATTTTTAACATCAGATTTAGTATAAAATCTTTTTCTTTTTTTGTTTTTATTTTGTAGTCATCTGACATCCACCCAGCCAAGACCAAAATTTTCAGAGTGCAACCAAAGAGACTGTGAAGCTGAAATGGAAACCGATTCTGTTCCTAAGACAGCGACTTCAAAGAGACTGATATTAGAAAGAATGCCTCCAGCGCACCTAATGTCCTAGCTCTTAGTCCTCAGCATGAATTCTACTTGCTCCTTAGCTGCAATGTGTCTGGCGACTGAACCATTTTCCCAGTGATCAGTCAGCCAAAGCATTAAACCGTCATAAGCAATATGGTCATGATCAGTCCCCGTTTCAGTGTTTTTTTCTGATGTCAGAATAATTTAGATGCCCGGATATCTGAAGCAGCTGTGCCAATGAATACGTGAGCAGAGAAAAACACAGCTGCTTTCCAATTCAGAAATACTGTTCTGGATTTTCTTAAACATCTGGTAAATCAGATGTTCCTTTAAGGCCCAGCATGATAGGTGTCAAACTTTTATCTTGCCTTTATGCAGGTGGAGATAAGCCTCACAGAAGGTCTGAGGACCTAATATTGACTCTAGCCAAGCCTCATTGCATGGAAAATACCTACTTCTACATCACAGATACACTTCAAATAACATTAATGCCTAATTTAACAGCAATAATTTACTCATTTAAAGACTGCATTGCACTAGAATAATTATTTCAGCATAGAAGCATGGCTTTTATCATAGAATGGTTTGGGTTGGAAGGGACCTTAAAGATCATCTAGTTCCAACCACCCCTGCCCTGAGCAGGGACACCTCCCACTAGACTAGGTTGCTCAAAGCCCCATCCAACCTGGCCTTGAACACCTCCAGGAACGGCGCATCCACAACTTCTCTGGGCAGCCCTTTCCCAGGGTGTCTCACCATCCTCAGAGTAAAGAATTTCTTCCTAATATCTCATCTAAATCTACCTTCTTTCAGTTTAAAACAATTCCCCCTCATCCTATCACTCACTCCCTGATCGAGAGTCCCCCCCAGCTTTCCTGTAGGCACCTTTAGATACTGGAAGGCTGGTATAAGGTCTCCCCAGAGCCTTCTCTTCTGCAGGCTTAAGAGCCCCAACTCTCAGCCTGTCCTCATAGGAGAGGTGCTCCAGCCCTCTGATCATCATCATGGCCCTCCTCTGGACCCAATCCAACAGGTCCATGTCCTTCTTATGTTGCAGGCCCCAGAGCTGGACACAGTACTCCATAGCGGGGTCTCACCAGAGTGCAGTAGAGGGGCAAAATCACCTCTCCCTCCCTGCTGGCCACGCTGCTTTTGATCCAGCCCAGGATGCAGTTGGCTTTCCGGGATGCAAGCACACATTATTTTAAAAGACATCCCACTAAAACTTTTACCATGAACACAAATACCTCCTTAATGCTTATTCCACCAACAGCAGTACTAACGGCAGTAACTATCCCAATTAAACTGCACCTGTACAAGGTGGGAAGGACCACGTTAGCTAAACAAGTCAGAACAGAACAGTTTGAGAATTTTAAAGGAACAAAACTCCCCTGGGATTACTAACCATCCCTTCCTGCATGGCTCTGTCCCATAATCATTACTCCTTTTGACCAGGGATTAACGCCCCATCTTCACTGAATGTATTGCAAAATATCTCCATCCATTAATGTAAGTGGGAAATATTGCCAGATCAAGAGGAAAGTTTCTCAATAATTCCCAAAGGCTTTGAGACAGGCTTCCGCATTATCCTTTCAGCCAGGCTAAAGGAACCACAAGTGGGTAAGCTTAGTTGTGAAGAGCTGTCTCCATATCTTTAGGGCCAACTAAAAGAAAAATACAGTATGTTCTAAAAATGTGCATGATAAACACAGTATAAAACCAATGAAAAAGTAATATTAAACAAATAAGACCTAATAACTGATGTAAACGAAGCCTGAGACTTTCTGTATAATGACAGGAAGCGCCAAGTAAAGGGTACTGGGTTCATGCCCTTCTAAATCGTTACAGTTTCCATAGAAAATATCAGGCTCCTTGAGGCTCTTAGGTTAGGGAGATTTATAGTGATAACAATAGCAGTAGTTTATTTGAGACAGTTAATCAAAATTCTAGCACTTATAAGCCCTCTGTGGAAACTACAAATTTAAGAAGTCGAAGACTAAATATTCAAGAGTAAGCTTGCAATCTACACAAGTACAGTAAATTTCAGTTATGTGTTTCATTATACTGGTGCCTGATAGCTTTTAAGGGGTTTACAACTTGGCTGGAATTATCCACTGTGGGGTAAAATTTGGCATAAAAAGAACTCTTTTCCATTCTCTCCTCTTAATAGAAAGTTACTCACTCTCTGCTGGTACTGCATTCCTTGCACATGCAACACTCAGCAAGAGTTTTTGGGTATGCAAGAAAAGCAGGTCAGGGCTCTCATTCCGTGGCTTTTCAAATATATCTTTCATACACCAAAACCATATTGCCCCCTACGTTCTCTTATCTTCCATTAATTTAGCCCTCAATCTTGGTTCACTCGCATGGCAAAAATACGTGTACTTTGTTCATGAAACAAGTAAAATCGTAATTACATAAAGCATAACCATGAAGGCTTTATTTTCACCAGGAAAGTCAAATTTCCATCAGGATAACAGGAAAATATGGTGATGACATTAAAATCCACCACTGAAAATAAGGCACCACTTCTGCTTCCCCACATGATGCCAAAGACTTCCTGCACGTCCCGCTGAGGAGGAGGTACCTAAGCTTTTTCAACACTAAAATGGAGTAACAGTAGTTCCCCACCTCAGGATCACTCTGAAAATTCACAGCTAAGTTCCTTGACAGTTTGCCAAAAGCCCTAAATAAAGGAAATAAATGCAGGTATATTCAGATTCTACACTCACAACACCTTGGAGTCAAGAGGGATGCCAGCTGCAGAAGTTCCCATCCTTGTTCTTCAGCAACTTATTCCATCACCGTAGTTCGCAGCTCAGATCCAGCAGTTTGTGATGTGACCCTACAAACCAGATCGCTGAAATGATGCCATGAGAATCCCAATTCTCTGGGTGTTTTTTCTAGGAAAAGTACTTATTAACTCTGCCACGTCCACAGGTCCACCCACCTTGCACAGAAAGGCGAGCAGAAGCCCTGCAGGCAGCTGCCCTGTTGAAGGAGACGGTTTTGCCCAGAAGGAGGCGGCTCCGTTCGCCAAAGTCAGCTCTTTTACAGGGGCGTAACTATGGTCAAAACCCAACACACGATGTTGACAAAGCACTCTGCAGTCACTGAGTAGCAAACACTGAGTAAATCCCCTCAAAGACAGAAAAGCATAAAGATTTATTATAGGTGTACTTATATAAACAAACACAGACAGACTCTGGTGGGGATTCAGCGTTCAGAGTTTTGGGTCAAGGCCCTTTTCCTGGATGGAATGTCAAGAGACAATTATAACTTCTATGTTGGCACATGTATTCGACGTGTTTTGGGGTATACTAATGAGGTGAAGGTCCAGATCTCCGAGGTAAGCACGCGTGTTTGTCCAGACAAGGAGTAGAAAAGAAATGCAGAAGCCAGTATTCAGACAGCATTTAGAAGACAGAGGTGAAGTAACTTTCAACATTCAACTGCACTGGTACTTTTAAGCTATAACAAGTTTCCTGGCCTTTCTCCTGCTCCATGTTATACCATGCAATCGTGCCTCAAGTTTTGCCATATGTCCTGAGGGATATAGTCTCTGTCTGTCTGTAGACATCAATTCTACTCTGAAAGCAAAGAGTGAACGAAGTCTAATTCCTTTTTTGATTTTACGTCTGAACTCTTGAGCTTTGTATAGTTTTGGTACAAACCAGAATATTGTAACACAGGGTTCTACATTTAAAGTCATAGGATACTTTACAGAGATAGGTCACTTTAAAGGTTGTATTAATTGCTTACAATCTAAAATATTGCAGCTGTAACTGTTACCTTTGTATAACAGATTCTAATCAAATCAGGGTAAGTGGCAACCCAGAGAAACAGAGTAATTTGACTAAACTTCTCTGTCTAGATTTAGTCAAGGCTCACCAGGTCTCCAAAGTAGGAAAACATAAAGTATAAATGGAATGAAATCCTAAGGGGGTAGAATACAAAACAAAAACTCTTTAGGTTTTTTTCATTTGTGCTCCGTGGTGTATAACCCCAGAGAACCAATAAATGCAGATGGAGCACAAAAAATATGAACGTACCTTAATGTTGCATTTATTTATTTTTTTTTTATAACTTGCACTAATCCAAATGTTTGCTTCACAAGTCACGTGTAAGAAAGAGTTTGAATGGTTTATATTCCCAGGATCCCATTATGGTAAAGCTCAAAACCAGTTGACTCAAGTATTAGTAAAACTGAAAGGAAAAAAAAAAAGAGAGTCCAGATTTTCAGCTGATAATAAATCACTTTGTGTCAAGCAAAAAAATCTGACCTCTGCTTTCCAGTATTACTTATTACAAGACGACTACAAAAATAAATATGGTAAGTAGGGTATTAAATCGAAACATAAATTTTGGGCATCTAAATGCAGATGGCAAAATGAAGATATGCATCAGATTGCTCAATCTGCCTCTACACCGCAGAAAGCTTCTGCTTACTACATGTTGCTCTCCCTGGCTTTCCCTTGCAAGAGAATTTCTTAACCTAAACCAGCTTGGTGTCAGGAAGATTTATTTTGTGTATGCTTCTTTTGTATAATTATTCTATTATTACTCCTATAATGCATAACATTATCTGAAATAATTCTTCGCTACAATACTGAACCTCTGAACTAGCTTATGTTTCTTCTTATAATCCTCCCCTCACCCTACGTCCCTGGTGAGATCTGAAAGTAATATTATTCATTCTACAGACAGAAATTTAGAAAGAAAGAAGTCCAACATTTCGTAGAAAATCAGTGAGACGGCATGAAACTGAACTCGTATTGTAAAACCTAAATAGTACATCAGTACCATGAACCACACATCACGTTTCAGAAATAGCTAAGTGGGTTTTTCAGTTATATTAAATCTTCCGAGAACGGATTTGCACCAAGATGCAGGGTTGTAAATTGCAGTAGAGGAGAGACAGACCAAAGAAACAAAAAAATAATTTCAAAAAAAACCCCAAAAAAACCAAAACTCTCTTTTGGTCTCCTTTTTAGACAAGTGTTAACAACCACAACCAACTCTTTCAAAGCCCCTTTGTTAGAACTGAACCTGTTGGAACATAGCACTTATTCAGGTCCCTCACTTTGCCTTTCCCCTGCTGCACCAACAGAAAGAGAAAATAATGAAAGTTGTTACGTGGCATTTGCATTTTGGCATGTAGGAATTCCCCTAAAATAAAAATCAAACCAAACAGCATGAGTGAATGAGAAATCTTCTTATTATAGTCGTCCTCATGCTTTCAGGCATTTAGTTTTCTACTTTCTTGATCCTTTCGATGTCATCTTCTCACTACTTTTCAGTTTTTCTCTTCCAGACTGCATAGGATCTGATTTTGCAGTGTAAAACAAGGGAGAATGAAGCCTTTAGGTTTTCAAATACTCATGAGAAGAAGAATTAGATACTCCTAGCGTCTAATGGCAAAAGCACCATTTTTACTAAGTCATCTAAAGCTTTTAGGTCAAGAGCAAAATTGCTTTTCAATTAGATTTTAAAGTGATATTAACAATTCTAATAGCTCTGCATCTACATGTAGTATTAAGAACAGATACCAGTGACTGCAAGATGAAGCTTATGGTAATCAAGAGTTTATAGTCAAATCAAAAATTAACTCAGACTAAGGTACAACATGATTTTAAAGCAATCAGTGGTGACTTCATCATAATCCCATGCACAGAAAGCATGTTTTGGATCACAAGGTTTTGATTGTTACATCACATCCCACGCTCCCACAGAACAAAAAGTTCTAAATAAATCCATAAATTTGCACATTTGGTGACCTGGAGCTTCCGCAGTTCTTGAGCGCCTTGCTCCCTTTGGAAAAGTCTAAAAGCCTCCGAAGGTGTGGACTACAACCTTAAGTAACTAGTATTGCTTATCAAAAAAATATTTAAAGCCCACCCCTTGCAAACCCATATCCAGTTTAACTCCCACATTGAACTATGCAGGCTAAAATCCTTAATAGTGACTTCCAAAATTACCACTCCACACACAAAAATGCAAAACAAAACAAAACGAAACCCTACCAAGCTCCCAGTGTGGCACTAAGGATATTTATACATGGGAAGTAAAGAAAATATATAAGCACTTGCAAAATCCTGGGCAATATTATCCTTAGACCTGGCTTTTATTTGCAAATCAAGTATGCACTTTAAAACCTAACAATGACTAAATACAGAGGAGATGACATTAAAATTCCACTCAGTGAGACTTCCTGAATATAGCATAACAAAACACTTCTTTTCAAAGATAATTTTCAGTAATTTGAAAACTAATTTTCAGTGCTCCTGGGTTGTAATTCAATACAGTTTACAGAGATCATATACATGTCGTAGCAATAGGGTAGCGTCTCCAAAATGCAATAGCTCAGTAGAGCCAAACCATGATATATATCCAAGAAGAAGAATCCATTGAGAAGTTTGCTTTTTCCCTTCCTCCTCTGCTGTGCTAAGGAACAAAAGAGGCTAAAAATCTTCTTTTCTTGTTCAAGAGAGCAGTAACTGTGAAACTGTAAGCCCCCTAAAGGACTGACTCACACAAAACCACACTTAATTTCTTCCACGGCAGCTGTTCCTACCTCTTGGTATGGAGAGAGGTTGCTCAGAGAGAGAGATACCACACCTATGAGGAAACATGGGTACATTATCTGAGCAGAGAGGTACTGAGATTCGCTCCATCGCACTAACACCTGCAATACGCACCACGCTACAATACCCGCAAAAAGCTGGATATAGCTGGAAAGGGAGAAAAAGCACAAGGACAAGCAACACAGCAGCCGACCCTTTCTAGTGTCACTGGAAGCAATGGTGAGCACATTTCTACAGACCAATTTCTTGTCTATGCTAGACGAGCTGAATAGATACAGGTGAGTTTAGGCATTGGCTGTAATTAAGGAAAATCAGCTCATTACCACTTAATTTCTGAATGAAAGGCACAGCATGAAGAATTCCAGCCAGAGGTTATCTGCGTTGGCTTTACACCTTCAGGTCATTTGTTTTAAATTTATAGACAGTCTTTGTAGACAAGGAGAGGGAAAAGTTTCTCTAAACAAGACAACATGGGGAAACTGCAGTAGTTCTGCTCTGAAGGGACGAGCACCAGGAGTCGGGGAGTCACAGGAGAAAAAAGCACAAGGAAAATGAATGTGAATTTTACAGGGGGAACAGACGTCACTTTTACGAGGCCCTCATAGAGGGGAGAGTAGAACGAGCCCAGGCTGTCACGGCTTTCCTAATTGCAAAGGTGCTGCCTCAAAGGGGAGAAAACATCCATTAGCAACTTCTTGTGAAACATCCCCTGGAGCAGCACACGAGGGCTCGTACCTCCCTTTATGCGTAATTCATCTGATAGTGGATGAAACTTATTAATAGCCATTTTAAACACCGATGGAGCGAGACAGCTTTTCTCAGGGGGGAATCAAAAGACAAACGCTTTGGAAACCTCGACAAGGCGTAACTGCAGGGAGAGGGAGAGAAAAGCGCGGGGAAACGAGAGAGGAGTGAAAAGTGCGAGGCCGGATTTGCAAATATTTCCTCCGGGCATCGCCTCCAGGCCGGCTGGGCCAGCGGGACAGGACCGGCGCGGGGGCCGCTCGCCGGCGCTCCCTGGGGGGACAAGCCTCTGGATATGGGGTAGACCTGGAGGGGCTGTCCCTCCGCTTGCTCCCAAACTTGGCGAAGCCTCGTTAAATAAGTAACCGGGCCGGCAAAGCCACCCCTGGTCCCCGGGGAGGGGGACACCGCCGCTCTCCTCTCCCCTCTCGCCGCGGCCCCGGGGTGGGGGGGGAACAAACGCGCCGCCGTCTACCTGTGCAATACCTCCGCAACGCGTTTTATTTACACGAAATCAACTCGGGGCACTGTACATTATATACAGATATATCCCCCCCCCCCTCAACAAGGCAGAGCTTGTGCAAGATTAGTAGCATCCTTTGGAGCGTATCCGACAGTCCACGGGAAATGTCCCCCCCCCGCGAGTTATCAGCTGTCGGAGTCCAAGTCACTTTTCCCGTCCTCTTGTCTCTTCTCCGGGGACGTTTTAGACGCTTTATTCCATTTTTGTGCGTTTTCCGACTCCTCCGAAGACGATCGCTTTTGCCTCCTCCACTTTGCCCGGCGGTTTTTGAACCAAACCTGTGAAGAAATGAAATTATTAGGGGAGGGGGAATAAAAATAAAAATAGGCAAAGTCACAGCCTGACCCCCGTCCCGCCGAAGCCCTGCGTCGCCCGGAGCCGCTCGGGTGGGAAAGGCTGAGCCCCTCCGGGAGCCACGGCCGCCTCTCGGCATTCGCTCGCAGCCGTGTGATCGGCTCGGCCAGCTGCCCCCAGAAGGGCGCTTGGAAATTAATAATAATAATAATAACAACAACAACTTTCATTTTTCCCTACCACCCACCCCGCAAAACCCGTTGCTCTCCCCGCCGCCAGCGGAGCCGCACCGAGGTACCTCCGCTCCCAGGGCGTTTAAATGCGAAAGGGAGAGAGTGGAAGAGGGGGGGTGAAAGGCAAGCAAAATACCTCCACTTTTTCCTCTCTTAAGTGCACCCTTCTGGCCAGCTGTTCCCTGGTGCCCACGTCTGGGTACTTCGTTTCCTGGAAGAGGTTTTCCAGCGCTTCCAGCTGCTCGTCAGTGAAGATAGTCCGATGCCGCCTTTTCCTGCGGCAGTGCAGCTGGTTCAGTAACTGCAGCTCCGTCCGGGACAAAGTGCCCACGTTCATGTAGGGCAACATCTGATGGGGAACAGGGGACATCAAGACTGACCCAGTGCCCTCGTAACCTACGGACAGACAGACGAGACGAGGACAGGCTTCGCATGAGATCGCTGCTCACCCCCTACCAACACCACCACCTCCCCGAACCACCCCCCCCCGAGGGCCACCAGGTCCCCCCACATCCCCCTCCTGCCCCGCGGCTGCGGCAACAAAGGAAAAACCCGTCCTCCCTGTCCCACTCGGGGCCGCCTTACCTGCGGGGGGGACGCAGGAGCACTGCTGGGCGCCCAGGGGGGGAACGGCCCCGCAGCACGAAGGGCCCACGGGAGACGCCGGCACATGCAGCTGGCCGTAGTAGTAGTTGTTGTAGCCCAGCCGGGATCCGGTGACGGCCGGCGGCAGGGCGGAGGCGGGTGCCACCGCCCGCGAGTAAAATCCGCCGTAGTCGGAGGAGCCGCCGTAGAGCGAGTCCCCGTGGAGGCCGGGGAAGACGACGGGGGGGGCGGCGGCGGCGCTCGGGGGCAGCAGTACCGAGTCCTTGCAGCGAGGTCTGGCCGCCAGAATATTGTCGATGCTGAACATGCTCACAGGCATGCCCCAAACCGTGCCGGGGCAGGGCAGCGGGACCGGCCGGGAGGAGGAGGAGGAGGAGGAGGGAGGGAGGGTGGTGGAAGGGGGGGGGGGGGAAAGGAAGGGAAAGGAGGGGGGGGGGAAGGCTGGAGACACACGAAATCGAAACTTTTCGGAGAAATTTTAAAATGGGATCGGAGCGAGAAGAGCGGAGCTTTTTCCGAGGGCAGCTTGCGGGCAGAGTGTGCGTGTGCGTGTGTGTCTGTGCGTGTGTGTGTGTCTGTGTGCGCAGGATCCACCCCTGGAACTTTCCCCCCTCAACTCTCGCCTGTTTACTGATCTCAACCCAGAGGGCTGCTCGGAGTATAATCCATCTGAACCTCTTCCCTTTTTTATACCCAGGCGACGTCATCCTGGATTTAGTTCCTGGTAATATGCAGATGACAAACAAAACCAGATTTGATTTTTTTTTTTTCCCTTCCCCCTTTTTGGTGGGGAAGAGGTGGGGGTTACACAAAGGAGTGAAAGGAGCCCGGGTCTGTGTATTGAGAATTAATGAAATTAACGTAATCCTTTCCATTAGTGGGCTTTTTTGAAAGGCCCCAGATTTAGGCTTGATCTCTGCTGCACCGGCTAATTGCCCAGGTTAATCTTATTAATGCCATTGTGCAGAAGTGGTTAGCAGCTCCTAGCCTTGTCTATTATGCACCTACTTTGCTCGTGTTAGTTCACATTAGCGGGTGCGATTTCCTCTGTCTGAAGCTCAGATTCATTATTTATGCTTCGAATTGGTTAAGAAGCGCTTTAAAAAAAAAAAATAAACTGCGATACAGCCATGCAGTCCACCCCTCCAAGTGTTTCTGTAGCAGGGTTTGAGTTTTGCGTCCCCCAGCTCGAAGAACTGAAAGGGCGCTGAGGAGAACGCATTCCTCTGATTTAAGCTTTGTGCGGTGAAGCAATAACATCTTCACTGAGTAAATGAACTATTTTATTTTTTTTTCTCTCTTTTCCTAGATCACCTGGCGGAACTAGGACACGTGAATGTTGTAAACTTTTTTTTTTCCCTTCTTTTTAACAGATTCAGATCCAGACAGGTATCACTTTTTATTTTTAAACAAGCCAGGAGGTGGAAATGTTAAAGACCCGTGCCATCTCAAATCCCCGGGTCTGGTAGGTGTTCCGATTTGCTTCTGTTCCGTCCTGGTACCTTTTTCTTTTCTCTTTAAGAAAGAAACTTTCCTTTTCTAGCTTAGAAAACAGAGCTTTTAGAGTTGCAATGGTACGGAGAACTTTATATTTTGCATGTTCCGTGAATTTAAAATGGAGCAGTTTTAAGTCCCTAAAAACTCCCTATTAAGACGTTTGGCTCTCTTGGTAGCTGGCTCTTGTGATTTGCAGAATACTTCGTCTGTCACGACTGTCACTGGGAATCCACAGGAGGTGAACTGAATAAGATTAGACTATTTACCCCATCAACCTTCCATCAAAGAAGGTAGGAAATTGTACGCATGAAATGAAAACAAGCCATTAGGGTCCGTTTACGAGGAACACATTATTTTTCGTCAACAAAGAATATCCTCGTTAGCGCTTACTCGCACTTTATCCTTCCTTTCCTCGATACTTCAGGATTTAAAACTGCATCTGAGAATGATCTAAACCAAAACCCTATTTCTAGCAAAAGGCTGGTA
Organism: Larus michahellis; assembly: GCF_964199755.1. Lineage (NCBI taxonomy): Eukaryota > Metazoa > Chordata > Aves > Charadriiformes > Laridae > Larus > Larus michahellis. The sequence continues at coordinate 39,185,934 of NC_133899.1, read as the reverse complement.
TGAACGTTAAAGAAAAAGAACTCCAGGACTTAATTCTCACTTTATTGATACATCGCGACGCGATTAATTACTAGCATAATTTCATTTACTTCAATTAATTTCCCGATCAATTTCTTTCCGCCTTCGGCATTTAGACCTGAGCTTCGTGCAAATTTTGCGAATTTAATGTAAAGTGAAACTATTTGAGAGAGGATTGTTTGGGTTTAGTTTTTTTTTTTTAGTTAGAATTGGGATTTTTCTGATGTTGTTCTTTTGAGGGTTTTATTTATTTTTTGATTGTTTGTTTGGGGCTGGGTTTGGGAGGGAATTTTGGGCTGGTTTGTTGGGTTGGGGGTTGTTGGTTTTTTTTTTTGGTAAGTCATTTTCTGGGCAGAGGGACGCGCGGAGCAGCAGCGCTGCTTAATTCCGCCATCGGGATGCTGGTTCACGTCCTTAGCGGCTCCGCTGCGGTGCGCGGCAGCATCTCTCCGGTGGCCTTTGCAGCTCCCGGCGGTGAGAGGGGCTTCGGGGCAGCCAAGCCGGGCTGGGAGCCCCCGGGAGGGAGCCAGGCCCGAGGGGATGCCGACAGCGGCCGGCTAGGACGGGGAATAACTCCTCCGAGGATGCCCTGGAGGGGTCTCGGCGGGGAGCCCCCCGCATCTCCGGGCCGGGCTGGGTCGGCGGCACAGGGCAGCGCTCCCCGCGGAGCGGGGGATGCGGGATGCGGGAACAACACTTTGCCCCCAGATCACCGCCCCTCCGGGAACAGAGCATCCCCGCTGGAGTCCCGCCGGGGCCGATTTCTTGGGTGCTTTAGCATCTCTTGAAGCAGGGTTTCACCTCCGCGCCTGTCCGGCTTCTTCCAGGTGAAAGCAGCACCGCGGGGCAAGAGTGGGCATCGGTGGCGGAGCTGCGGCACCCCCGGGGGCATCCGCGGCA